>NC_132874.1:31489314-31791347 GCF_048164855.1 Canis lupus baileyi | reverse complement strand
CACCTGGTCTAGGTGACATCCAGATGGAGACCAGAGTCACCAGGTCAGGGTGAGGCCCAGAGGGGATGCAGAGTCATCATGTCCACGTGAGGCTCAGGTGCGGAACAAAGTATCCAGGTCGTATTGGTCCACAGGTGAGGACAAGAATCAACAGATCTGGGTGAGGTCCAGTTAGGATCAGAGTCAGCAGGTCCAGGTGAGGAGAAGAAGGAGTCCACAGCAATCAGGTCCAGGTTGGGAACAAAGTCACCAAGACTAGGTGAGGCCCAGATGGGGACCAGATTCACCAGGTCCAGGTGATTCCCAGGTGGTGACCAGAGTTACCAGTTCCAAGTGAAGACCAGGTAAGGACCAGATTCACCAGGTCCAAGTTAGGGCCACGTGGGGACTTGTGTCTCCATGTATGGGTGAGGCCCAGGTGTAAATCCCACTCACCAGGTCCAGGTGAGGCCAACGTGCAGGCCATGCAGTGGAACCATGTACCGATGATGCCCACGTAGGGACAAGACTTACCAGGTCCAGGTGAGGCCAACCTGCAGGCCATGCTGTGGAACCATGTCCCGATGATGCCCAGGTAGGGAACAGAGTCACCAGGTCCAAATGAGGCCCAGATGGAGCATATTCACTAGGTCCAGTGAGGCCCAGTTGAGGACCAGAATCACCAGATCTGGTTGAGCCCTAGAGGGATACCAGAATCACCTGGTCCAGGTGACATCCAGATGGGGACCAGAATCACCAGGTCAGAGTGAGGCCCAGAGAGGTTCAAGAGTCATCATGTTCAGGAGAGGCTCAGGTGTGGAACAGAGTCACCACGTACCAAGGATGCCCAGGTGAGGACCAGAGTCACCAGGTCTGGGTGACGCCCAGATAGGATCAGAGTCACCAGTTCCAGGTGAGGCCAAGAAAAAGTCCACAGCAATCAGGTCCAGGTGGGGAACAAAGTCACCAGGACTGGGTGTGGCCCAGGTGGGGACCAGATTCACCAGGTCCAGGTGAGGCCCAGGTGGTAACCAGAGTCCCCGGGTATGGGAGAGGACCAGGTAAGGACCAGATTCACCAGGTCCAAGAGGTCCACGTGTGGACCTGAGTCACCAGGTATGGGTGAGGCCCAGGTGGCAACCCCACTCACCAGGTCCAGGTGAGGCCAACCAGCAGGCCAGAGTTACCAAATCCAGGAGAGGCCCTAGTGAGGACCAGAGTCACCAGGTAAAAGTGAGTCTACAAGAACACCACAGTCACCAGGTCCAGGTGTGATTCATGTGGGAACGAGAGTCACCAGGTCCAGGTAGGCCAAACTGAGGACCAGAGTCACCAGATCCAGGTGAGGTCCATGTTGGAAAGGAGTCACCAGGTCCAGGAGAGGTCCAGGTGGGGACCAGAGTCACCAGATCCAGGTGAAGTCCAGGTGGGGACCAGAGTCACCAGATCCAGGTGAAGCCCAGGTGGGGACCAGAGTCACTAAGTCCAGATGAGGTCAAGGTGGGGACCAGAGATACCAGGTACAAGTGAGGCCCCGGTGGGGAGCAGTGTCAACAGGTCTATGTGAGGCCGTCCTGGGGAACATGGTCAACAGGTCTACTTGAGGCCCAGGTGTGGAAAACAGTAAGCAGGTCCAGGAGAGTCCCCGATGGTGACAATGTCACCACGTCCAAGTGAGACCCAGGTGGGGACCAGGATGACCAGGTCGAGGGGAGGTCTTCGAAAAACCAGAGTCTCCAGTTTGAGGTCAGGCGCAGGAGGCAACCAGTATCAGCAGGACCAAGACAGGCCATAGAGGGGGTTCACAGTCACTAGGGAACCGTGAGACCCAGAGGGGGACCAGAGTCACCTGGTCCAGGTGAGGTCCAGTTGTGGAACACAGTCACTGGGTTCCAATTTTGCCCAGTTGAGGACCATGGTCAACAGGGCCAGGTGAAGCCCAGATGGAGACCGGAGTCCCCAAATCCAAGTGAAGCTCAGGTGGGGACCAGAGTCACCAGATCCTGGGTAGTCTCAGGTGTAGACCAGAATCACCAGGTCCAGGTGAGGTGGAGGAGGCAACCACACTCACCAGGTCCCGGTGAGGCCCTGGTGGGGACCAGAGTCACGATGTATATGAGAAGCTAGAAACACTGCAGCCACAAGGTCCACATTATGTCCATGTGGGAATGAAAATCACCACTTACAGGTGAGGACCAGGTGGGGATCCGACTCACCATGTCCAGGTGAGTCCCAGGTGGGAACCAGGGTCACCATGTCCAGGTGTGGCCCAGGTGAAGACCAGAGTTAATAGGTCCGGCTGGGTCACTGTTAGTGAATAGTGTAAACATATCCTGATGCTACCCAGGTGGGAACCACAGAAACCAGGTCCTGGTGAGTCCCAGGAGGGCCCAGAGACATGAGGTCCAGAAGAGGTCCCGATGGGAACCACAGTCACCAGGTCAGGTGAGGGCATGCTTAGGATCAGAGTCACCAGTTACAGGTGAGGCCCCTGTTGAGCCAGAGTCACCTGGTACAGAAGAGGCCAAAGTCAGGACCATAGTTACCAGGATCAGGTCAGTTCCAGTGGGGAATAGAGTAACCATGCCCCGATGATACCCAGGTAGAACCAGAGTCACCAGGTCCAGATGAGGCGCAGGTGGGGAGCATATTCACTCGGTCCCAGTGAGGCCCAGTTGCAGACCAGAGTCACGAGGTCTAGTTGAGGCCTAGAGGGGTACCAGATTCACCTGGTCTAGGTGACATCCAGATGGGGAGCAGAGTCACCATGTCAGGCTGAGGCCCATAGGGGATCCAGAGTCATCATGTCCAAGTGAGGCTCAGGTGTGGAACGGAGTATCTAGATCATAATGGTCCACAGGTGAGGACCAAAGTCACCAGATCTGGGTGAGGCCAAGTTAGGATCACACTCACCACTTCCAGGTGAAGCCAAGAATGTGTCCACAGCAATCAGGTCCAGGTGGGGAACAAAGTCACCAGGACTGTGTGAGGCCCACATGGGGACCAGATTCACAAGGTCCAGGTGATTCCCAGGTGGTGACCAGAGTTACCAGTTCCAGGTGAGGACCAGGTAAGGACCAGATTCACCAGGTCCAAGTGAGGCCCACGTGGGTGCATGGGTCACCAGGTACAGGGGAGGAATAGCTGGGGACAAGAGTCACCAGATCTGGGTTCGGCCTAGGTGGCTCAGGTGGAAACCCCAATCACCAGGTCCAGGTGAGGCCAACCCTTGGGCCCTGCAGAGGAACCGTGTCCCGATGATGCCCATGCAGGGACCAGAGTTACCGGCTCCTGGTGATTCCAACCTGTAGGCCATGCTGTGTAACCATGTCCCGATGATGCCCAGGGAGGGACCAAAGTCACCAGGTCCAAATGAGGCCCAGATGGAGCATATTCACTAGGTCCCGTTGCGGCCCAGTTGAGGACCAGAGTCACCAGATCTCGTTGAGGCCCAGAGGGATACCAGAATCACCTGGTACAGGTGACATCCAGATGGAGACCAGAGTCACCAGTTCAGGGTGAGGCCAAGAGAGGTTCCAGAGTCATCATGTCCATGTGAGGTCGTCTTGGGGACTATGGTAAACAGGTCTACTGGAGGTCAAGGTGTGGAACACAGTAAGCAGGTCAAGGTGAGTCCCCGGTGGTGACAAGTGTCACCACGTCCAGGTGAGGCCGAGGTGGGGACCAGAATCACCAGGTACAGGAAAGGCCCTTGAAAGAACCTGGGTCAACAGTTCGAGGTCAGGCGCAGGTGGCAACCAGGGTCAGCAGGTCCTAGTCAGGCCAAAGTGGGGTTCACAGTCACTAGGATACGGTGAGACCCAGAGGGGGACCAGAGTCACCTGGTCAGGTGAGGTCCAGTTGTGGAACAAAGTCACCGGGGCCCAATTTACCCAGTTGAGGACCATGGTCAACAGGTCCAGGTGAGGCCCAGATGGGGACCGGAGTCCCCAAATACAGGTGATGCCCAGGTGGGGACCACAGTCAACAGATCCAGGGTAGTCTCAGGTGCAGCCCAGAATCACCAAGTCCAGGTGACGTGCAGGTGGCAACCACACTCACCAGGACCCGGTGAGGTCCTGGTGGGGATCAGAGTCACGAAGTACATGAGAAGCTAGAAATACTGCAGCCACCAGGTCCACATAATGACCATGTGGGAACGAGAATCACCAGTTACAGGTGAAGACCAGGTGGGGATCCGACTCACCATGTCCAGGTGAGACCCAGGTGGGAACCAGGGTCACCTTGTCCAGGTGTGGCCCAAGTGAAGACCAGTGTTAATAGGTCCGGCTGGGTCACTGTTAATGAACAGTGTAACCATATGCTGATGCTACCCAGGGGGGTACCAGAGACACCAGGTCCAGGTGAGGCCCAGGTGGGACCGGAGAAATGAGGTCCAGTTTATTTCCCGATTGGAACCACAGTCACCAGGTCAGGTGAGGCCATGCTTAGGATCAGAGTCACCAGGTACAGGTGAGGCACAGGTGGACACAGAGTCACCTGGTACAGAAGAGGCCAAAGTCAGGACCAGAGTTACCAGGATCAGGTCAGTCCCAGTGGGTAATACAGTAACCATGTCCCAATGATGCCCAGGTAGAACCAGAGTCACCAGGTCCATCGAGGCGCAGGTGGGGAGAATATTCACTAGGTCCAGGTGAGGCCCAGATGAGGACCAGACTCACCAGGTCTAGTTGAGGCCTTGAGGGGTACCAAATTCCCCTGGTCTAGGGGATATCCAGATGGGGACCAGAGTCACCATGTCAGGGTGAGGCCCAGAGGGGATCCAGAGTCATCATGTCCAGGTGAGGTTCAGGTGTGGAACAGAGTATCCAGGTCATAATGATCCACAGGTGAGGACCAGAGTCACCAGATCTGGGTGAGGCCCAGTTAGGAGCAGAGTCACAATTTCCAGGTGAGGCCAAGAAGGAGTCCACAGCAATCAGGTGCAGGTAGGGAACAAAGTCACCAGGACTGGGTGAGGCCCAGATGGGGACCAGATTCAACAGGTCCAGGTGATTCCCAGGTGGTGACCAGAGTTACCAGTTCCGGATGAGGGCCAGGTAAGGACCAGATTCACCAGGTCCAAGTGAGGCCCACGTGGGACCTGTGTCACCAGGTATGGGTGAGGCCCATGTGGCATCCCCACTCACCAGGTCCAGGTGACGCCAACCTGCAGGCCATGCAGAGGAACCGTGTCCCGATGATGCCCAGGTAGGGACCACAGTTACCAAGTCAAGAAGAGGCCAACCTGCAGACCATTATGTGGAACCATGTCCCGATGTTGCCCATGTAGGGACCAGAGTCACCAGGTCCAAATGAGGCCAAGATGGAGCATATTCACTAGGTCCAGTTGAGGCCCATTTGAGGACCAGAGTCACCAGATCTGGTTGAGGCCCAGAGGGGTACCAGAATCCCCTGGTCCAGGTGACATCCAGATAGGGACCAGAGTCACCAGTTCCAGGTGAGGCCAAGAAAGAGTCCACAGCAATCACGTCCACGTGGGGAACAAAGTCACAAGGACTGTGTGAGACCCAGACGGGGACCAGAGTCACCAGATCCAGGTGTAGCCCAGGTTGGGACCAGAGTCACTAGGTCCAGAAGAGGCACAGGTGAGGACCAAAGTTACCAGGTACACGTGAGGCACCGGTGGGGATCACAGGCAACAGGTTCATGTGAGGCCGGCTTGGGGACCATGGTCAACAGGTCTACTTGAGGCCCAGGCGTGGAACACAGTAACCAGGTCCACGTGAGTAACCGGTGGTGAAAAGAGTCACCACGTCCAGGTGAGGCCCAGGTGGGGACCAGGTTCACCAGGTTCAGGGGAGGCCCTTGAAAGAACCAGAGTCAACAGTTCTACGTCAGTTGCAGGTGGCAACCAGGTTCAGAAAGTTCAAGTCAGTACAATGTGGGGTTCACAGTCACTAGGGCACGGTGAGACCCTGAGGGGGACCAGAGTCACCTGGTCCAGGTGAGGTCCAGTTGTGGAACACAGTCACCGGGTCCCAATTCTGAACAGTTGAGGATCATGGTCAACAGGGCCAGGTGAGGCCCAGATGGGGACCGGAGTCCCCAAATCCAGGTGAAGCCCAGGTGGAGACCCCAGTCACCAGATCCAGTGTAGTCTCAGGTGCAGACCAGAATCACCAGGTCCAGGTGAGGTGCAGGTGGAAACCACACTCAAGAGTTCCCGGGGAGGCCCTGGTGGGGACCAAAGTCACGAGGTACATGAGAAGGTAGAAACACTGCAGCCACCAGGTCCACATGATGTCCATGTGGGAACGAGAATCACCAGTTACAGGTGAGGACCAGGTGGGGATTCGACTCACCATGTCAAGGTGAGACCCAGGTGGGAACCAGTGTCACCATGTCCAGGTGTGGCTCAGGTGAAGACCAGAGTTAATAGGTCCGGATGGGTCACTGTTAGTGAACAGTGTAACCATATCCTGATGCTACCCAGGTGGGGAACAGAGATATCAGGTTCAGGTGAGGTCCCGATGGGAACCACAGTCACCAGGTCAGGTGAGGCCATGCTTAAGATCAGAGTCAACAGTTACAGGTTAGGCCCAGGTAGAGCCAGAGTCACCTGGTACAGAGAGGCCAAAGTAATGGCAGAGTTACAAGGATCAGGTCAGTCCCAGTGGGAACAGAGTAACCATGTCCCGATGATGCCCAGATAGAACCAGCGTCACAGGTCCAGATGAGGCGCAGGTGGGGAGCATATTCACTAGGTCCCGGTGAGGCCCAATTGAGGACCAGAGTCACCAGGTCTTCTTGAGGCCTAGAGGGGTACCATATTCACCTGCTCTAGGTGACATACAGATGGGGACCAGAGTCACCATGTCAGGGTGAGGCCCAGAGGGGATCCAGAGTCAGCATATCCAGGTGAGGCTCAGGTGTGGAACAGAGTATCCAGGTCATAATGGTCCACAGGTGAGGACCAGAGTCACCAGATCTGGGTGAAGCCCAATTAGGATCAGAGTCAACAGTTCCAGTTGAGTCCAAGAAGGAGTCCACAGCAATCAGGCCCAGGTGGGGAAAAAATTCAACAGGACTGGATGAGGCCCAGATGGGGACCAGATTCACCAGGTCCAGGTGATTCCCAGGTGGTGACCAGGGTTACCAGGTCCGGGGGAGGACCAGGTAAGGAACAGATTCATCAGGTCCAAGTGAGGCCCACGTGGGGACCTGTGTCACCAGGAATGGGTGAGCCCCAGGTGGTAACCCCACTCACCAGGTCCGGTTGAGGCCAACATGCTGGCCATGCAGAGGAACCGTGTCCCGATGATGTCCAGGTAGGGACCAGAGTTACCAGGTCCAGGTGAGGACAACCTACAGGACATGCAGTGGAACCATGTCCCGATGGTGCCCACGTAGGTACCAGAGGGACGAGCTCCAAATGAGGCCCAGATGGAGAATATTCACTAGGTCCAGGTGAGGCCCAGTTGAGGACCAGAGTCACCAGATCTGGTTGAGGCCCAGAGGGGTACCAGAATCCCCTGGTCCAGGTGACATACAGATGGGGACCAGAGTCACCAGGTCAGGGTGAGGCACAGAGAGGTTCGAGAGTCATCATGTCCAGCTGAGGCTCAGGTGTGGAACAGAGTCACCAGGTACCAATGATGCCCAGGTGAGGACCAGAGTGACCAGATCTGAGTGACGCGCAGATAGGATCAGAGTCACTAGGTCCAGGTGAGGCCAATAAAGAGTCCACAGCAATCAGGTCCAGGTGGCGAACAAAGTCACCAGAACTGCGTGAGGCCCAGATGGGGACCAGATTTACCAGGTCCAGGTGAGGCCCAGGTGGTCACCAGAGTCTCCGGTTCTGAGAGAGGACCAGGTAAGGACCAGATTCACCAGGTCCAAGAGGCCCACGTGTGGACCTGAGTCACCAGGTATGGGTGAGGCCCAGGTGGCAACCCCACTCACCATGTACAGGTGAGGCCAGCCTGCAGGCCAGAGTCACCATATCCAGTTGAGGCCCTAGTGGGGACGGGAATCACAAGGTAAATGTGAGTCTACAAGAACACCACAGTCACCAGGTCCAGGTGTGGTTCATGTGGGAACTGGAGTCACCAGGTCCAGCTGACACCCAGTGGGGGACGACAGTCACCAGGTCCAGATTGAGGTCTAGGTTGGGGTACGAGAGTCATCAGGACCAGTTGAGGCCAAAGTGTGCAGCAAAGTTATCATGTCCAGGTGAGGCCCAGGTGGGGAACAGAGTAACCATGTCCAATTGGTGCCAGGTGGGAAAAGAGTCGCAAGGTCCAGACGAAGCCTAAGTTTGGAGTAGATTCACCAGGTCCTGTTGAGGCCCAGCTGAGGACCAGTGTCCCCAGCTCCGGGTGTGTCACCCGGTTCTGGTGATATCCAGGTGGGGACCAGTGTCACAAGTCAGGGTGAGGCCCAGAGGGGGACGAGAATCACTAGGTCCAGGTGAGACCCCGATGTGGAACAGTGAAACCAGGTCCCAAGATGCCCATATGAGGACCTGAGTCACCAGGTCCAGGTGATGTCCCTGTGGGAACCAGTCACCCCGTCCAGGTGAGGCCCAGGTGGGTCCACAGTCACCAGGTCCTGGTGAGGCCCAGGTATATAAGAGAGTATCCAGGTCCCATGATGCCCAGGTAAGGACCAGAGTCAACAGGTCCAGGAGAGGCCCAAATATGGATCAGAGTCATTGTGTTCCAAGTGAGGCCAGATGGAGACCACAGGAACCAGGTCCAGGAGAGCCCCATATGGGAACCAGAGCCACCAGATCCAGGTGAGGTCCAGGAGGGACCACATTCACAAGGTCCAGGTGAGGCGCAGGTGGCAACATGATTCACCAAGTCCAGGTGAGGCCCACGAGGTGACCGGTCACCAGAGCCAGGTGCGGACCAGCTAAGAACCAGATTCACCAGGCCCAAGTGAAGCCCAAGGGGTGACCAGCGTCACCAGGTAAGGGTGAGGCCCCGAGGGGGAACCAGAGTAACCAGTTTAGTTTGAGGCCCAGAATGGGACCAGAGTTCCCTGGACAAAGTGAGGCCCAGGTGTGGAATAAAGTATCCAGGTCCCAATGATGCCTTGGTGAGGACCAGACTCACTAGGGCCAAGAAAGCCCAGATGGGGAACAGAATCACTAGGTCCCGTTGAGGCATAGAATAAGAACACAGTCACCAGTATCAGGTGAGCCCCTTGTGGGAACCAGAGCCTCTCTATCCAGCTGAGTCCCAGGTCCATGTGAGGCCCACGTGAGGACCAGATTCATCAGGTCGAATTGAGGCATAGCAGGGGACAAGTGTCACGAGGTCTGGGTGCGGCATAGGTTGGGCAAGATTCAGCAGTTCTGAGTTAGTTCAAAGTGGGGACGAGAGACACCTGTCCAGGTGAGGCCAAACAGAGACCAGAGTCAAAGATCCAGGTGAGTTCCAGGTGGGGACCAGAGTCACAAGGTATGGGTGAGTCCCAGGTGGCATCCCCACTCACCGGGTCCAGGTGAGGCCAACCTACAAGCCAGAGTCACCAGATCCAGGTGAGGCCCTAGTGGGGACCGGAGTCAACAGGTAAATGTGAGTGTACAAGAACACCACAGTCACCAGGTCCAGGTGTGGTTCATGTGGGAACGAAAGTCACCAAATCCAGGTGAGACCCCGGTGGAGACCACAGTCATCAGTTCCAGATTGCGGCCTAGGTGGGGGGACCAGAGTCATCAGGAAGAGTTGAGGCCAAAGAGTGGAGCAAAGTTATCATGTCCAGGTGACGCCCAGGTGGGGAACAGAGTAAACATGTCCCATTGATGCCAGGTGGGAAAAGAGTCACAAGGTTCAGACGAGGTCTAAGTGAGGAGTAGATTCACCAGGTCCTGTTGAGCCTCAGTTGAGGACCAGTGTCCCCAGGTCCAATTGCGTCCCAGAGGGGGCCCAGAGTCACCCGGTTCTGGTGATGTCCAGGTGGGGACCAGAGTCACCACGTCAGGGTGAGGCCCAGAGGGGGACGAGAATCACTAGGTCCAGGTGAGGCCCCGTTATGGAAATGAGAAACCAGGTCCCATGATGCCCATATGAAGACCTGAGTCACCAGGACCAGGTGAGGTCCCTGTGGGAACCAGTCACCTCGTCCAGGTGAGGCCCAGGTGGGTCCACAATCACCAGGTCCATGTGAGGCCCAGGTATATAAGAGAGTTCCAGGTCCCAATGATACCCAGGTAAGGACCTGAGTCTACAGGTCCAGAAGAGGCCCAAATATTGATCAGAGTCATTGTGTTCCAGGTGAGGCCAGATGGAGACCACAGGAACCAGGTCCAGGAGAGCCCCATATGGGAACCAGACCCACTAGATCTAGGTGAGGTCCAGGTTGGACCACAGTCACAAGGTCCAGTTGAGTCGCAGGTGTCAACAGGATTCACCAAGTCCAGGTGAGGCCCAGGTGGCGACCAGTCACCAGATCCAGGTTCGGACCAGCTAACGACCAGATGCACCGGGCCCAAGTGAAGCCCAAGGGGTTACGAGAGTCACCAGGTAAGGGTGAGGCCCAGAGTGGGAACCAGAGTAACCAGTTTAGTTTGAGGCCCAGAATGGGACCAGAGGTCCCTGGTCAAAGTGAGGCCTACGTGTGGAATAGAGTATCCAGGTCCCAATGATGCCTGGGTGAGGACCAGAGTTACTAGGGCCATGCCGGCCCAGATGGGGAAGAGAAGCAATAGGTCCTGATGAGGCATAGAATAAGACCACTGGTGAATAAGTCACCAATATCAGGTGAGCCCCTTGTGGGAACCAGAGCCACTCAATCCAGCTGAGTCCCAGGTCCATGTGAGGCCCACGTGAGGCCAGATTCATCAGGTCGAATTGAGGCATAGCTGGGGACAAGTGTCACCGGGTCTGGGTACGGCCTAGGTGGGGCAAGATTCAGCAGTTCTGAGTCAAGTCAAAGTGGGGACGAGAGACACCAGGTCCATGTGAGGCCAAACTGAGGACCAGAGTCACCAGATCCAGGTGAGGTCCATGTTGGAAAGAAAGTCACCAGGTCCAGGAGAGGTCCAGGTGTGTACAAGAGTCACCAGATCCAGGTGAAGTCCCGGTGGGGAACAGAGTCACCAGATCCAATTGAAGCCCAGGTGGGGACCAGAGTCACTAGGTCCAGATGAGGCCTAGGTGAGGACCAGAGTTTCCAGGTACACGTGAGGCTTCGGTGGGGATCAGAGGCAACAGGTCCATGTGAGGCCGGCTTGGGTTCATGGTCAACAGGTCTACTTGAGGCCCAGGTGAGGAACACAGTACCAGGTCCAGGTGAGTACCCGGTGGTGACAAGAGTCACCACGTCCAGGTGAGACCCACGTGGGGACCAGGATCACCAGGTACAGGGGAGGCCCTTGAATGAACCAGAGTCAACAGTTCGAGGTCAGGCACAGGTGGCAACCAAGGTCAGCAGGTCCAAGTCAGGCCAAAGTGGGTTTCAGAGTCATTAGGGCACGGTTAGACCCGGAGGCGGACCAGAGTCACATGGTCCAGGTGAGGTCCAAGGTTAGACCCGGAGGCGGAACAGAGTCACATGGTCCAGGTGAGGTCTAAAGTCACCGGGTCCCAATTTTGCACAGTTGAGGACCATGGTCAACAGGGCCAGGTGTGGCCCAGATGGGGACCGGAGTCCCCAAATCCAGGAGAAGCCCAGGTGGAGACCACAGTCACCAGATCCAGGGTAGTCTCAGGTGCAGACCAGAATCACCAGGTCCAGGTGAGGTGCAGGTGGCAACTACACTCACCAGGTCCCGGTGAGGCCCTGGTGGGGACCAGAGTCACGAGGTACATGAGAAGCTAGAAACACTGCAACCACCAGGTCCACATGATGTCCATGTGGGAACGAGAATCACCAGTTACAGGTGAGGACCAGGTGGGGATCCGACTCACCATGTCCAGGTGAGACCCAGGTGGGAACGACTGTCACCATGTCTAGGTGTGGCCCAGGTGAAGACCAGAGTTAATAGGTCCGGCTGGGTCACTGATAGTGAACAGTGTAACCATATCCTGATGCTACCCAGGTGGTAACCAGACACAAAAGTTCCTGGTGAGGCCCAGGTGGAACAGAGATATGAGGTCCAGGTGAGGTCCCTATGGGAACCACAGTCACCAGGTCAGGTGAGGCCATGCTTAGGATTTGAGTCACCAGTTACAGGTGAGGCCCAGGTGGAACCAGAGTCACCAGGTCCAGATGAGGCAAAGGTGGGGAGCATATTCACTACGTCCCGTTGAGGCCTAGTAGAGGACCAGAGTCACCAGGTCTAGTTGAGGCATAGAGGGGTACCAGATTCACCTGGACTAGGTGCCTTCCAGATGGGGACCAGAGTCACCATGTCAGGGAGAGGCCCAGAGGGGATCCAGAGTCATCATGTCCAGGTGAGTCTCAGGTGTGGAACAAAGTATCCAGGTCATAATGGTCCACAGGTGAGGACCAGAGTCAACAGATCTGGGTGAGGCCCAGTTAGGATCAGAGTCAACAGTTCCAGGTGAGGCTAAGAAGGAGTCCACAGCAATCAGGTCCAGGTGGGGAAAAAATTCACTAGGACTGGGTGAGGCCCAGATGGGGACACAGATTCACCAGGTCCAAGTGATTCCCAGGTGGTGACCAGAGTTACCAGATTCACCAGGTCCAGGTTATTCCCAGGTGGTGACCAGAATTACCAGATACACCAGGTCCAAGTCAGGCCCACGTAGGGGCCTGTGTCACCAGGTATGCGTGAGGCCCAAGTGGCAACCCCACTCACCATGTCCAGGTGAGGCCTACCTGCAGGCCATGCAATGTAATCGGGTCCCGATAATGCCAAGGTAGGGACCAGAGTTACCAGGTCCAGGTGAGGACAACCTGCAGGCCATGCAGTGGAACCAGGTCCCCATGATGCCCAGGTAGGGACCAGAGTAACCAGGTCCAAATGAGGCCAAGATGGAGCATATTCACTAAGTCCAGCCGAGTCCCAGTTGAGGACCAAGACACCAGATCTGGTTGAGGCCTAGAGGGGTACCAGAATCACCTGGTCCAGGTGACATCCGATGGGGACCAGAGTCACCAGGTCAGGGTGAGGCCCAGAGAGGTTTCAGAGTCATCATGTCCAGGTGTGGCTCAGGTGTGGAACAGAGTCACCAGGTACCAATGATAACCAGGTGAGGACCAGATTCACCAGGCCTGAGTCACGCGCAGAGAGGATAAGAGTCACCAGTTCCAGGTGAGGCCAAGAAAGAGTCCAAAGCAATCAGCTCCAGGTGGGGAACAAAGTCACCAGGACTGGGTGAGGCCCAGATGGGGACCAGATTCACCAGGTCCAGGTGATTCCCAGGTGGTGACAAGGGTTACCTGTTCCGGGTGAGGACCAGGTAAGGACCAGGTTCACCAGGTACAAGTGAGGCCCACGTGAGACCTGTGTCACCAGGTATGGGTGAGGCCCAGATGGCAAGCCCACTCTCCAGGTCCAGGTGAGGCCTATCTGCAGGCCATGCAGAGGAACCGTGTCCCGATGATGCCCAGGTAGGGACCAGAGTTACGAAGTCCAGGTGACGCCAACCTGCAGGCCATGCAGAGGAACCCTGTCACGATGATGCCCAGGTAGGGACCAGAGTTACCAGGTCAAGAAGAGGCCAACCTGCAGACCATTATGTGGAACCATGTCCCGATGTTGCCCACGTAGGGACCAGAGTCACCAGGTCCAAATGAGGCACAGATGGAGCATATTCACTAGGTCCAGGTGAGGCCCAGTTGAGGACCAGAGGCCCCAGATCTGGTTGAGGCCCAGAGGGGTACCTGATTCACCTGGTCTAGGTGACATCCAGATGGGGACCAGAGTAACCATGTCAGGGTGAGGCCCAGAGTGGATCCAGAGTCATCATGTCCAGGTGAGGCTCAGGTGTGGAACAGAGTATCCAGGTCATAATTGTCCACAGGTGAGGACCAGAGTCACCAGATCTGGGAAAGGCCCTGTTACGATCAGAGTTACCACTTCCAGGTGAGGCCAAGAAGGTGTCCACAGCAATCAGGTCCAGGTGGGGAACAAAGGCACCAGGTCTAGGTGATGCCCAGGTGGTGACCACATTTACCAGTTCCGGGTGAGGACTAGGTAAGGACCAAATTCACCAGGTCCAAGTGAGGCCCACGTGGGGACCTGTGTCAACAGACATGGGTAAGACCCAGGTGGGAACTCCACTCACCAGGTCAAGATGAGGCCTACCTGCAGGCCATGCTGAGGAACCATGTCCCGATGATGCCCAGGTAGGGACCAGAGTTACCAGGTCCAGGTGAGGCAAACAAGCAGGCCATGCAGTGGAACCATTTCCAGATGATGCCCAGTGAGTGACCAGAGTCACCAGGTCCAAATGAGGCCCAGATGGAGCATATTCACTAGGTCCAGGTGAGGCCCAGTTGAGGACAAGAGTCACCAGATCTGGTTGAGGCCTAGAGGGGTTCCAGAATCCCCTGGTCCAGGTGACATCCAGATGGGGACCAGATCACCAGGTCAGGGTGAGGCCCAGAGAGGTCCAAGAGACATCATGTCCAGTTAAGGCTCAGGTGTGGAACACAGTAACCAGGTACCAATGATGCCCAGGTGAGGACCAGAGTCACCAGGTCTCGGTGACGCACAGATAGGATCAGAGTCACCAGTACCAAGTGAGGCCAAGAAAGAGTCCAGAGCAATCAGTTCCAGGTGGGAAACATAGTCCCCAGGACTGGGTTAGGCCCAGATGGGGACCAGATTCACCAGGTCCACGTGAGGCTCAGGTTGTGACCAGATTCCCCGGGTCTGGGAGAAGACCAGGTAAGGGCCAGATTCACCAGGTCCAAGAGGCCCACGTGCAGACCTGAGTCCAGGTATGTGTGAGGCCCAGGTGGCATCCCACTAACCAAGTCCAGGTGAGGCCAACCTGCAGGCCAGAGTCACCAGATCGAGGTTAGGCCCTAGTGGGGACTGGAGTCACTAGGTAAATGTGAGTCTACAAGTACACCACAGTCACCAGGTCCAGGTGTGGTTCATGTGGGAACGAGAGTCACCTGGTCCAGGTGAGACCCACGTGGGGACGACAGTCTCCAGGTCCAGATTGAGGCCTCGGTTGGGGGACCAGGGTCATCAGGACCAGTTGAGGCCAAAGTGCGGAGCAAAGTTATCATGTCCATGTGAGGCCCAGGTGCGGAACAGAGTAACCATGTCCCATTGTTGCCAGGTGGGAAAAGAGTCAAAGGTCCAGACGAGGCCTAAGTGAGGAGTAGATTCACCAGGTCCTGTTGAGGCCGAGTTGAGGACCAGTGACCCCAGCTCCGGGTGAGTCCCGAGGGGGACCAGAGTCACCCGGTTCTGGTGATATCCAGGGGGGGACCAGAGTCAGCACGTCAGGGTGAGGCCTCAGAGGGGGACGAGAATCACTAGGTCCAGGTGAGGCCCCGATGTGGAACTCAGAAACCAGGTCCCATGATATCCATATGAGGACCTGAGTCACCAGATCCAGGTGAGGTCCCTGTGGAAACCAGTCACCTCATCCAGGTGAGGCCCAGGTGGGAACACAGTCACCAGGTCCAGGTGAGGCCCAGGTATATAAGAGAGTATCCAGGTCCCAATGATGCCCAGGTAAGGACAAGAGTCAACAGGTCCAGGAGAGGACCAAATATGGATCAGAGTCATTGTGTTCCAGGTGAGGCCAGATGGAGACCACAGGAACCAGGTCCAGGAGATCCCCATATGAGAACCAGAGCCACCAGATCCAGGTGAGGTCCAGGTGGGACCACAGTCACAAGGTCCTGGTGAGCTGCAGGTGGCAACAGGATTCACCAAGTCCAGGTGAGACCCAGGTGGCGACCAGTCACCAGATCCAGGTGCGGACCAGCTAAGGACCAGATTCACCAGGTCCAAGTGAAGCCCAAGGGTGACCAGAGTCACCAGGTAAGGGTGAGGCCCAGAGGGGATACCAGAGTAACCAGTTTAGTTTGAGGCCCAGAATGGGACCAGAGGTCCCTGGTCAAAGTGAGGCCCAGGTGTGGAATAGAGTATCCAGTTCCCAATGATTCCAGGGAGAGGACCAGAAACACTAGGGCTATGCAGGCCCAGATGGGGAACAGAATCACTAGGTCCTGGTGAGGCATAGAATAAGACCACAGTCACCAGTATCAGGTGAGCCCTTTGTGGGAACCAGAGCCACTCTATCCAGCTGAGTCCCAGGTCCATGTGAGGCCCACGTGAGGACCAGATTCATTAGGGCAAATTGAGGCATAGCTGGGGACAAGAGTCACCAGGTCTGGGTGCGGCCTAGGTGGGGCAAGATTCAGCAGTTCTGAGTTAGGTCAAAGTGGGGACGAGAGAAACCAGGTCCAGGTGAGGCCAAACTGAGGACCAGAGTCACCAGATCCAGGTGAGGTCCATGTTGGAAAGAGAGTCACCAGGTCCAGGAGAGTTCCAGGTGGGGACCAGAGTCACCAGATCCAGGTGAAGTACAGGAGGGGACCAGAGTCACCAGATCCAGGTGAAGCCCAGGTGGGGACCAGAGTCAATAGGTCCAGATGAGGCCCAGGTGAGGACCAGAGTTACCAGGTACACTTGAGGCCCCGGTGGGGATCAGAGGCAACAGGTCCATGTGAGTCCGGCTTGGGGACCATGGTCAACAAGTCTACTTGAGGCCCAGATGTGGAACACAGTAAGCAGCTCCAGGTGAGTACGCGGTTGTGACATGTGTCACCACGTCCAGGTGAGTCCCAGGTGGGGACCAGGATCACAAGGTACAGTGTAGGCCCTTGAAACTACCAGAGTCAACAGTTCGAGGTGAGGCGCAGGTGGTAACCAGGGTCAGCAGGTCCAAGTCAGGGCAAAGTTGGGATTACGGTCACTAGGGCCCGGTGAGACCCAGAGGGAGACCAGAATCACCTGGTCCAGGTGAGGTCCAGTTGTTGAACACAGTCACCGGGTCCAAATTTTGCCCAGTTGAGGACCATGGTCAACAGGGCCAGGTGAGGCTCAGATGGAGACCGGAGTCCCCAAAGCAGGTGAAGCCCAGGTGGGGACCATAGTCACCAGATCCAGGGTAGTCTCAGGTGCAGACCAGAATGACCAGGTCCACTTGAGGTGCAGGTGGCAACCACACTCACCAGGTCCCTGTGAGGCCCTGGTGGGGACCAGAGTCAAGAGGTGCATGAGAAGCTAGAAACACTGCAGCCACCAGGTCCACATGATGTCCATGTGGGAACGAGAATCACCAGTACAGGGAGGACCAGTTTTGGATCCGAGTCACCATGTCCAGGTGAGACCAGGTGGGAACCAGTGTCACCATGTCCAGGTGTGGCCCAGGTGAAGACCAGAGTTAATAGGTCCGGCTGGGTCACTGTTAGTGAACAGTGTAACCGTATCCTGATGCTACCAAAGTGGGTTCCAGAGACACCAGGTCCTGGTGAAGCCCAGTTGGGACCAGAGACATGAGGTCCAGCTGCGGTCCCAATGGGAACCACAGTCACCAGGTCAGGTGAGGCCATGCTTAGGATCAGAGTCACCAGTTACCGGTGAACCCAAGGTGGATCCAGAGTCACCTGGTACAGAAGAGGCCAAATCAGGACCAGAGTTACCAGGATCAGGTCAGTCCCAGGGGGGAATACAGTAACCATGTCCCGATGATGCCCAGGTAGAACCAGAGTTACCAGGTCCAGATGAGGCACAGTTGGGGAGCATATTCACTAGGTCCCGGTGAGGCCCAGTTGAGGACCAGAGTCACCAGGTCTAGTTGAGGTCTAGAGGGGTACCAGATTCACCTGGTCTAGGTGACATCCACATGAGGACCAGAGTCACCACGTCAGGGTGAGGCCCAGACTGGATCCAGAGTCATCATGTCCAGGTGAGGCTCAGTTGTGGAACAGAGTATCCAGTTCATAATGGTCCACAGGTGAGGACAAGAGTCAGCAGATTGAGTTAGGTCCAGTTAGGATGAGAGTCACCAGTTCCAGGTGAGGCCAAGAAGGAGTCCACAGCAATCAGTTCCAGGTGGGGAACAAAGTCATCAGGACTGGGGGAGGCCCAGATAGGGACCAGATTCACCCTGTCCAGGTGATTCCCAGGTGGTGACAAGAGTTACCAGTTCTGGGTGAGGACCAGGTAAGGATCAGATTCACCAGGTCCAAGTGAGGCCCACTTGGGGACCTATGTCACCAGGTATGTGTGAGGCCCATGTGGAAACCCCACTCACCAGGTCCAGGTGAGGCCAACCTGCAGGCCATGCAGAGGAACGGTGTCCCGATGAAGCCCAGGTAGGAACCAGAGTTACCAGGTCGAGGTGAGGCCAACCTGCAGGCCATGCTGTGGAACCATCTCCCGATGATGCCCAGGTAGGGAGCAGAGTCACCAGGTCCAAATGTGGCCCACATCGAGTATATTCACTAGGTCCAGGTGAGGCCCAGTTGAGGACCAGAGTCACCAGATCTGGGTGACGCGCAGATAGGATCAGAGTCACCAGTTCCAGGTGAGACAAAAAGAGTCCACAGCAATCAGGTCCAAGTGGGGAACAAAGTCACCAGGACTCGGTGAGGCCAAGATATGGAACAGATTCACCAGGTCCAGGTGAGGCCCAGGTCGTGACCAGAGTCCCCGGGTCGGGGAGAGGACCAGGTAAGTACTAGATTCACCAGGTCCAAGAGGCCCACGTAGGGACCTGAGTCACCAGGTATGGGTGAGGCCCAGGTGACAACCCCACTCACCAATTCCAGGTGAAGCTAACCTGCAGGCCAGAGTCACCAGATCCAGGTGAGGCCCTAGACGGGAACGGAGTCACCAGGTAAATATGAGTCTACAAGGACACCACAGTCACCAGGTCCAGGTGTGGTTCATGTGGGAACGAGAGGCAACAGGTCAAAGTGAGACCCAGGTGGGGACCACAGTCACCAGGTCCAGATTGAGGCCTAGGTGGGGGGACCAGAGTCATCAGGACCAGTTGAGGCCAAAGTGCGGAGAACAGTTATCATGTCCAAGTGAGGCCCAGGTGGGGAACAGAGTAACCATATCCCATTGATGCCAGGTGGGATAAGAGTCACAAGGTGCAGACGAGGCCTAAGTGAGGAGTAGATTCACCAGATCGTGTTGAGGCCCAGTTGAGTACCAGTCTCCCCAGCTCCGGTGAGTCCCAAAGGGGGACCAGAGTCACCCGGTTCTTGTGATATCCAGGTGAGGACCAGAGTCAACAGGTCAGGGTGAGGCCCAGAGGGGGACGAGAATCACTAGGTCCAGGTGAGGCCCCTATTTGGAACTGAGATAACAGGTCCCATGATGCCCATTTGAGGACCTGAGTCACCAGGTCCGGGTGAGGTCCCTGTGGGAACCAGTGACCTCATCCAGCTGAGGCCCAGGTGGGACCACAGTCACCAGGTCCAGGTGACGCCCAGGTATATAAGAGAGTATCCATGCCCAATGATGCCCAGGTACTGACCAGAGTCCACAGGTCCAAGAGAGGCACAAATATGGATCAGAGTCATTGAGTTCCAGGTGAGGCTAGATGGAGACCACAAGAACCAGGTCCAGGAGAGCCCCTTATGGGAACCAGAGCCTCCAGATCTAGGTGAGGTTCTGGTGGGACCACAGTCACAAGTTCCAGGGGGGGCGCAGGTGGCAACAGGATTCACCAAGTCCAGGTGAGGCCCAGGTGGCGACCAGTCACCAGATCCAAATGTGGACCAGCTAAGGACCAGATTCACCAAGTGAAGTCCATGTTGGAAAGAGCGTCATCAGTTCCAGGTGAAATCCAGGTGGGGACCAGACCACCAGTTCCAGGTGAAGCCCAGGTGGGGACCAGAGTCACTAGGTCCAGATGAGTCCCAGGTGAGGACCAGAGTTACCAGGTACACGTGAGGACCCGGTGGGGATTAGAGTCAATGTCCATGTGAGGCCGGCATGGGGACCATGGTCAACAAGTCTACTTGAGGCCGAGTTGTGGAACACAGTAAGCAGGTCCAGGTGAGTCCGCGGTGGTGACTAGAGTCACCACGTCCAGGTGAGGCCCTGGTTCGGACCAGGATCAACAGGTACAGGGGAGGCCCTTGAAAGAACCAGAGTCAACAGTTCGAGTTCAGGCGCAGGTTTCAACCAGGGACAGCAGGTCTAAGTCAGGGGAAAGTGGGGTAAACAGTCACTAGGGAATGGTGAGACCCAGAGGGGCACCAGAGTCACGTGGTCCAGGTGAGGTCCAGTTGTGGAACACAGTCACCGCGTCCCAATTTTGCCCAGTTGAAGACCATGATCAACAGGGCCTGGTGAGCCTCACATGGGGACGAGAGTCCCCAAATCCAGGTGAAGCCCAGGTGGGACCACAGTCACCAGATCCTGGGTAGTCTCAGGTGCAGACCAGAATCACCAGGTCCAGGTGAGTTGCAGGTGGCAACCACACTCACCAGGTCCCGGTGAGGCCCTGGTGGGGACCAGTGTCACGAGGTACATGACAAACTAGAAACACCGCAGCCACCAGGTCCACATGATGTCCATGTGGGAACGAGAATAAACAGTTATAGGTTAGGACCAGGTGGGTATCTGACTCACCATTTCCAGGTGAGACCCAGGTGGGAACGAGTGTCACCATGTCCAGGTGTGGCCCAGGTGAAGACCAGAGTTAATAGGTCCGGCTGGGTCACTGTTAGTGAACAGTGTAACCATATCCTGATGCTACCCAGGTGTGTACCAGAGACACCAGGTCCTGGTGAGGCCCAGGTGGGACCAGAGACATGAGGTCCAGGTGATGTCACGATGGGAACCACAGTCACCAGGTCAGGAGAGGCCATGCTTTGGATCAGAGTCACCAGTTACAGGTGAGGCCCAGGTGGAGCCAAAGTCACCTGGTACAGAAGAAGCCAAAGTAAGGACCAGAGTTACCAGGATCAGGTCAGTCCCAGTGGGAAACAGAGTAACCATGTCCCGATGATGTCCAGGTAGACCCAGCGTCACCAGGTCCAGATGAGGCGCAGGTGGGGAGCATATTCACTAGGTCTCGGTGACACCCAGTTGAGGACCAGTGTCACCAGGTCTATTTGAGCCCTAGAGGGGTACCAGATTCACCTGGTCTAGGTGACATCCAGATGGGGACCAGAGTCACCATGTCAGGGTGAGGCCCAGAGGGGATCCAGAGTCATCATGTCCAGGTGAGGCTCAGGTGTGGAACAGAGTATCCAGGTCATAATGGTCCACAGGTGAGGACCAGAGTCACCAGATCTGGGTGAGGCCCAGGTAAGATCAGAGTCACCACTTCCAGTTGAGGCCAAGAAGGAGTCCACAGCAATCAGGTCCAGAGGGGAACAAAGTCACCAGGACTGGGTGAGGCCCAGATGGGGACCAGATTCACCAGGTCCAGGTGATTCCCAGGTGGTGATCAGGGTTACCAGGTGCGGGTGAGGACCAGGTAAGGACGAGATTCACCAGGTCATACTGGGCCCATGGGTGACCTGTGTCACCATGTATGGGTGAGGCCCAGGTGCCAACCCCACTCACCAGGTCCAGGTGAGGCCAACCTGCAAGCCATGTAGAGAAACCATGTCCCGATGATGCCCAGGTAGGGACCAGAGTTACCAGGTCCAGGTGAGGCCAACCTGAAGGCCATGCAGCTGAACCATGTCCCGATGATGCCCAGGAAGTGACCAGAGTCACCAGGGCCAAATGAGGCCCAGTTGGAGCATATTCACTAGGTCCAGGTGAGGCCCAGTTAAGGTCCAGAGTCACCAGATCTGGTTGAGTATTAGAGAGGTACAAGAATCACCTGGTCCAGTTGACATCCAGATGGGGACAAGAGTCACCAGGTAAGGGTGAGGCCCAGAGAGGTTCCAGAGTCATCATGTCCAGGTGAGGCTCAGGTGTGGAACAAAGTCACCAGGTACCAATGATGCCCAGGTGAGGACCAGAGTCACCAGGTCTTGGTGACGCTCAGATAGGATCAGAGTCACCAGTTCCAGGTGAGGCCAAGAGAGAGTCCACAGCAATCAGGTCCAGGTGGGGAACAAAGTCACCAGGACTGGGTGAGGCCCAGATGGGGACCAGATTCACCAGGTCCAGGTGAGGCGAAGTGGTGACCCGAGTCCCCGGGTCTGGGAGAGGACCAGGTAAGGACGAGATTCACCAGGTCCAAGAGGCCCACGTGTGAAACTGAGTCACCAGGTATGGGTGAGGCCCAGGTGGCAACCCCACTCACCAAGTCCAGGTGAGGCCAACTTGCAGGCCAGAGTCACCAGATCCAGGTGAGGCCCTAGTGGGGACCGGAGTCACCAGGTAAATGTGAGTCTACAAGAAAACCACAGTCACCAGGTCCAGGTGTGGTTCATGTGGGAACGAGAGTCACCAGACCCAGGTGAGACCCAGGTGGGGACCATAGTCACCAGGTCCAGATTGAGGCCTAGGTGGGGGGAACAAATTGATCAGGACAAGTTGAGGCCAAAGTGTGGAGCAAAGTTATCATGTCCAGGTGATGTCTAGGTGGGGAACAGAGTAACCATGTCCCATTGATGCCAGGTGGGAAAAGAGTCACAAGGTACAGATGAGGCCTAAGTGAGGACTAGATTCACCAGGTCCTGTTGAGGCCCAGTTGAGCACCAGTGTCCCCAGCTCTGTGTGAGTCCCAGAGGGGGACAAGAGTCACCCGGTTCTGGTGATATCCAGGTGGGGATAAGACTCACCACGTCAGCGTGAGGCCCAGAGGGGGACGAGAATCACTAGTTTCAGGTGAGGCCCCGATGTGGAACTGAGAAAAAAGGTCCCATAATGCCCAAATGAGGACCTGAGTCACCAGGTACAGGTGAGGCCAAACTGAGGACCAGAGTCACCAGATCCAGGTGAAGCCAAGGTGGGGACCAGAATCACTAGGTCCAGATGAGGCCCAAGTGAGGACCAGTTTTACCAGGTACACGTGAAGCCCCGGTGGAAATCAGAGGCAACAGGTCCATAGGAGGCCGGCTTCGGTACCATGGTCAACAGGTCTACTTGAGGCCCAGGTGTGGAACACAGTAACCAGGTCCAGGTGAGTCCCCGGTGGTGACAAGAGTCACCACGTCCAGGTGAGTCCCAGGGGGGGACCAGGATCACCAGGTACAGGGGAAGCCCTTGAATGAACCAGTGAACAGTTCGAGGTCAGGCGCAGGTGTCAACCAGGGTCAGCAGGTCCAAGTCAGGCCAAAGTGGGGTTCACAGTCACTAGGGCACGGTGAGACCCAGAGGGGGACCAGAGTCACCTGGTCCAAGTGAGGTCCAGGGGTGGAACACAGTCACCGGGTCCCAATTTTGCCAGTTGAGGACCATGGTTGACAAGGCCAGGTGAGGCCCAGATTGGGGATCTTCAATCTGGATCAGAGTCAGAAGTTCCAGTTGAGGCTAAGAAGGAGTCCACAGCAATCAGGTCCAGATTGACGCCTAGGTCGGGTGACCAGAGTCATCAGGACCAGTTGAGGCCAAAGTGTGGAGCAAAGTTCTCATGTCCAGGTGAGGCCCAGGTGGGGAACAGGCTAATCATGTCCCATTGATGCCAGGTGGGAAAAGAGTCACAAGGTCCAGACGAGGCCTAAGTGAGGAGTAGATTCACCAGGTCGTGTTGAGGCCCAGTTGAGGACCAGTGTCCCCAGCTCCGGGTGAGTCCCAGAGGGGGACCAGCGTCACCCGGTTCTGGTGATATCCAGGTGGGGACCAGAGTCACCACGTCATGGTGAGGACCATAATGGGACGAGAATCACTAGGTCCAGGTGAGGCCCCGATGTGGAAGTGAGAAACCAGGTCCCATGATGCCCATATGAGGACCTGAGTCACCAGGTCCAGGTGAGGTCCTTGTGGGAACCAGTCACCTCGTCCAGGTGAGGCGCAGGTGGGACCACAGTCACCAGGTCAAGGTTTGGCCCAGGTATTTAAGAGAGTATCCAGGTCCCAATGATGCCCAGGTAAGGACCAGAGTCAACAGGTCGAGGAGAGGCCCAAATATGGATCACAGTCATTGTGTGCCAGGTGAGGCCAGATGGAGACCACAGGAACCAGGTCCAGGAGAGCCCCATGTGGGAACCAGAGCCACCAGATCCAATTGAGGTCCAGGTGGGACCACAGTCAGAAGGTCCAGGTGAGGCGCAGGTGGCAAGAGGATTCACCAAGTACACGTGGGGTCCAGGCGGCGACCAGTCAGCAGATTCAGGTGCGGACCAGATAAGGACCAGATTCACCAGGCCCAAATGAAGCCCAAGGGGTGACCAGAGTCACCAGGTAAGTGTGAGGACCAGAGCGGGAACCAGAGTAACCAGTTTAGTTTAAGGACCAGAATGGGACCAGAGGTCCCTGGACAAAGTGAGGCTCAGTTGTAGAATAGAGTATCCAGGTACCAATGATGACTTGGTGAGGAACAGAGTCACTAGGGTCATGCAGGCACAGATGGGGAACAGAATCACTAGGTCCTGGTGAGGCATAGAATAAGACCACAGTCAACAGTATCAGGTGAGTCCCTTGTGGGAACCAGAGACACTCTATCCAGGTGAGTCCCAGGTCCATGTGAGTCCCACGTGAGGACCAGATTCATCAGGTCGAATTGAGGCACAGCTGGGGACAAGAGTCACCAGGTCTGGATGCGGCCTAGGTGGGTCAAGATTCAGCAGTTCTGAGTTAGGTCAAAGTGGGGACGAGAGACACCAGGTCCAGGTGAGGCCAAACTGAGGACCAGAGTCACCAGATCCAGGTGAGGTCCAGGTGGGTCCCGAGTCACCAGATCCAGGTGAAGCACAGGTGGGGACCAGAGTCACTAGGTCCAGATGAGGGCAAGGTGAGGACCAGAGTTACCAGGTACACGTGAGGCCCCGGTGGGTATCAGAGGCAACAGGTCCATGTGAGGCCGGTTTGGGGACCATGGTCAACAGGTCTACTTGAGGCCCAGGTGTGGAACACAGTAAGCAGGTCCAGGTGAGTCCCCAGTGGTGACAAGGGTCACCACGTCCAGGTGAGGCCCAGTTGCGGACCAGGATCACCAGGTACAGGGGAGGCCCTTGAAAGAACCAGAGTCAACAGTTCGAGGTTAGGCGCAGGTTTCAGCCAGGGTCTACAGGTCCAAGTCTGGCCAAAGTGGGGTTCACAGTAACTAGGGCATGGTGAGACCCAGAGCGGCACCACAGTAACGTGGTCCAGGTGAGGTTCAGTTGTGGAACACAGTCACCGCGTCCCAATTTTGCCCAGTTGAGGACCATGGTCAAAAGGGCCAGGTGAGGCCAGGATGGGGACCGGTGTCTCCAAATCCAGGTGAAGCCCAGCTGGGGACAACAGTCACCAGATCCAGGGTAGTCTCAGGTGCAGACCAGAATCAGCAGGTCCAGGTGAGGTGCAGTTGGCAACCACTCTCACCAGGTCCCGGTGAGGCCCTGGTGGGGACCAGAGTCACGAGGTACATGACAAACTAGAAGCACTGCAGCCACCAGGTCCAAATGATATCCATGTGGGAACGAGAATCACCAGTTACAGGTTAGGACCAGTGGGGATCTGACTCACAATTTCCAGGTGAGACACAGGTGGGAACGAGTGTCACCATGTGCAGGAGTGGCCCAGGTGAATACCAGAGTTGATAGGTCCGGCTGGGTCACTGTTAGTGTACAGTGTAACCATATCCTGATGCTACCCAGGTGGGTAGCAGAGACACCAGGTCCTGGTGAGGCCCAGGTGGGACCAGAGACATGAGGTCCAGGTGAGGTCCCGATGGGAACCACAGTCACCAGGTCAGGTGAGGCCATGCTTAGGATCAGAGTCACCAGTTACAGGTGAGGCCCAGGTGGAACCAGAGTCACCTGGTACAGAAGAGGCCAAAGTCAGGACCAGAGTTACCAGGAACAGGTCAGTCCCAGTAGGGAACAGAGTAACCATGTTCTGATGATGCCCAGGTAGACCCAGCGTCACCAGGTCCAGATGAGGCGCAGGTGGGGAGCATATTCACTAGGTCTCGGTGAGACCCAGTTGAAGACCAGTGTCACCAGGTATATTTGAGCCCTTGAGGGGTAACAGATTCACCTGGTCTAGGTGACATCCAGATGGGGACCAGAGTCACCATGTCAGGGTGAGGCCCCGAAGGGATCCAGAGTCATCATGTCCAGGTGAGGCTCAGGTGTGGAACAGAGTATCCAGGTCATAATGGTCCACAGGTGAGGACCAGAGTCACCAGATCTGGGTGAGGCCCAGTTAGGATCAGAGTCACCAGTTCCAGTTGAGGCCAAGAAGGAGTCCACAGCAATCAGGTCCAGGTGGGGAACAAAGTCACCAGGACTGGGTGAGGCCCAGATGGGGCCGGATACACCAGGTCCAGGTGATTCCCAGGTGGTGACTAGGGTTACCAGGTCCGGTTGAGGAACAGGTAAGTACGAGATTCACCAGGATACTGGGGCCTACGTGGGGACCGGTGTCACCATGTATGGGTGAGGCCCAGGCGGCAAGCCCACTCACCAGGTCCAGGTGAGGCCAGCCTGCAGGCCAGAGTCACCAGATCCAGGTGAGTCCCTAGAGGGGACGGGATTCAAGGTAAATGTGAGTCTACAAGAACACCACAGTCACCAGATCCAGGTGTGGTTCATGTGGGAACGGGAGTCACCAGGTCCAGCTGAGACCCAGTTGGGGACGACAGTCACCAGGTCCAGATTGAGGCCTAGGTTTGGGGACGAGAGTCATCAGGACCAGTTGAGGCCAAAGTGTGCAGCAAAGTTATCATGTCCAGGTGAGGCCCAGGTGGGGAACAGAGTAACCATGTCCCATTGATGCCAGGTGGGAAAAGAGTCACAAGGTCCAGACGAAGCCTAAGATTGGAGTAGATTCACCAGGTCCTGTTGAGGCCCACCTGAGGACCAGTGCCCCAGCTCCGGGTGTGTCACCCGGTTCTGGTGATATCCAGGTGGGGACCAGTGTCACAAGTCAGGGTGAGGCCCAGAGAGGGACGAGAATCACTAGGTCCAGGTGAGGCCCCGATGGGGAACTGTGAAACCAGGTCCCAATATGCCCATATGAGGACCTGAGTCACCATGTCCAGGTGATGTCCCTGTGGGAACCAGTCACCCCGTCCAGGTAAGGCCCAGGTGGGACCACAGTCACCAGGTCCTGGTGAGGCCCAGGTATATAAGAGAGGATCCAGGTCCCAATGATGCCCAGGTAAGGACCAGAGTCAACAGGTCCAGGAGAGGCCCAAATATAGATCAGAGTCATTGTGTTCCAGGTGAGGCCAGAGGGAGACCACAGGGAACAGATCCAGGAGAGCCCCATATGGGAACCAGAGCCACCAGATCCAGGTGAGGTCCAGGAGGGACCACAGTCACAAAGTCCAGGTGAGGCGCTGGTGGCAACATGATTCACCAAGTCCAGGTGAGGCCTACGTGGTGACCTGTCACCAGGGCCAGGTGCGGACAAGCTAAGGACCAGATTCAGGAGGCCCAAGTGAAGCCCAAGGGGTGACCAGAGTCACCAGGTAAGGGTGAGGCCCAGAGGGGAACCAGAGTAAGCAGTTTAGTTTGAGGCCCAAAATGGGACCAGAGATCCCTGGTCAAACTAGGCCCAGGTGTGGCATAGAGTATCCAGGTCCCAATGATGCCTGGGTGAGGACCAGAGTCACTATGGCCATGCAGGCTCAGATGGGGAACAGAATCACTAGGTCCTGGTGAGGCATAGAATAAGACCACAATCACCAGTATCAGGTGTGCCCCTTGTGGGAACCAGAGCCACTCTATCCAGCTGTGTCCCAGGTCCATGTGAACCTCACGTCAGGACCAGATGCATCAGGTCGAATTAAGGCATAGTTCGGGACAAGAGTCACCAGGTCTGGGTGCGGGCTAGGTGGGGCAAAATTCAGCAGTTCTGAGTTAGGTCAAAGTGGGGACGAGAGACACCAGGTCCAGGTGAGGCCAAACTGAGGACCAGAGTCACCAGATCCAGGTGAGGTCCATGTTGGAAAGAGAGTCACCAGGTCCAGGAGAGGTCCAGGTGGGGACCAGAGTCACCAGATCCAGGTGAAGTCCAGGTGGGGACCAGAGTCACCAGATCCATGTGAAACCCAGGTGGGGACCAGAGTCACTAGGTCCTGATTAGGCCCAGGTGAGGACCAGAGTTACCAGATACACGTGAGACCTTGGCGGGGATCACAGCCAAAAGGTCCACGTGAGCCCGGCTTGGGGACCATGGTCAACAGTCTACCTGAGGCCCAGGTGTGGAACACAGTAATCAAATCCAGGTGAGTCCCCGGTGGTGACAAGAGTCACCACGTCCAGTTGAGGCCCAATTGGGGACCAGGATCACCAGGTACAGGGGAGGCCCTTGAGAGAACCAGAGTCAAGAGTTCGAGGTCAGGCGCAGGTGGCAACCAGGGTCAGCAGGTCCAAGTCAGGCCAAAGTGGGGTTCACAGTCACTAGGGCCCAGTGAGACCCAGAGGGGGACCAGAGTCACCTTGTCCAGGTGAGATCCATTTGTGGAACAGAGTCACCGGGTCTCAATTTTGACCAGTTGAGGACCATGGTCAACAGGGCCAGGTGAGGCCCAGATGGGGACCGGAGTCCCCAAATTCAGGTGAAGCCCAGGTGGGGACCACAGTCATCAGTTCCAGGGTAGTCTCAGGTGGAGACCAGAATCACCAGGTCCTGGTGAGGTGCAGGTGGCAACCACACTCACCAAGTCCGGGTGAGGCCCTGGTGGGGACCAGAGTCACGAGGTACATGAGAACCTAGAAACACTGCAGCCACCAGGTCCACATGATGTCCATGTGGGAACGAGAATTACAAGTTACAAGTGAGGACCAGGTGGGGATCTGAGTCACCATGTCCAGGTGAGACCCTGGTGGGAACCAGTGTCACCATGTCCAAGTGTGGACCAGGTGAAGACGAGAGTTAATAGGTCCGGCCGGGTCACTGTTAGTGAACAGTGTAACCATATCCTGATGCTACTCAGGTGTGTACCAGATACAAGGTCCTGGTGAGTCCCTGTTGGGACCAGAGACATGAGGACCAGGTGAGGTACCGATGGAAACCACAGTCATAGGTCAGGTGAGGCCATGCTTAGGATCAGAGTCACCACTTACAGGTGAGGTCCAGGGGGAACCAGAGTCACATGGCACAGAAGAGGCGAAAGTCAGGACCAGAGTCACCACGATCAGGTCAGTCCCACTGGGAATAGTGTAACCACGTCCCGATGATGCCCAGGTAGAACCACAGTTACGAGGTCCAGGGGCGGCCAACCTAAAGGCCATGCAGTGGAACCATGTCCCGATGATGCCCAGGTAGGGAAGAGAGTCACCAAGTCCAAATGAAGCCCAGATGGAGCATATTTAATAGGTCCAGGTGAGGCCCAGTTGAGAACCAGAGTCACCAGATCCAGGTGAAGCCAAGGTGGGGACCAGATTCACTAGGTCCAGATGAGACCCAAGTGAGGACCAGTGTTACAAGGTACACGTGATGCCCCGGTGGGAATCAGAGGAAACAGGTCCATATGAGGCAGGCTTCGGTACCATGGTCAAAAGGACTACTTGAGGCCCAGGTGTGGAACACAGTAACCAAGTCCAGGTGAGTCCCCGGTGGTGACAAGGGTCACCACGTCCAGGTGAGTCCCAGGGGGGGACCAAGATCACCAGGGACAGGGGAAGCCCTTGAATGAACCAGAGTCAACAGTTCGAGGTCATGCGCAGGTGTCAACCTGGGTCAGCAGGTCCAAGTCAGGCCAAAGTGGGGTTCACAGTCACTAGGGCACGGTGAGACCCAGAGGGGGACCAGAGTCACCTGGTCCAGGTGAGGTCCAGGGATGGAACACAGTCACTGGGTCCCAATTTTGCCAGTTGAGGACCATGATTGACAGGGCCAGGTGAGGTCCAGATGGGGGATCCTCAATCTGGATCAGATTCACCAGTTCCAGTTGAGGCTAAAAAGGAGTCCACAGCAATCATGTCCAGATTGACGCCTAGGTCGTGGGACCAGAGTCATCAGGACTACTTGAGGCCAAAATGTGGAGCAAAGTTATCATGTCCAGGTGAGGCCCAGGTGGGGAACAGACTAACCATGTCCCATTGATGCCAGGTGGGAAAAGAGTCACAAGATCCAGACGAGGCCTAAGTGAGGAGCAGATTCACCAGGTCCTGTTGAGGCCCAGTTGAGGACCAGTGTCCCCAGCTCCGGGTGAGTCCCAGAGGGGGACCAGAGTCACCCGCTTCTGGTGATATCCAGGTGGGGACCAGAGTCACCACGTCAGGGTGAGGACCATAATGTGACGAGAATCACTAGGTCCAGGTGAGGTCCCGATGTGGAACTGAGAAACCAGGTCCCATGATGCCCATATGAGGACCTGAGTCACCAGGTCCAGGTGAGGTCCCTGTGGGAACCAGTCACCTCGTCCAGGTGAGGCCCAGGTGGGACCACAGTCACCAGTATCATGTGAGCCCCTTGTGGGAACCAGAGCCACTCTATCCAGCTGAGTTCCAGGTCCATGTGAGGCCAACGTGAGGAGCAGATTCATCAGGTCGAATTGAGGCAGAGCTGGGGACAAGAGTCACCAGGTCTGGGTGCGGCCTAGGTGGGTCAAGATTCAGCAGTTCTGAGTTAGGTCAAAGTGGGGACGAGAGACACCAGGTCCAGGTGAGGCCAAACTGAGGACCAGAGTCACCAGATCCAGGTGAGTTCCAGGTGGGGACCAGAGTCACCAGATCCAGGTGAAGCCCAGATGGGGACCAGAGTCACTAGGTCCAGATGAGGCCCAGGTGAGGACCAGAGTTACCAGGTACACGTGAGGCCCCGGTGGGGATCAGAGGAAACAGGTCTATGTGAGGCGGCCTTGGGGACCATGGTCAACAGGTCTACTTGAGGCCCAGGTGTGGAACACAGTAAGCAGTCCTGGTGATTACCCCGTGGTGACAAGGGTCACCACGACAGGTGGGGCCAGTTGCGGACCAGGATCACCAGGTAGAGGGGAGGCCCTTGAGAGAACCAGAGTCAACAGTTCGAGGTCAGGCGCAGGTGGCAACCAGGGTCAGCAGGTCCAAGTCAGGCCAAAGTGGGGTTCACAGTCACTAGGGCACGGTGAGACCGAGAGCGGGACCAGAGTCACCTGGTCCAGTGAGGTCCAGTTGTGGAACTCAGTCACTGGGTCCCAATTTTGCCCAGTGAGGACCATGGTCAACAGGGGCAGTTGAGGCCCAGATGGGGACCGGAGTCCCCAAATCCAGGTGAAGCCCAGGTGGGGACCACAGTCACCAGATGCAGGGTAGTCTCAGGTGCAGACCAGAATCACCAGCTGCAGGTGAGGTGCAGGTTGCAACCACACTCACCAGGTCCTGGTGAGGCCCTGGTGGGGACCAGAGTCACGAGGTACATGAGAAGCTAGAAACACTGCAGCCACCAGGTCGACATAGTGTCCATGTGGGAATGAGAATCACCAGTTACAAATGAGGCCCAGGTGGGGATCCGATTCACTTAGTCCAGGTGAGACCCAGGTGGGAACCAGTGTCACCACATCCAGGTGTGGCCCAGGTGAAGACCAGAGTTAATACGTCCGGCTGTGTCACTGATAGTGAAGAGTGTAACCATATCCTGATGCTACCCAGGTGGGTACCAGAGACAACAGGTCCTGGTGAGGCCCAGGTGCGACTAGAGACATGAGGTCCAGGTGAGGTCCCGATGGGAACCACAGTCAGAAAGTCAGGTGAGGCCATGCTTAGGATCAGAGTCTCCAGTTACAGATGAGGCCCAGGTGGAGCCAGAGTCACCTGGTACAGAAGAGGCCAAAGTCAGGACCAGAGTTACCAGGATCAGGTCAGTCCCTGTGGTGAATACAGTAACCATGTCCCGATGATGACCAGGTAGAACCAGAGTCACCAGGTCCAGATGAGGCGCAGGTGGGGAGCATATTCTCTAGGTCCCGGTGAGGCCCAGTTGAGGACCAGAGTCACCAGGTGTAGTTGAGGCCTAGAGGGGTACAAGATTCACCTGGTCTAAGTGACATCCAGATGGGGACCAGAGTCACCATGTCAGGGTGAGGCCCAGAGGGGATCCAGAGTCATCATGTCCAGCTGAGGCTCAGGTGTGGAACAGAGTATTCAGGTTAATGGTCCACAGGTGAGGACCAGAGTCACCAGATCTGGGTGAGGCCCAGTTAGGATCAGAGTCACCAGTCCCAGTTGAGGCCAAGAAGGCGTCCACAGCAATCAGGTCCCTGTGGGGATCAAAGTCACCAGGACTGGGTGAGGCCTAGATGGGGACCAGATTCACCAGGCCCAGGTGATACCCAGGTGGTGACCAGAGTTACCAGTTCTGGGGAAGGACCAGGTAAGGACCAGATTCACCAGGTCCAATTGAGGCCCACGTGGGGACCTGTGTCACCAGGTATGGGTGAGGTACAATTGGCAACCCCACTCACCAGGTCCAGGTGAGGCCAACCTGCAGGCCATGCAGTGGAACCATGTCCCGATTATGCCCAGGTAGGGACCAGAGTTACCAGGTCCAGGTGAGGACAACCTGCAAGCTATGCATTGGAACCATATCCTTATGATGCCCAGGTAGGTACCAGAGTCACCAGGTCCAAATGAGTCCCAGATGGAGCATATTCACTAGGTCCAGGTGAGGCCCAGTTGAGGACCAGGTTCACCAGAACTGTTTGAGGCCTAGAGCGGTACCAGAATCACCTGGTCCAGGTGACATCCAGATGGGGACCAGATTCGCCAGGGCAGGGTGAAGCCCAGAGAGGTTCCAGAGTCAGCATGTCCAGTTGAGGCTCAGGTGTAGAACAGAGTCACCAGGTACCAATGATGCCCAGGTGAGGACCAGAGTCACCAGGTCTGGGTGACGCGCAGATAGGATGAGTCACCAGTTCCAGGTGAGGCCAAGAAAGAGTCCACAGCAATCAGGTCCAGGTGGGGAACAAAGTCACCAGGACTGGGTGAGGCCCAGATTGGGACCAGATTCACCAGGTCCAGGTGAGGCCCAGGTGGTGACCAGAGTCCCCGGGTCTTGGAGAGGACCAGGTAAGGACCAGATTCACCAGGTCCAAGAGTCCCACGTGTGGATCTGAGTCAACAGGTATGGGTGAGGCCCACATGGCAACCCCACTCACCAGGTCCAGGTGAGGCCAACCTGCAGGTCAGAATCACCAGATCCATGTGAGGCCCTAGTGGGGACCGGAGTCACAGGTAAATGTGAGTCTACAAGAAAACCACAGTCAACAGGGCCAGGTGTGTTTCAAGTGGGAACGAGAGTCACCAGGTCCAGGTGAGTCCCAGGTGGGGACCACAGTCACCAGGTCCAGATTGAGGCCTAGGTGGGTGGACCAGTTTCATCAGGACCATTTGAGGCCACAGTGTGGAGCAAAGTTATCATGTCCAGGTGAGGCCCAGGTGGGGAACAGAGTAACCATGTCCCATTGATGCCAGGTGGGAAAAGAGTCACAAGGTCCAGACGAGGCCTAAGTGAAGAGTAGATTCACCAGGTCCTGTTGAGGCCCAGCTGAGGACCACTGTCCCCAGCTCCGGGTGAGTCCCAGTGGGGGACCAGAGTCACCCGCTTCTGGTGATATCCAGGGGTGACCAGAGTCAGCACGTCAGGGTGAGGCCCAGAGGGGGACGAGAATCACTAGGTCCAGGTGAGGCCCCGATGTGGAAGTGAGAAACCAGGTCCCATGATGCCCATATGAGGACCTGAGTCACCAGGTCCAGGTGAGATCCCTGTGGGAACCAGTCACCTCGTCCAAGTGAGACCCAGGTGGGACCACAGCCACCAGGTCCAGGTGAGGCCCAGGTATATAAGAGAGTATCCAGGTCCCAGTGATGCCCAGGTAAGGACCAGCGTCATCAGGTTCAGGAGAGGCCCAAATATCTATCAGAGTCATTGTGTTCCAGGTGAGGCCAGATGGAGACAACATGGACCACGTTCAGGAGAGCCCCATATGGGAACCAGAGCCACCAGATCCAGGTGAGGTCCAGGTGGGACCACTGTCACAAGGTCCAGGTGAGGCGCAGGTGGCAACAGGATTCACCAAGTCCAGGTGAGACCCAGGTGGCGACCAATCACCAGATCCAGGAGCGGACCAACTAAGGACCAGATTCACCAGGCCCAAGTGAAAACCAAGGGGTGACCAGAGACACCAGGTATGGGTGAGGCCCAGAGGGGGAACCAGAGTAACCAGTTTAGTTTGAGGCCCAGAATGGGACCAGAGGTCCCTCGTCAAAGTGAGGCCCAGGTGTGGAATATAGTTTACAGGTCCCAGTGATGCCTGGGTGAGGACCAGAGTCACTAGGGCCATGCAGGCCCAGATGGGGAACAGAATCACTAGGTCCTGGTGAGGCATAGATAAGACCACAGTCAAAAGTATCAGGTGAGCCCCTTGTGGGAAACAGAGCCACTCTATTCAGCTGAGTACAAGGTCCATGTGAGGCCCACGTGAGGACCAGATTCATCAGGTCGAATTGAGGCATAGCTGGGGACAAGAGTCACCAGGTATGGGTGCGGCCTAGGTGGGGCAAGATTCAGCAGTTCTGAGTTAGGTCAAAATGGGGACGAGAGACACCAGGTCCAGGTGAGGCCAAACTGAGGACCAGAGTCACCAGATCCAGGTGAGGTCCATGTTGGAAAGAGAGTCACCAGGTCCAGGAGAGGTCCAGGTGGGGACGAGAGTCACCAGATCCAGGTGAAGCCCAGGTGAGGACCAGTCACCAGATCGATGTGAAGCCCAGGTGGGGACCAGAGTCACTAGGTCCAGATGAGGCCCAGGTGAGTACCAGAGTTACCCGGTACACGTGAGGCCCCGGTGGGGATCAGAGGCAACAGGTCCATGTGAGGCCGGCTTGGGGAACATGGTCAACAGGTCTACTTGAGGCCCCGGTGTGGAACACTGTAACCAGGTCCAGGTGGGTCCCCGGTGTTGACAAGGGTCACCACGTCCAGGTGAGGCCCAAGTTGGGACCAGGATCACCAGGTCCAGGGGAGGCCCTTGAAAGAACCACAGTCAACAGTTCGAGTTCAGGCGCAGGTGGCAACCATGGTCAGCAGGTCCAAGTCAGGCCAAAGTGAGGTTCACAGTCACTAGGGCACGGTGAGACCCAGACAGGGACCAGAGTCTCCTGGTCCACGTGAGGTCCAGATGTGGAACACAGTCTCTGGTTCCCAATTTTGCGAGTTGAGGACCATGGTCAACAGGGCCAGGTGAGGCCCAGATGGGGACTGGACTCCCCAAATCCAGGTGAAGCCAAGGTGGGGACCACAGTCACCAACTCCAGGTTTGTCTCAGGTGCAGACCAGAATCACCAGGTCCAGGTGAGGTGCAGGTGGCAACCACACTTCCCAGGTCCCGGTGAGGCCCTGGTGGGGACCAGAGTCACGAGGTACATGAGAAGCTAGAAACACTGCAGCCACCAAGTCCACATGATTCCATGTGGGAACGAAAATCAGCAGTGACAGGTGAGGCCCAAGTGGGGATCCGACTAACCATGTCCACGTGAGACCCAGGTGGGAACCAGTGTCACCATGTGCAGGAGTGGCCCCGGTGAAGACCAGAGTTGATATGTCCGGCTGGGTCACTGTTAGTGTACAGTGTAACCATATCCTGATGCTACCCAGGTGGGTACCAGAGACACCAGGTCCTGGTGAGGCCCAGGTGGGACCAGAGACATGAAGTCCAGGTGAGGTCTCTATGGGAACCACAGTCACCAGGTCAGGTGAGGCCATGCTTAGGATCAGAGTCACCGGTTACCGGTGTGGCCCAGGTGGAGCCAGAGTCACGTGGTACAGAAGAGGCCAAAGTCCGGACCAGAGTTACCAGGATCAGGTCAGTCCCACTGGGGAATAGAGTAACCATGTCCCGATGATGCCCAGGTAGAACCAGAGTCACCAGGTCCAGATGGGGCGCAGGTGGGCAGCATGATCACTAGGTCCCAGTGAGGCCCAGTTGAGGACCAGAGACACCAGATATGGTTGAGTCCTAGAGGGGTACAAGAAACACCTGGTCCAGGGGACATCCAGATAAGGACCAGAGTCACCATGACTTGATGAGGCCCAGAATGGTTCCAGAGTCATCATGTCCAGGTGAGGCTCAGGTGTGGAACAGAGTCACCAGGTACCAATGATGCCCAGGTGAGGACTAGAGTCACCAGGTCTGGGTGACCCGCAGATAGGATCAGAGTCACCAGTTCCAGGTAAGGCCAAGAAAGAGTCCACAGCAATCAGGTCCTGGTGGTGAACAAAGTCCCGAGGACTGGGTGAGGCCCAGATGGGGACCAGATTCACCAGGTCCAGGTTATTCCCAGGTGATGAACAGAGTTACGGGTTCCGGGGAAGGACCAGGTAAGGACCAGATTCACCAGGTCCAAGTGAGGTCCATGTGGGGACCTGTGTCAGCAGGCATGTGTGAGGCCCAAGTGACAACCCCTCTCACCAGGTCCATGTGAGGCCAACCTGCAGGCCATGCAGAGGAACCATGTCCCGATGATGCCGAGGTAGGGACTAGAGTTCTCAGGTCCAGGTGAGGCCAACCTGCAGACCATGCAGTGGAACATGTCCCGATGATGCCCAGGTAGGAACCAGAGTTACCAGGTCCAGGTGAGGCCAACCTGCAGGCCATGCAATGGACCCATGTCCCGATGATGCCCTGGTAGGGAACAGAGTCACCAGGTCCAAATGAGGCCCAGATGGAGCATATTCACTAGGTGCAGGTGAGGCCCAGTTGAGGATCACAGTCACCAGATCTGGTTGAGGTCTAGAGGGGTACCAGAATCACCTGGACCGGGTGACATCCAGATGGGGACCAGAGTCACTAGGTCAGGGTGAGGCCAACCTGCAGGTCAGAGTCTCCAGATCCAGGGGAGGCCCTAGTGGGGACCGGAGTCACAGGAAAATGTCAGTCTACAAGAACACCACAGTCAACAGGGGCCTGTGTGTTTCAAGTGGGAACGAGAGTCACCAGGTCCAGGTGAGACCCAGGTGGGGACCACAGTCACCAGGTCCAGATTGAGGCCTAGGTCGGCGGACCAGAGTCATCAGGACAATTTGAGGCCAAAGTGTGGAGCAAAGTTATCATGTCCATGTGAGGCCCAGATGGGAAGAGTAACCATGTCCCATTGAGCCAGGTGGGAAAAGAGTCACAAGGTCCAGACGAGGCCTAAGTGAGGAGTAGATTCACCAGGTCCTGTTGAGGCCCACCTGAGGACCAGTGTCCCCAGCTCCGGGTGACTCCCAGAGGGGGACCAGTGTCACCCGGTTCTGGTGATATCCAGGTGGGGACCAGAGTCACCACGTCAGGGAGAGGCCCAGAGGGTGACGAGAATCACTAGGTCCAGGTGAGGCCCCGATGTGGAACTGAGAAACCAGGTCCCATGATGCCCATATGAGGACCTGAGTCACCAGGTCCAGGTGAGGTCCCTGTGGGAACCAGTCACCTCGTGCAGGTGAGACCCAGGTGGGACCAGAGTCACCAGGTCCAGGTGAGGTCCCTGTGGGAACCAGTCACCTCGTCCAGGTGAGGCCCAGGGGGGACCACAGTCACCAGGTCCAGGTGAGGCCCAGTTATATAAGAGAGTATCCAGGTCCCAGTGATTCCCATGTAGAACCAGAGTCACCAGGTCCAGATGATACGCAGGTGGCGAGCATGTTCACTAGGTCCCCGTGAGGCCCAGTTCAGGACCAGAGTCACCAGGTCAAGTTCAGTCCTAGAGGGATACCAAATTCACCTAGTCTAGCTGACATCCGAATGGGGACCAGAGTCATCATGTCAGGGTGAGGCCCAGAGTGGATCCAGAGTCATCATGTCCAGGTGAGGCTCAGGTGTGGAACAGAGTATCCAGGTCCTAATGGTCCATAGGTGAGGACCAGAGTCACCAGATCTGGGTGAGGCCCAGTTCGTATCAGAGTCACCAGTTCCAGGTGAGGCCAAAAAGGAGTCCACAGCAATCAGGTCCAGGTGGGGTGACAAAGTCACCAGGAATGGATGAGGACCAGATGGGGACCAGATTAACCAGGTTCATGTGATTCCCAGGTGGTGACCCGAGTTAGGAGTTCCGGGTGAGGACCAGGTAAGGACCAGATTCACCACGTCCAAGTGAGGCCCACCTGGGGACCTGTGTCACCAGGTATGGGTGAGCCCCAGGTGGCAACCCCACTCACTAGGTCCAGGTGAGGCCAACCTGGAGGCCATGCAGAGGAACCGTGTCCCGATGATGCCCAGGTAGGGACCAGAGTTACCAGGTCCAGCTGAGGCCAACCTACACGCCATGCAGTGGATCCATGTCCCAATGATGCCCAGGTAGGGACCAGAGTCACCAGGTCCAAATGAGGCCCAGATGGAGCATATTCAATAGGTCCAGGTGAGGCCCAGTTGCCGACCAGAGTCACCAGAACTGGTTGAGCCCGAGAGGGGTACCAGAATCACCTGGTCCAGGTGACATCCAGATGGAGACCAGAGTCACCAGGTCAGGGTTAGGCCCAGAGTGGTTCGAGAGTCCAGAGCCTCATGTCCAGGTGAGGCTCAGGTGTGGAACAGAGTCACCAGGTACCAATGATGCCCAGGTGTGGACCAGAGTCACAAGGTCTGGGTGACAAGCAGATAGGATCAGAGTCACCAGGTCCAGGTGCGGCCATGAAAGAGTCCACAGCAATCAGGTCAAGGTGGGGAACAAAGTCACCAGGACTGAGTGAGGCTCAGATGGGGACCGGAATCACCAGGTCCAGGTGAGGCCTACGTGGTGACCAGAGTCCCCGGGTCTGGGAGAGGAGAAGGTAAGGACCAGATTCACCAGGTCCAAGAGGCACAGGTGGAGACGTGAGTCACCAAGTATGGGTGAGACCCAAGTGGCATCCCCACTAACCAGGTCCATGTGAGGCCAACCTGCAGGCCAAGTCACCCGATTCACGTGAGGCCCTAGTGGGGACTGGAGTCACCAGTTAAAAGTGATTCTACAATAACAACACAGTCACCAGGACCTGGTGTGGTTCATTTGGGAACGAGAGTCACCAGGTCCAGGTGAGACCCAGGTGGGGACCACAGTCACCAGGTCCAGACTGAGGCCTAGGTCGGGAGACCAGAGTCATCAGGACCAGTTGAGGCCAAAGTGTGGAGCAAAGTTATCATGTCCATGTGAGGCCCAGGTGGGAAGAGTAACCATGTCCCATTGATGCCAGGTGGGAAAAGAGTCACAAGGTCCAGACGAGGCCTTAGTGAGGAGTAGATTCACCAGGTCCTGTTGAGGCCCACCTGAGGACCAGTGTCCCCAGCTCCGGGTGACTCCGAGAGGGTGACCAGTGTCACCCGGTTCTGGTGACATCCAGGTGGGGACCAGAGTCACCACATCAGGGTGAGGCACAGAGGGGGATGAGAATCACTAGGTACAGATGAGACCCCGATGAGGAACTGAGAAACCAGGTCCCATGATGCCCATATGAGGACCTGAGTCACCAGGTCCAGGTGAGGTCCCTGTGGGAACCAGTCACCTCGTCCAGGAGAGGCCCAGGTGGGACCACAGTCACCAGGTCCAGGTGAGGCCCAGGTATATAAGAGAGTATCCAGGTCCCAATGATGCCCAGGTAAGGACCAGAGTCAACAGGTCCAGGAGAGGACCATATATGGATCAGACTCATTGTGTTCCAGGTGAGGCCAGATGTAGACCACAGGAACCAGGTCCAGGAGAGCTCCATATGGGAACCAGACCCAAGAGATCCAGGTGAGGTCCAGTTGGGACCACAGTCAGAAGGTTCCAGGTGAGGCACAGGTGGCAACAGGATTCGCCAAGCCCAGGTGAGGCCCAGGTGGCCACCGGTCACCAGATCCAGATGCGGACCAGCTAAGGACCAGATTCACCAGGCCCAAGTGAAGCCCAAGGCGTGACCAAGGTCACCAGGTAAGGGTGAGTCCCAGAGGGGAACCAGAGTAACCAGTTTAGTTTGAGGCCCAGAATAGGACCAGAGGTCCCTGGTCAAAGTGAGGCCCAGATGAGGAATAGAGTATCCAGGTCCCAATGATGCCTGGGTGAGGACCAGAGTCACTAGGGCCATGCAGACCCAGATGGGGAACAGAATCACTAGGTCCTGGTGAGGCATAGAATAAGACCACAATCACCAGTATCAGGTGTGCCCCTTGTGGGAACCAGAGCCACTCTATCCAGCTGAGTCCCAGGTCCATGTGAGCCCCACGTCAGGACCAGATTCATCAGGTTGAATTGAGGCATAGCTGGGGACAAGAGTCACCAGGTCTGTGTGCGGCCTAGGTGGCGCAAGATTCAGCAGTTCTGAGTTAGGTCAAAGTGGGGACGAGAGACACCAGTCCAAGTGAGGCCAAACTGAGGACCAGAGTCACCAGATCCAGGTGAGTTCCATGTTGGAAAGAGAGTCACCAGGTCCAGGAGAGGTACAGGTGGGGATCAGAGTCACCAGATCCAGGTGAGGTACATTTGGGGACCAGAGTCACCAGATCCAGGTGAAGCCCAGGTGGGGACCAGAGTCACTAGGTCCTGATTAGACCCAGGTGAGGATCAGAGTTACCAGATACACGTGAGCCCGCGGCGGGGATCAGAGCCAAAAGGTCCACGTGAGGCCGGCTTGGGGACCCTCGTCAACAGGTCTACCTGAGGCCCAAGTGTGGAACAAAGTAATCATGTCCAGGTGAGTCCCCGGTGGTGACAAGAGTCACCACGTCCAGTTGAGGACCAATTGGGGACCAGGATCACCAGGTACAGGGGAGGCCCTTGAGAGAACCAGAGTCAACATTGTGAGGTCAGGCGCAGGTGGCAACCAGGGTCAGCAGGTCCAAGTCAGGCCAAAGTGGGGTTCACAGTCACTAGGGCCCAGTGAACCCCAGAGGGGGACCAGAGTCACCTGGTCCAGGTGAGATCCAGTTGTGGAATACAGTCACCGGGTCCCAATTCTGCACAGTTGAGGACCATGGTCAACAGGGCCAGTTTAGGCCCAGATGGGGACCGGAGCCCCAAATTCAGGTGAAGCCCAGGTGGGGACCACAGTCACCAGATCCAGGGTAGTCTCAGGTGGAGACCAGAATCACCAGGTCCTGGTGAGGTGCAGGTGGCAACCACTCTCACCAAGGCCCGGTGAGGCCCTGGTGGGGACCAGAGTCACGAGGTACATGAGAAGCTAGTAACACTGCAACCACCAGGTCCACAGGATGTCCATGTGGGAACGAGAATTACAAGTTACAGGTGAGGAGCAGGTGGGGATATGAGTCACCATGTCCAGGTGAGACCCTGGTGGGAACCAGTGTCTCCATGTCCAAGTGTGGACCAGGTGAAGACGAGAGTTAATAGGTCCGGCCGCGTCACTGTTGGTGAACAGTGTAACCATATCCTGATGCTACTCAGGTGGGTACCAGATACAAGTCCTGGTGAGTGCCAGTTGGGACCAGAGACATGAGGTCCAGGTGAGGTACCGATGGAAACCACAGTCACCAGGTGAGGTGAGGCCATGCTTAGGATCAGAGTCACCACTTACAGGTGAAGTCCAGGAGGAGCCAGAGTCACATGGCACAGAAGAGGCCAAAGTCAGGACCAGAGTTACCACGATCAGGTCAGTCCCACTGGGAATAGAGTAACCACGTCCCCATGATGCCCAGGTAGAACCACATTTTCCAGGTCCAGGTGCGGCCAACCTAAAGGCCATGCAGTGGAACCTTGTCCCGATGATGCCCAGGTAGGGAAGAGAGTCACCAGGTCCAAATGAGGCCCAGATGGAGCATATTCACTAGGTACAGACGAGGCCCAGTTGAGGAACACAGACACCAGATATGGTTTAAACCTAGAGGGGTACCAGAATCACCTGGTCCAGGTGACATCCAGATGGGGACCAGAGTCTCCAGGCCTGAGTCACGCGCAGAGAGGATAAGAGTCACCAGTTCCAGGTGAGGCCAAGAAAAAGTCCAATGCAATCAGGTCCTGGTCGGGAACAAACTCACCAGGACTGGTTGAGGCCCAGATGGGGTAGAGATTCACCAGGTCCAGGTGAGGCCCAGGAGGTGACCAGAATCCCCGGGTCGGGGAGTGGACCATCTAAGGACCAGATTCACCAGGTTCAAGAGAACCACGTGGGTTCCTGAGTCATCAGGTATGGGTGAAGCTCAGGTGGCAACCCCACTCACCAGGTCCAGGTGAGGCCAACCTGCAAGCCAGAGTCACCAGATCCAAGTGAGGCCCTAGTGGGGACCGGTGTCACCAGGTAAATGTGAGTCTACAAGAAAACAACAGTCACCAGGTCCAGGTGTGTTTCATGTGGGAACGAGAGTCACCAGGTCCAGGTGAGACCCAGGTGGGGACCACAGTCACCAGGTGCAGATTGAGGCCTCGGTGGCGGGACGAGAGTCATCAGGAGCAGTTGAGGCCAAAGTGTGGAGCAAAGTTATCATGTCCAGGTGAGGCCCAGGTGGGGAACAGAATAACCATGTCCCATTGATGTCAGGTGAGAAAAGAGTCACAAGGTCCAAACGAGGCCTAAGTGAGGAGTAGATTCACCAGGTCCTGTTGAGGATCAGCTGAGGACCAGTGTCCCAGCTCCGGGTGAGTCCCAGAGGGGGACCAGAGTCACCCGGTTCTGGTGATATCCTGGTGGGGACAAGAATCACCACGTCCGGGTGAGGCCCAGATGGGGACGAGAATCACTAGGTCCAGATGAGGCCTCGATGTGGAACTGAGAAACCAGGTCCCATGAAGCCCTTATGAGGACCTGATTCACCAGGTCCAGGTGAGGTCCCTGTGGGAACCAGTCACCTCGTCCAGGTGAGGTCCAGGTTGGACCACAGTCACAAGGTCCAGGTGAGGCGCAGGAGGCAACAGGATTCACCAAGTCCAGGTGAGGCCCTGGTGGCGACCAGTCACCAGATCCAGGTGCGGAACAGATGAGGACCAGATTCTCCAGGCCCAATTGAAGCCCAATGGGTGACCAGAGTCACCAGGACTGGGTGAGGCCCAGAGGGGGGACCAGAGTAACCAGTTTAGTTTGAGGCCCAGAATGGGACCAGAGGTCCCTGGTCAAAGAGAGTCCCAGGTGTGGAATAGAGTATCCAGGTCACAATGACGCCTGGGTGAGGACCAGATTCACTAGGGCCATGCAGGCCCAGATCGGGAACAGAATCACTAGGTCCTGGTGAGGCATAGAATAAGACCACATTCAGCAGTATCAGGAGAGCCCTTTGTGAGAACCAGAGCCACTCTATCCAGCTGAGTCCCAGGACCAGGTGAGTCCCACGTGAGGACTAGATTCATCAGGTCGAATTGAGGCATAGCTGGGGACAAGAGTCACCAGGTCTGGGTGCGGCCTAGGTGGGGCAAGATTCAGCAGTTCTGAGTTAGGTCAAAGTGGGGACGAGAGACACCAGGTCCAGGTGAGGCCAAACTGAGGACCAGAGTCACCAGATCCAGGTGAGGTCCATGTTGGAAAAGAGTCACCAGGTCCAGGAGAGGTCCAGGTGGGGTCCAGAGTCACCAGATCCATGTGAAGTCCAGGTGGGGACCAGAGTCACCAGATCCATGTGAAGCCCAGGTGGGGACCAGAGTCACTAGGTCCAGATGAGGCCCAGGTGAGGACCAGAGATACCAGGTACACGTGAGGATCCGGTGGGGATCAGAGGCAACAGGTCCATGTGAGGCCGGCTTGGGGACCATGGTCAACAGGTTTACTTGAGGCCCAGGTGTGGAACACAGTAAGCAGGTCCAAGTGAGTCCCCATTGGTGACAGGAGTCACCACGTCCAGGTGTGAGCCAGGTCCGACCAGGATCACCAGGTCCAGGGAAGGCCCTTGAAAGACCAGAGTCAATAGTTCGAGGTCAGGCGCAGGTGGCAACCAGGGTCAGCCGGTCCAAGTCAGGTCAAAGTGGGGTTCACAGTCACTAGGCCACGGTCAAACCCAGAGTGGGACCAGAGTCACCTGGTCCAGGTGAGGTCCAGTTGTGGAACACAGACACCGGGTCTCAATTTTGCACAGTTGAGGACCATGGTCAACAGGGCCAGGTGAGGCCCAGATGGGGACTGGAGTCCCCAAATCCAGGTGAAGCCCAGGTGGGGACCACAGTCACCAGATCCAGGGTAGTCTCAGGTGCAGACCAGAATCAACAGGTCCATGTGAGGTGCAGGTGGCAACCACACTCACCCGGTCCCGGAGAGGCCCCGGTGGGGACCAGAGACACGAGGTACATGAGAAGCTAGAAACACTGCAGCCACCAGGTCCACATGATGTCCATGTGGGAACGAAAATCACCAGTTACAGGTGAGGACGAGGTGGGGATCCGACTCACCATATCCAGGTGAGACCCAGGTGGGAACTAGTGTCACCATGTCCTCGTGTGCCCCAGGTGAAGACCAGAGTTACTAGGTCAGGCTGGATGAGTGTTAGTGAACAGTGTAATCATATCCTGATGCTACCCAGGTGGGTACCAGAGACACCAGGTCCTTGTGAGGCCCAGGTGTAACCGGAGACATGAGGTCCAGGTGAGGTCTCGATGGGAACCACAGTCACCAGGTCAGGTGAGCCCATGCTTAGGATCAGAGTCACCAGGTACAGGTGAGGCCCAGGTCGAGCCAGAGTCACCTGGTACAGAAGAGGCCAAAGTCAGGACCAGAGTTACCAGGATCAGGTCAGTCCCAGTGGGTAATACAGTAACCATGTCCCAATGATGCCCAGGTAGAATCAGAGTCAGCAGGTCCACCGAGGCGCAGGTGGGGAGAATATTCACTAGGTCCAGGTGAGGCCCAGATGAGGACCAGAGTCACCAGGTCTAGTTGACGCCTAGAGGAGTACCATATTCACCTGGTCTAGGGGACATCCAGATGGGGACCAGAGTCACCATGTCAGGGTTAGGCCCAGAGGGCATCCAGAATCATCATGTCCAGGTGAGGTTCAGGTGTGGGACAGTGTATCCAGGTCATAATGGTCCATATGTGAGGACCAGAGTCACCAGATCTGGGTGAGGCCCAGTTAGGAACAGAGTCACAAGTTCCAGTTGAGGCCAAGAAGGAGTCCACAGCAATCAGGTCCAGGTGGGCATCAAAGTCACCAGGAATGGGTGAGGCCCAGATGGGGACCAGATTCACCAGGTCCCAGTGATTCCAGGTGGTGACAAGGGTTACCAGTCCCGGGTGAGGACCAGGTAAGGACCAGATTCACCAGGTCCAAGTGAGGCCCACGTGAGACCTGTGTCACCAGGTATGGGTGAGGCCCAGGTGGCAAGCCCACTCACCAGGTCTAGGTGAGGCCAACCTGCAGGCCTTGCAGAGGAACCGTGTCCCGATGATGCCCAGGTAGGGACCAGAGGTACGAGGTCCAGGTGACGCCAACCTGCAGGCCATGCAGAGGAACCGTGTCCCGATGATGCCCAGATAGGGACCAGAGTTACCAGGTCAAGAAGAGGCCAACCTGCTGACCATTATGTGGAACCATGTCCCGATGTTGCCCACGTAGGTACCAGAGTCACCAGGTCCAAATGAGGCCCAGATGGAGCATATTCACTAGGTCCAGGTGAGGCCCAGTTGAGGACCAGAGTCACCAGATCTGGTTGAGGCCTAGAGGGGTTCCAGAATCACCTGGTCCAGGTGACATCCAGATGGGGACCAGATCACCAGGTCAGGGTGAGGCCCAGAGAGGTCCCAGAGACATCATGTCCAGGTGAGGCTCAGGTGTGGTACAGAGTATCCAGGTCATAATGGTCCACAGGTGAGGACCAGAGTCACCAGATCTGGGTGAGGCCCAGTTAGCATCAGAGTCAGCAGTTCCAGGTTAGCCAAGAAGGAGTCCACAGCAATCAGGTCCAGGTGGGGAAGAAAGTCAACAGGACTGGGTGAGGCCCAGATGAGGACCAGATTCACCAGGCCCAGGTGATTCCCATGTGGTGACCAGAGTTACCAGTTCCGGGTGACCACCAGGTAAGGACCAGATTCACCAGGTCCAAGTGAGGCCCACGTGGGGACCTGTGTCACTAGGCAAGGGTGAGGCCCAGGTGACAAACCCACTCACCAGTTCCAGGTGAGGCCAACCTGCAGGCCATGCAGAGGAAACAGGTCCCAAAGATGCTCAGGTAGGCACGAGAGTTACAGGTCCAGGTGAGGCCAACCTACAGGCCATGCAGTGGAACCATGTCCCGATGATGCCCAGGTAGGGACCAGAGTTACCAGGTCCAGGTGAGGCCAACCTGCAGGTCATGCAGTGGAACCATGTCCCGATGATGCCCAGGTACGACCAGAGTCACCAGGTCCAAATGAGGCCCAGATGGAGCATATTCACTAGGTCCAGGTGAGGCCCATTTGAGGACCAGAGTCACCAGACCTGGTTTTGGCCCAGAGGGGTACCATAATCCCCTGGTGCTGGTGACATCCATATGGGGACCAGAGTCACCAGGTCAGGTTGATAGAGAGAGGTTCCAGAGTCATCATGTCCAGGGGAGCCTCAGGTATGGAACAGAGTCACCAGGACCAATGATGCCCAGGTGAGGACCAGAGTTACCAGGTACACGAGAGGCCCCGGTGGGGATCAGAGGCAACAGGTCCATGTGAGGCCTGCTTGGGGACCATGGTCAACAGGTCTACTTGAGGCTCAGGTGTGGAACACAGTAACCAGGTCTAGGTGAGTAACCGGTGGTGAAAAAAGTTACGACGTCCAGGTGAGGCCCAGGTGGGGACCAGGATCACCAGGTCCAGGGGAGGCCCTTGAAAGTACCAGAGTCAACAGTACGACGACAGTCGCAGGTGGGAACCAGGGTCAGCAGGTCCAAGTCAGTCCTAAGTGGGGTTCACAGTCACTAGGGCACGGTGAGACCCAGAGGGGGACCAGAGTCGCCTGGTCCAGGTGAGGTCCAGGTGTGGAACACAGTCACCAGGTCCCAATTTTGCCCAGTTGAGTACCATGGTCAACCGGGCCAGGTGAGGCCAAGATGGGGACCGGAGTCCCCAAATCCAGGTGAAGCCCAGGTGGAGACCACAGTCACCAGAACCAGGGTAGTCTCAGGTGCAGACCAGAATCACCAGGTCCAGGTGAGGTGCAGGTGACAAACACACTCACCAGTGCCCGGTGAGGCCCTGGTGGGGACCAGAGTCACGAGGTACATGAGAAGCTAGAAACACTGCAGCCACCAGGTCCACATGATGTCCATTGGGAATGACAATCACCAGTTACAGTTGAGGACCAGGTGGAGCCAGAGTCACCTGGTACAGAAGAGGCCAAAGTCAGGACCAGAGTTACCAGGATCAGGGCAGTCCCAGTGGGGAATAGAGTAACCATGTCCCGATGATGCCCAGGTAGAACCAGAGTCACCAGGTCCAGATGGGGCGCAGGTGGGGAGCATATTCACTAGGTCCCGGTGAGGCCCAGTTGAGGACCAGAGTCACCAGGTCAAGTTGAGGCCTAGAGGGGTACCAGATTCATCTGGTCTTGGTGACATCCAGATGGGACCCATGTCTCCATGTCAGGCTGAGGACCAGAGGGGATCCAGAGTCATCATGTCCAGGTGAGGCTCAGGTGTGGAACAGAGTATCCAGGTCATAATGGTCCACAGGTGAGGACCAGAGTCACCAGGTCTGGGTGAGGCCCAGTAAGGATCAGAGTCAGCAGTTCCAGGTGAGGCCAAGTAGGAGTTCACAGCAAAGAGGTCCAGGCGGGGAGCAAAGTCACCAGGACTGGGTGAGGCCCAGATGGGGACCAGATTCACGAAGTCCAGGTGATTCCCAGGTTGTAAAAAGAGTTACCAGTTCCGGGTGAGGACCAGGATAGGACCAGATTAACCAGGTCCAAGTGAGGCCCACGTGGGGCCTTTGTCACCAGGTATGAGTGAGGCCCAGGTGGCAACCCCACTCACCAGGTCCAGGTGAGGCCAACCTGCAGGCCATGCAGAGGAAATATGTCCCGATGATGCCCAGGTAGGGACTAGAGTTACCAGGTCCAGGTGAGGCCAACCTGCAGGCCATGCAGTGGAACAATGTCCCGATGATGCCCAGGTAGGGACCAGAGTTAACAGGTCCAGGTGAGGCCAACCTGAAGTCCATGCAGTGGAACCATGTCCCGATGATGCCCAGGTAGGGATCAGAATCATCAGGTCCAATGAGATCCAGATGGAGCATATTCACTAGGTCCAGGTGAGGTCCAATGGAGGACGAGAGTCACAGGACCTGTTTGAGGCCTACCGGGGTACCAGAATCACCTGGTCCAGGTGACATCCAGATAGGGACCAGAGTCACCAGGTCAGGATGAGGCCCAGAGAGGTTCCAGAGTCATCATGTCCAGGTGAGGCTCAGGTGTGGAACAGAGTCACCAGGTACCAAAGATGCCGAGGTGAGGAGCAGAGTCACCAGGTCTGGGTAATGCGCACATAGGATCAGAGTCACCAGTTCCAGGTGAGGCCAAGAAAGAGTCCATAGCAATCAGATCCAGGTGGGGAACAAAGTCACCAGGACTGGGTGATGCCCAGATGGGGACCAGATTCACCAGGTCCAGGTGAGGCCCAGGTGTTGACCAGAGACCCCGGGGCTGGGAGACGACCAGGTAAGGACCAGATTCACCAGGTCCAAGAGGCCCAAGCGGGGACCTGTGTCCCCAGGTACGGGTGAGGCACAGGTGGCAACCAAACTCACCAGGTCCACGAGAGGCCATCCTTCGCGCCATGCAGAGGAACCGTGTCCCGATGATGTACATGTAGGAACCAGAGTTACCAGGTCCAGGTGATGCCAACCTGCAGGCCATGCAGTGAAACCATGTCGCGATGATGCCCAGGTAGGGACCAGAGTCACCAGGTCCAAATGAGGCCCAGATGGAGCATATTCACTAGGTCCAGGTGAGTCCCAGTTGAGGACCAGAGTCACCAGATCTGGTTGAGGCTCAGACGGGTACCAGAATCACCTGGTCAAGGTGACATCCAGATGGGGACCAGAGTCACCAGGACAGGGTGAGGCCCAGAGAGGTTCCAGAGTCATCAAGTCCAGGTGAGGTTCAGGTGTGGAACTGAGTCACCAGGTACCAATGATGCCCAGATGAGGACCAGAGTCACCAGATCTGGGTGACGCGCAGATAGGATCAGAGTCACCAGTTCCAGGTGAGGCAAGGAAGAGTCCACAGCAATCAGTTCCAGGTGGGGAACAAAGTAACCAGGACTGGGTGAGGCCCAGATGGGGACCAGTTCACCTTGTCCAAGTGAGGCCCAGGTGATGACCAGAGTCCCCAGGTTGGGAGAAGACGAGGTAAGGACCAGATTCACCAGGTCCAAGAGGCCCACGTGGGGACCTGTGTCACCAGGTATGGGTTAGCCACAGGTGGCATCCCACTCACCAGGTCCAGGTGAGGCCAACCTGCAGGCCATGTGCGGAACCATGTCCCGATGATGCCCAGGTAGGGACGACAGTCACCAGGTCCAAATGAGGCCCAGATGGAGCATATTCACTAGGTCCAGGTGAAGCCCAATTGAGGACCAGAGTCACCAGATCTGGTTGAGGCCTAGAGGGGAACCAGAATCACCTGGTCCAGGTTACATCCTAATGGGGACCAGAGTCACCAAGTCAGGTGAGGCCATGCTTAGGATCAGAGTCACCAGTTCCAGGTGAGGCCCAGGTGGAGCCAGAGTCACCTGGTACAGAAAATGCCAAAGTCAGACCAGTGTTACAAGGATCAGGTCACTCCCAGTGGGGAATAGAGTAACCATGTCCCGATGATGCCCACTTAGAACCAGAGTCATCATGTCAAGATGCGGCGCAGTTGGGGAGCATATTCACTAGGTGCCGGTGAGATCCAGTTGAGGACCAGAGTCACCAGATCTGGTTGAGCCCTATGAGGGTACCAGAATCACCTGGTCCAGGTGACATCGAGATGGGGACCAGAGTCACCAGGTCAGGGCGAGGTCCAGAGGGGATCCAGAGTCATCATGTCCAGGTGAGGCTCAGGTGAGGAACAGAGTATCCAGGTCATAATGGTCCACAGGTGAGGACCAGAGTCACCATATCTGGGAGAGGCCCAGATAGGATCAGAGTTACCACTTCCAGGTGAGGCCAAGAAGGTGTCCAAGGCAATCAGGTCCAAGTGGGGAACAAAGTCACCAGGACTAGGTGATGCCCAGGTGGTGACCAGATTTACCAGTTCCGGGTGAGGACTAGGTAAGGACCACATTCACCAGGTCCTAGTGAGGCCCACGTGGGGACCTGAGTCACCAGGCATGGGTAAGACCCAGGTGGGAACCCCACTCACCAGGTCAAGATGAGGCCAAACTGCAGGCCATGCAGAGGAACCATGTCTCGATGATGCCCAGGTACGGACCAGAGTTACCAGGTCCAGGTGAGGCCAACCAGGAGGCCATGCAGTGGAACCATTTCCCGATGATGCCCAGTGAGTGACCAGAGTCACCAGGTCCAAATGAGGCCCAGATGGAGCATATTCACTATGTCCAGGTGTGGCCCAGTTGAGGACAAGAGTCACCAGACCTGGTTGAGGCCTAGAGGGGTACCAGAATCACCTGGTGCAGGTGACATCCAGATGGGGACCAGATCACCAGGTTTGGGTGAGACCCAGGTGGCAACCCCACTCATCAGGTCCAAGTGAGGCCAACCTGCAGGCCAAAGTCACCAGAACCAGGTGAGGCACTAGTGGGGACCGGAGTCACCAGGTAAATGTGAGTCTACAAGTACACCACAGTCACCAGGTCCAGGTGTGGTTCATGTGGGAACGAGAGTCACCAGGTCCAGGTGAGACCCAGGTGGGGACGACAGTCTCCAGGTCCAGATTGAGGCCTCGGATGGGGCCAGCGTCATCGGGACCAGTTGAGGCCAAAGAATGGAGCAAAGTTATCATGTCCATGTGAGGCCCAGGTGCGGAACAGAGTAACCATGTCCCATTGTTGCCAGGTGGGAAAAGAGTCACAAGTTCCAGACGAGGCCTAAGTGAGGAGTAGATTCACCAGGTCCTGTTGAGGCCGAGTTGAGGACCAGTGACCCCAGCTCCGGGTGAGTCCCGAGGGGGACCAGAGTCACCCGGTTCTGGTGATATCCGGGGGGGATTAGAGTCAGCACTTCAGGGTGAGGCCCAGAGAGGGACGAGAATCACTAGGTCCAGGTGAGGTCCCGATGTGGAACTGAGAAACCAGGTCCCATGATGTCCATATGAGGACCTGAGTCACCAGGTCCAGGTGAGGTCCCTGTGGGAACCAGTCACCTCGTCCAGGTGAGGCCTAGGTGGGACCACAGTCACCAGGTCCAGGTGAGGCCCAGGTATATAAGAGAGTATCCAGGTCCCAATGATGCCTAGGTAAGGACCAGAGTCAACAGGTCCATGAGAGGCCCAAATATGTATCAGAGTCATTGTGTTCCAGGTGAGGCCAGATGCAGACCACAGGAACCAGGTCCAGGAGAGCCCCATATGGGAACCAGAGCCACCAGATCCAGGTGAGGTCCAGGTGGGACCACAGTCACAAGGTCCAGGTAAGGTGCAGGTGGCAACAGGATTCACCAAGTCCAGGTGAGACCCAGGTGGCGACCAGTCACCAATTCCAGGTGTGGACCAGCTAAGGACCAGATTCACCAGGCCCAAGTGAAGCCCAAGGGGTGACCAGAGTCACCAGGTAAGGGTGAGGACCAGAGGGGGAACCAGAGTAACCAGTTTAGTTTGAGGCCCAGAATGGGTCCAGAGGTCCCTGGTCAAAGTGAGGCCCAGGTGTGAAATAGAGTATCCAGGTCCCAATGATTCCTGGGTGAGGACCAGAGTCACTAGGGCCATGCAGGCCCAGATGGGGAACAGAATCACTAGGTCCTGGTGAGGAATAGTATAAGACCACAGTCACCAGTATCAGGTGAGCCCCTTGTGGGAACCAGAGCCACTCTATCCAGCTGAGTCCCAGGTCCATGTGAGGCCCACGTGAGGAGCAGATTCAATAGGTCGAATTGAGGCATAGCTGGGGACAAGAGTCACCAGGTATGGGTGCGGCCTACGTGGGTCAAGATTCAGCAGTTCTGAGTTAGGTCAAAGTGGGCACGAGAGACACCAGGTCCAGGTGAGGCCAAACTGAGGACCAGAGTCACCAGATCCAGGTGAGGTCCAGGGGGGGACCAGAGTCACCAGATCCAGGTGAAGCCCAGGTGGGGACCAGAGTCACTAGGTCCAGATGAGCCCCAGGTGAGGACCAGAGTTACCAGGTACACGTGAGTCCCCAGTGGGGATCGGAGGCAACAGGTCCATGTGAGGCCGGCTTGGGGACCATGGTCAACAGGTCTACTTGAGGCCCAGGTGTGGAACACAGTAAGCAGGTCCTGGTGAGTCCCCATTGGTGACAGGAGTCACCACGTCCAGGTGTGAGCCAGGTCCGACCTGGATCACCAGGTCCAGGGAAGGCCCTTGAAAGAACCAGAGTCAACATTTCGAGGTCAGGCGCAGGTGGCAACCAGGGTCAGCAGGTCCAAGTCAGGCCAAAGTGGGGTTCACAGTCACTAGAGCACGGTGAAACCCAGAGTGGGACCAGAGTCACCTGGTCCAGGTGAGTTCCAGTTGTGGAACACAGCCACCGGGTCCCAATTTTGCACAGTTGAGGACCATGGTCAACAGGGCCAGGTGAGGCCCAGATGGGGACCGGCAGTCCCCAAATCCAGGTTAAGCCCAGGTGGGGACCACAGTCACCAGATCCAGGGTAGTCTCAGGTGCAGACCAGAATCACCAGGTCCATGTGAGGTGCAGGTGGCAACCACACTCACCCGGTCCCAGAGAGGCCCCGCTGGGGACCAGAGACACGACGTACATGAGAAGCTAGAAACACTGCAGCCACCAGGTCCACATGATGTCCATGTGGGAATGAAAATCACCAGTTACAGGTGAGGACCAGGTGGGGATCCGACTCACCATGTCCAGATGAGACCCAGGTGGTAACCAGTGTCACCATGTCCTCGTGTGCCCCAGGTGAAGACCAGAGTTATTAGGTCCGCCTGGATGAGTGTTAGTGAACAGTGTAACCATATCCTGATGCTACCCAGGTGGGTACCAGATACACCAGGTCCTGGTGAGGCCTAGGTGGGACCAGAGACATGAGTTCCAGGTGAGTTCCCATGGGAACCACAGTCACCAGGTCAGGTGAGCCCATGCTTAGGATCAGAGTCACCAGGTACAGGTGAGGCCCAGGTCGAGCCAGAGTCACCTGGTACAGAAGAGGCCAAAGTCAGGACCAGAGTTACCAGGATCAGGTCAGTCCCAGTGGGTAATACAGTAACCATGTCCCAATGATGCCCAGGGAGAATCAGAGTCACCAGGTCCAGCGAGGCGCAGGTGGGTAGAATATTCACTAGGTCCCCGTGAGGCCCAGTTGAGGACCAGAGTCACCAGGTCAAGTTGAGGCCTAGAGGGATACCAGATTCACCTGGTCTAGGTGACATCGGGATGGGGACCAGAGTCATCATGTCATGGTGAGGCCCTGAGGGGATCCAGAGTCATCATGTCCAGGTGAGGTTCAGGTGTGGAACAGAGTATCCAGGTCATAATGGTCCATAGGAGAGGACCAGAGTCACCAGATCTGGGTGAGGCCCACTTAGGATCAGAGTCACCAGTTCCAGGTGAGTCCAAGAAAGAGTCCACAGCAATCAGGTCCAGGTGGGGTGACAAATTCACCAGGATTGGATGTGGACCAGATGGGGACCAAATTAACCTGGTTCAGGTGATTCCCAGGTGGTTAACCGAGTTAGCAGTTTCGGGTGAGGACCAGGTAAGGACCAGATTCACCAGGTCCAAGTGAGGCCCACGTGGGGACCTGTGTCACCAGGCATGGGTGAGGCCAAGGTGGCAACGCCACTCACCAGGTCCAGGTGAGTCCAACCTACAGGCCATGCAGAGGAACCATGTCCCGATGATGCCCAGGTAGGAACTAGAGTTACCGGGTCCAGGTGAGGCCAACCTGCAGGCATGTGTGGAACCATGTCCCGATGATGCCCAGGTAGGGACCAGAGTTACCAGGTCCAGGTGAGGCCAACCTGCAAGTCATGCAGTGGAACCATGTCCCGATGAGGCCCAGGTAGTGACAGAGTCACCAGGTGCAAATTTGGCCCAGATGGAGCATATTCACTAGGTCCAGGTGAGGTCCAGTGGAGGACCAGAGTCACCAGAATTGGTTGAGGTCTAGAGGGGTACGAGAATCACCTGGTCCAGGTGACTTCCAGATGGGACCAGAGTCACCAGGTCAGGATGAGGCCCAGAGAGGTTCCAGAGTCATCATGTCCAGGTGAGGCTCAGGTGTGGAACAGAGTCACCAGGAACCAAAAATGCCCAGGTGAGGACCAGCGTCACCAGGTCTCGGTGACGGGCAGATAGGATCAGAGTCACCAGTTCCAGGTGAGGCGAAGAAAGAGTCCACAGCAATCAGATACAGGTGGGGAACAAATTCAACAGGCCTGGGTGAGGCCCAAATGGGGATCAGATTCACCATGTCTAGGTAGGCTCAGGTGGTGACCAGAGACCCCGGGGCTGGGAGACGACCAGGTAAGGACCAGATACCAGGTCTAAGAGGCCCACGAGGGGACCTGACTCACCAGGTATGGGTGAGGCCCAGGTGGCAACCCCACTCACCATGTCCAGGTTAGGCCAACCTGCATGTCAAAGTCACCAGATCCACGTGAGGCCCTAGTCGGCACCGGAGAAGGCAGGTAAAAGTGAGTCTACAAGAACACCACAGTCACCAGGACCAGGTGTGGTTCATGTGGGAACGAGAGTCACCAGTTCCAGGTGAGACCCAGTTGGGGACGACAGTCACCAGGTCCAGATTGAGGCCTAGGTTGGGGGACGAGAGTCATCAAAGCCAGTTGAGGCCAAAGTGTGCAGGAAAGTTATCATGTCCAGGTGAGGCCCAGATGGGGAACAGAGTAACCATATCCCAATAATGCCAGGTGGGAAAATAGTCACAAGGTCCAGACGAAGCCTAAGTTTGGAGTAGATTCATCAGGTCCTGTTGAGGCCCAGCTGAGGACCAGTGTCCCCAGGTCCGGGTGTGTCACCCGGTTCTGGTGATATCCAGGTGGGGACCAGAGTCACCAGAACTGGGTGAGGCCCTACTGGGGACTGGAATCACCAGGGAAATGTGAGTCTACAAGAACACCACAGTCACCAGGTCCAGGTGTTGTTCATGTGGGAACGAGAGTCACCAGGTCCAGGAGAGACCCAGGTGGGGACCACAGTCACCAGGTCCAGATTGAGTCCTATGTCGGGGGACCAGAGTCATCAGCACCAGTTGAGGCCAAAGTGTGGAGAAAAGTTACCATGTCCAGGTGAGGCCCAGATGAGGAACAGAGTAACCATGTCCCATTGATGCCAGGTGGGAAAAGAGTCAAAAGGTCCAGACGAGGCCAAAGTGAGGAGTAGATTCAATAGGTCCTGTTGAGGCCCTGTTTAGGACCGGTGTCCCCAGCTCCAGGTGGGACCCAGAGAGGGACCAGAGTCACCCGGTTCTGGTGATATCAGGTGGGGACCACAGTCACCACGTCAGGGAGAGGCCCAGAGGGGGATGAGAATCACTAGGTCCAGGTGAGGCCCCGATGTGGAACTGAGAAACCAGGTCCCATGATGCCCATATGAGGACCTGAGTCACCAGGTCCAGGTGAGGGCCCTGTGGGAACCAGTCACATCGTCCAGGTGAGGCCCACGTGGGACCACAGTAACCAGGTCCAGGTGAGGCCCAGGTATATAAGAGAGTATCCAGGTCCCAATGATACCCAGGTAAGGACCAGAGTCAACAGATCCAGGAGAGGCCCAAACATGGATCAGAGTCATTTTTTTCCAAGCGAGGCCAGATGGAGACCAAGGAACCAGGTAGAGGAGAACCCCATATGTGAACCAGAGCCACCAGATCCAGGTAAGGTCCAGGTAGGACCACAGTCACAAGGTCCAGTTGAGGCGCAGGTGGCAACAGGATTCACCAAGTCCAGGTGAGGCCCAGGTGGCGACCAGTCACAACATCCAGGTGCGGACCAGCTAAGGACCAGATTCACCAGGCCCAAGTGAAAACCAAGGGGTGACCAGAGTCACCACGTAAGTGTGAGTACTAGAGGGGGAACCAGAGTAAGCAGTTTAGTTTGAGGCCCAGAATGGAACCAGAGGTCCCTGGTCAAAGTGAGGCTCAGGTGTGGAATAGAGTATCCAGGTCCCAATGATGCCTGGGTGAGGACCAGAGTCACTAGGGCCATGCAGGCCCAGATGGGGAACAGAATCACTAGGTCCTGGTGAGGCATAGGATAAGACCACAGTAACCAGTATCAGGTGAACCACTTGTGGGAACCAGAGCCACTCTGTCCAGCTGAGTCCCAGGTCCATGTGAGGCCCACGTGAGGACCAGATTCATCAGATCGAATTGAGGCATAGCTGGGGACAAGAGTCACCAGGTTTGGGTGTGGCCTAGGTGGGGCAAGATTCAGCAGTTCTGAGTTAGGTCAAAGTGGGGACGAGAGACACCAGGTCCAGGTGAGGCCAAACTGAGGACCAGATTCACCAGATCCAGGTGAGGTCCATGTTGGAAAGAGAGTCACCAGGTCCAGGAGAGGTCCATGTGGGGACCAGAGTCACCAGATCCAGGTGACTTCCAGGTGGGGACCAGAGTCACCAGATCCATGTGAGGCCCAAGTGTGGACCAGAGTCACTAGGTCCAGATGAGGCCCAGGTGAGGACCAGAGTTACGAAATACACGTGAGGCCCCGGAGGGGATCAGAGGCAACAGGTCCTTGTGAGGCCGGCTTGGGGACCTTGGTGAACAGGTCTATTTGAGGCCCAGGTTTGGAAAACAGTAACCAAGTCCAGGTGAGTCCCCGGTGGTGACAATTTTCATCACGTCCAGGAGAGGCCCAGGTGGGGACCAGGATCACCAGGTCTAAGTAGTCCCTGGAAAGAACCAGAGTCAACATTTCGAGGTCAGGCGCAGGTGGCAGCCATGGTCAGAAGGGCCAAGATAGGCCAAAGTGGGGTTCACAGTCACTAGGGCACGGTGAGACCGAGAGGCGGACCAGAGTCATCTGGTCCAGGTGAGGTCCAGTTGTGGAACACAGTCACCGGGTCCCAATTTTGCCCAGTTGAGGACCATGGTCAACAGGGCCAGGTGAGACCCAGATGGGGACAAGAGTCCCCAAATCCAGGTGAAGCTCAGGTGGGGACCAGAGTCACCAGATCCAGGTGAAGCCCAGGTGGGGACCACTGTCACCAGATCCAGGGTAGTCTCAGGTGCAGACCAGAATCACCAGGTACAGGTGAGGTGCAGGTGGCAACCACACTCACCAGGTCCCGGTGAGGCCCTGGAGGGGACCAGAGTCACGAGGTACATGAGAAGCTAGAAACACTGCAGCCACCAGGTCCACGTGATGTCCATGCTGGAATGAGAATCACCAGTTACAGGTGAGGACCAGGTGGGGATCCGACTCACCATGTCCAGGTGATACCCAGGTTGGAACCAGTGTCACCATGTCCAGGTGTGGCCCAGGTGAAGACCAGAATTAATAGGTATGGCTTGGTCACTATTAGTGAACAGTGTAACCATATCCTGATGCTACCCATGTGGGTACCAGAGACACCGGGTCCTGGTGTGGCCCAGGTGGGACCAGAGACATGAGGTCCAGGTGAGGTCCCGATGGGAACCACAGTCACCAGGTCAAGTGAGGCCATGCTTAGGATCAGAGTCACCAGTTACAGGTGAGGCCCAGGTGGAGCCAGAGTCACCTGGTACAGAAGAGGCCAAAGTCAGGACCAGAGTTACCAGGATCAGGTCAGTCCCAGTGGGGAATAGAGTCACCATGTCTCGATGATGCCCAGGGAGAACCAGAGTCAACACGTCCAGATGATGCGAAGGTGGGGAGCATGCTCACTAGGTCCCGGTGAGTCCAAGTGAGGACCAGATTTACCAGGTCAAGTTGAGGCCTAGAGGGATACCAGATTCACCTGGTCTAGGTGACATCCAGATGGGGACCTGAGTCATCATGTCAGGCTGAGGCCCAGAGGGGATCTAGAGTCATCATGTCCAGGTGAGGCTCAGGTGTGGAACAGAGTATCCAGGTCATAATGGTCCACAGGAAGGAACAGAGTCACCAGATCTGGGTGAGGCCCAGTTAAGATCAGAGTCACCAGTTCCAGGTGAGGCCAAGAAGGAGTCCACAGCAATCAGGTCCAGGTGGGGAACAAAGTCACCAGGACTGGATGAGGCCCGGATGGGGACCAGATTCTCCAGGTCCAGGTGATTCCCAGGTGGTTACCAGAGTTACGAGTTCCGGGTGAGGACCAGGTAAGGACCAGATTCACCAAGTCCAAGAGAGGCCCACGTGGGGACCTGTGTCACCAGGCATGTGTGAGACCCAGGAGACAACCCCACTCACCAGGTCCAGGTGAGGCCAACATGCAGGCCATGCAGAGGAACCCTGTCCCGATGATGCCGAGGTAGGGACTAGAGTTCTCAGGTCCAGGTGAGGCCAACCTACAGGCCATGCAGTGGATCCATGTCCCGATAATGCCCAGGTAGGGACCAGAATCACCAGGTCCAATGAGGCCCAGATGGAGCATATTCACTAGGTCCAGGTGAGGTCCAGTGGAGGACCGAGTCACCAGACTTGGTTGAGGTCTAGAGGGGTACGAGAATCACCTTGTCCAGGTGACTTCCAGATGGGGACCAGAGTCACCAGGTCAGGATGAGGCCCAGAGAGGTTCCAGAGTCATCATGTCCAGGTGAGGCTCAGGTGTGGAACAGAGTCACCAGGTACCAAAAATGCCCAGGTGAGGACCAGCGTCACCAGGTCTCGGTGACGGGCAGATAGGATCAGAGTCACCAGTTCCAGGTGAGGCGAAGAAAGAGTCCACAGCAATCAGATACAGGTGGGGAACAAGTCAACAGGCCTGGGTGAGGCCCAGATGGGGATCAGATTCACCATGTCCAGGTAGGCTCAGGTGGTGACCAGAGACCCCGGGGCTGGGAGAAGACCAGGTCAGGACCAGATTACCAGGTCCAAGAGGCCCACGAGGGGACCTGACTCACCGAGTATGGGTGAGGCCCAGGTGGCAACCCCACTCACCATGTCCAGGTGAGGCCAACCTGCATGCCAAAGTCACCCGATCCACGTGAGGCCCTTGTCGGCACCGGAGAAGGCAGGTAAAAGTGAGTCTACAAGAACACCACAGTCACCAGGTCCAGGAGAGGTCCATGTGGGGACCAGAGTCACCAGATCCAGGTGACTTACAGGTGGGGACCAGAGTCACCAGATCCATGTGAGGCCCAGGTGTGGACCAGAGTCACTAGGTCCAGATAAGGCCCAGGTGAGGACCAGAGTTACGAAATACATGTGAGGCCCCGGTGGGGATCAGAGGCAACAGGTCCTTGTGAGGCCGGCTTGGGGACCTTGGTGAACAGGTCTATTTGAGGCCCAGGTTTGGAAAACAGTAACCAAGTCCAGGTGAGTCCCCGGTGGTGACAATTTTCATCACGTCCAGGAGAGGCCCAGGTGGGGACCAGGATCACCAGGTCTAAGTAGTCCCTGGAAAGAACCAGAGTCAACATTTCGAGGTCAGGCGCAGGTGGCAGCCATGGTCAGAAGGGCCAAGATAGGCCAAAGTGGGGTTCACAGTCACTAGGGCACGGTGAGACCGAGAGGCGGACCAGAGTCATCTGGTCCAGGTGAGGTCCAGTTGTGGAACACAGTCACCGGGTCCCAATTTTGCCCAGTTGAGGACCATGGTCAACAGGGCCAGGTGAGACCCAGATGGGGACAAGAGTCCCCAAATCCAGGTGAAGCTCAGGTGGGGACCAGAGTCACCAGATCCAGGTGAAGCCCAGGTGGGGACCACTGTCACCAGATCCAGGGTAGTCTCAGGTGCAGACCAGAATCACCAGGTCCAGGTGAGGTGCAGGTGGCAACCACACTCACCAGGTCCCGGTGAGGCCCTGGAGGGGACCAGAGTCACGAGGTACATGAGAAGCTAGAAACACTGCAGCCACCAGGTCCACGTGATGTCCATGCTGGAATGAGAATCACCAGTTACAGGTGAGGACCAGGTGGGGATCCGACTCACCATGTCCAGGTGATACCCAGGTTGGAACCAGTGTCACCATGTCCAGGTGTGGCCCAGGTGAAGACCAGAATTAATAGGTATGGCTTGGTCACTATTAGTGAACAGTGTAACCATATCCTGATGCTACCCATGTGGGTACCAGAGACACCGGGTCCTGGTGTGGCCCAGGTGGGACCAGAGACATGAGGTCCAGGTGAGGTCCCGATGGGAACCACAGTCACCAGGTCAAGTGAGGCCATGCTTAGGATCAGAGTCACCAGTTACAGGTGAGGCCCAGGTGGAGCCAGAGTCACCTGGTACAGAAGAGGCCAAAGTCAGGACCAGAGTTACCAGGATCAGGTCAGTCCCAGTGGGGAATAGAGTCACCATGTCTCGATGATGCCCAGGGAGAACCAGAGTCAACACGTCCAGATGATGCGAAGGTGGGGAGCATGCTCACTAGGTCCCGGTGAGTCCAAGTGAGGACCAGATTTACCAGGTCAAGTTGAGGCCTAGAGGGATACCAGATTCACCTGGTCTAGGTGACATCCAGATGGGGACCTGAGTCATCATGTCAGGCTGAGGCCCAGAGGGGATCTAGAGTCATCATGTCCAGGTGAGGCTCAGGTGTGGAACAGAGTATCCAGGTCATAATGGTCCACAGGAAGGAACAGAGTCACCAGATCTGGGTGAGGCCCAGTTAAGATCAGAGTCACCAGTTCCAGGTGAGGCCAAGAAGGAGTCCACAGCAATCAGGTCCAGGTGGGGAACAAAGTCACCAGGACTGGATGAGGCCCGGATGGGGACCAGATTCTCCAGGTCCAGGTGATTCCCAGGTGGTTACCAGAGTTACGAGTTCCGGGTGAGGACCAGGTAAGGACCAGATTCACCAAGTCCAAGAGAGGCCCACGTGGGGACCTGTGTCACCAGGCATGTGTGAGACCCAGGAGACAACCCCACTCACCAGGTCCAGGTGAGGCCAACATGCAGGCCATGCAGAGGAACCCTGTCCCGATGATGCCGAGGTAGGGACTAGAGTTCTCAGGTCCAGGTGAGGCCAACCTACAGGCCATGCAGTGGATCCATGTCCCGATAATGCCCAGGTAGGGACCAGAATCACCAGGTCCAATGAGGCCCAGATGGAGCATATTCACTAGGTCCAGGTGAGGTCCAGTGGAGGACCGAGTCACCAGACTTGGTTGAGGTCTAGAGGGGTACGAGAATCACCTTGTCCAGGTGACTTCCAGATGGGGACCAGAGTCACCAGGTCAGGATGAGGCCCAGAGAGGTTCCAGAGTCATCATGTCCAGGTGAGGCTCAGGTGTGGCACAGAGTCACCAGGTACCAAAAATGCCCAGGTGAGGACCAGCGTCACCAGGTCTCGGTGACGGGCAGATAGGATCAGAGTCACCAGTTCCAGGTGAGGCGAAGAAAGAGTCCACAGCAATCAGATACAGGTGGGGAACAAGTCAACAGGCCTGGGTGAGGCCCAGATGGGGATCAGATTCACCATGTCCAGGTAGGCTCAGGTGGTGACCAGAGACCCCGGGGCTGGGAGAAGACCAGGTCAGGACCAGATTACCAGGTCCAAGAGGCCCACGAGGGGACCTGACTCACCGAGTATGGGTGAGGCCCAGGTGGCAACCCCACTCACCATGTCCAGGTGAGGCCAACCTGCATGCCAAAGTCACCCGATCCACGTGAGGCCCTTGTCGGCACCGGAGAAGGCAGGTAAAAGTGAGTCTACAAGAACACCACAGTCACCAGGTCCAGGTGTGGTTCATGTGGGAACGAGAGTCACCAGTTCCAGGTGAGACCGAGGTGGGGACGACAGTCACCAGGTCCAGATTGAGGCCTAGGTTGGGGGACGAGAGTCATCAAGACCAGTTGAGGCCAAAGTGTGCAGCAAAGTTATCATGTCCAGGTGAGGCCCAGGTGGGGAACAGAGTAACCGTATCCCATTGATGCCAGGTGGGAAAAGAGTCACAAGGTCCAGACGAAGCCTAAGTTTGGAGTAGATTCACCAGGTCCTGTTGAGGCCCAGCTGAGGACCAGTGTCCCCAGCTCCGGGTGTGTCACCCGGTTCTGGTGATATCCAGGTGGGGACCAGTGTCACAAGTCAGGGTGAGGCCCAGTGGGGGACGAGATTCACTAGGTCCAGCTGAGGCCCCAATGTGGAACTGTGAAACCAGGTCCCAAGATTCCCATATGAGGACCTGAGTCACCAGGTCGAGGTGATGTCTCTGTGGGAACCAGTCACCCCGTCCAGGTGAGGCAGGGGTGGGACCACAGTAACTAGGTCCTGGTGAGGCCCAGGTACATAAGAGAGTATCCAGGTCCAAATGATGCCCAGGTAAGGACCAGAGTCAACAGGTCCAGGAGAGGCCCAAATATGGATCAGAGTCATTGTGTTCCAGGTAAGCCAGATGGAGACCACAGGAACCAGGTCCAGGAGAGCCCCATATGGGAACCAGAGCCACCAGATCCAGGTGAGGTCCAGGAGGGACCACAGTCACAAGGTCCAGTTGAGGCGCAGGTGGCAACACGATTCACCAAGTCCAGGTGAGGCCCACGTGTTGACCTGTCACCAGATCTAGGTGCGGACCAGATAATAACCAGATTCACCAGGCCCAAGTGAATCCCAAGGGGTGACCAGATTTTCCAGGTAAGGGTGAGGACCAGAGTGTGAACCAGAGTAACCAGTTTAGTTTGAGGCCCAGAATGGGACCAGAGGTTCCTGGACAAAGTGATGCCCAGGTGTGGAATAGAGTATCCAGGTCCCAATGATGCCTGGGTGAGGACGAGAGTCACTAGGGACATGAAAGCCCAGATGGGGAACAGAATCACTAGGTCCTGGTGAGGCATAGAATAAGACCACTGGTGAATAAGTCACCAGTATCAAGTGAGCCCCTTGTGGGAACCAGAGCCACTGTATCCAGCTGATTCCCAGGTCCATGTGAGGCCCACGTGAGGACCAGATTCATCAGGTCGAATTGAGGCATAGCTGGGGTCAAGAGTCAACAGGTCTGGGTGCGGCCTAGGTGTGGCAAGATTCAGTAGTTCTGAGTTAGGTCAAAGTGGGGACGAGAGACACCAGGTACAGGTGAGGCCAAAGGGAGAACCAGAGTCACTTGATCCAGCTGAGGTCCATGTTGGAAAGAGGTCACCACGTCCAGGAGAGGTCCATGTGGCGACCAGAGTCACCAGATCCAGGTGAAATCCAGGAGGGGACCAGAGACACCAGATCCAGGTGAAGCCCAGGTGGTGACCAGAGTCACTAGGTCCAGATGAGGCCCAGGTGAGGACCAGAGTTACCAGGTACACGTGAGGCCCCGGTTGGGATCAGAGGCAACAGGTCCATGTGCGGCCGGCTTGGGGAAATGGTCAACAGGTGTACTTGAGGCCCAGGTGTGGAACACAGTAAGCAGGTCCAGGTGAGTCCCCGGTGGTGAGAAGTGTCACCACATCCAGGTGAGACCCAGGTGGGGACCAGGATCACCAGGTAAAAGGGAGGCCCTAAAGAAAGAGAGACAACAGTTCGAGTTCAGGTGCAGGTGGCAACCAGGGTCAGCAGGTCCAAGTCAGGCCAAAGTGAGGTTCAAAGTCACTAGGGCACGGTGAGACCCAGACAGGGACCAGAGTCACCTGGTGCAGGTGAGGTCCAATTGTGGAACACAGTCACCGGATCCCAATTTTGCCCAGTTGAGAACCATGGTCAACAGGGCCAGGTGAGGCCAAGATTGGGATTGGAGTCCCCAAATCCTGGCGAAGCCCAGGTGGGGACCACAGTCACCAGATCCAGGGTAGTCTCAGGTGCACACCAGAATCACCAGGTCCAGGTGAGGTGCAGGTGGCAACCACACTCACCAGGACCGGGTGGGGCCCTGGTGAGGACCAGAGTCACGAGGTACATGAGAAGCTAGAAACACTGCAGCCACCAGGTCCACATGATGTCCATGTGGGAACAAGAATCACCAGTTACAGCTGAGGACCAGGTGGGGATCCGACTCACCATGTCCAGTTGAGACCCAGGTGGGAGCCAGTATCACCATGACCAGGTGTGGTCCAGGTGAAGACTAGAGTTAATAGGTCCGGCTGGGTCACTGCTAGTGAACAGTGTAACGATATCCTGATGCTACACAGGTGGGTACCAGAGACACCTGGTCCTGGTGACCCCGAGAAGGGACCAGAGACCTGAGGTCCAGTTGAGGTCCCGATGGGAACCACAGTCACCATGTCAGATGAGGCCATGCTTAGAATCAGTGTCACCAGTTACAGGTGAGGCCCAGGTGGAGCCAGAGTCACCTGGTATAGAAGAGGCCAAAGTCAGGACAGAGTTACAAGGATCAGGGCAGTCCCAGTGGGGAATAGAGTAACCATGTCCCAATGATTCCCATGGTTGAAACAGAGTCGCCAGGACCAGATGAGGCGCAGGTGGGGAGCATAATCACTAGGTCCCGGTGTGGCCCAGTTGAGGACCAGAGTCACCAGGTCAAGTTGAGGCCTAGAGGTGTACCAGATTCCCCCGGTCTAGGTGACATCCAGATGGGGACCATACTCACCATGTCAGGGTGAGGCCCAAAGGGGATCCAGAGTCATCATGTCCAGGTGAGGCTCAGGTGTGGAACAGAGTATCCTGGTCATAATGCTCCACAGGTGAGGACCAGAGTCACCAGATCTGGGTGAGGCCCAGTAAGGATCAGAGTCAGCAGTTCCAAGTGAGGCCAAGTAGGAGTCCACAGCAATCAGGTCCAGGTGGGGATCAAAGTAACCAAGCCTGGGTGAGGCCCAGATGGGGACCAGATTCACAAGACCCAGGTGATTCCCAGGTGGTGACCAGAGTTAGCAATTCCGGGTGAGGAGCAGGTAAGGACCAGATTCACCAGGTCCAAGTGAGGCCCACGTGGGGCCTTTGTCACCAGGTATGAGTGAGGCCCAGGTGGCAACCCCACTCACCAGGTCCAGGTGAGGCCAACCTTCAGGCCAGAGTCACCAGATCCACGTGAGGCCCTAGTGGGGACTGGAGTCACCAGGTAAATGTGCGTCTACAAGAACACCACAGTCACCAAGTCCAGGTGTGGTCATGTGGGAACGAGAGACACCAGGTCCAGGTGAGACCCAGGTGGGGACCACAGTCACCAGGTCCAGATTGAGGGCTAGGTGGGGGGACCAGAGTCATCAGGACCAGTTGAGGCCAAAGTGTGGAGCAAAGTTATCATGTCCAGGTGAGGCCCAGGTGGGGAACAGCGTAACCATGTCCCATTGATGCCAGGTGGGAAAAGAGTCACAAGGTCCCGGTGAGGCACAGGTGGCAACAGGATTCACAAGTCCAGGTGAGGCCCAGGTGGCGACCAGTCACCAGATCCATGTGAGGACCAGCTAAGGACCAGATTCACCAGGCCCAGGTTAAGCCCAAGGGGTGACCAGCGTCACCAGGTAAGGGTGAGGCCCAGAGGGGGAACCAGAGTAACCAGTTTAGTTTGAGGCCCAGAATGGGACCAGAGTTCCCTGGTCAAAGTGAGGCCCAGGTGTGGAATAGAGTATCCAGGTCCCAATGATGCCTTGGTGAGGATCAGAGTCAATAGGGCCATGCAGGCCCAAATGGGGAACAGAATCACTTGGTCCTGGTGAGCCATAGAATAAGACCACAGTCAGCAGTATCAGGTGAGCCCCTTGTGGGAACCAGAGCCACTCTATCCAGCTGAGTCCCAGGTCCATGTGAGGCCCACGTGAGGACCAGATTCATCAGGTCGAATTGAGGCATAGCTGGGGACAAGAGTCACCAGGTCTGCGTGCGGCCTCGGTGGGGCAAGATTCAGCAGTTCTGAGTTAGGTCCAAGTGGGGACGAGAGACACCAGGTCCATGTGAGACCAAACTGAGGACCAGAGTCACCAGATCCAGGTGAGGTCCATGTTGGAAAGAGAGTCACCAGGTCCAGGAGAGGTCCAGGTGGGGACCAGAGTCACCAGATCCAGGTGAAGTCCCGGTGGGGACCAGAGTCAACAGATCCAAGTGAAGCCCAGGTGGGGACCAGAGTCACTAGGTCCAGATGAGGCCCAGGTGAGGACCAGAGTTACCAGGTACACGTGAGGCCACGGTGGGAATCAGAGGCAACAGCTCCATGTGAGGCCGCCTTGGGGACCATGGTCAACAGTTGTATTTGAGGCCCATGTGTGGAACACAGTAACCAGGTCCAGGTGAGTCCCCGGTGGTGACAAGAGTCACCACGTCCAAGTGATACCCAGGTGGGGACCAGGATCACCAGATACAGGGGAGGCCCTTGAAAGAACCAGAGTCAACAGTTCGAGGTCAGGCACAGGTAGCAACCAAGGACAGCAGGTCCAAGTCAGGCCAAAGTGGGGTTCAGAGTCATTAGGGCACGGTGAGACCCAGAGGGGGACCAGAGTCACATGGCCCAGGTGAGGTCCAGTTGTGGAACAAAGTCTCCGGGTCCCAATTTTGCACAGTTGAGGACCATCGTCAACAGGGCCAGGTGTGGCCCAGATGGGGACCGGAGTCCCCAAATCCAGGTGAAGCCCAGGTGGAGACCACAGTCACCAGATCCAGGGTAGTCTCAGGTGCAGGCCAGAATCACCAGGTCCAGGTGAGGTGCAGGTGGCAACCACACTCATCAGGTCCCGGTGAGGCCCTGGTGGGGACCAGAGTCACGAGGTACATGAGAAGCTAGAAACACTGCAGCCCCCAGATCCACATGATGTCCATGTGGGAACGAGAATCACCAGTTACAGGTGAGGACCAGGTGGGGATCCGACTCACCATGTACAGGTGAGACCTAGGTGGGAGCCAGTGTCACCATGTCCAGGTGTGGCCCAGGTGAAGACTAGAGTTAATAGGTCCAGCTGGGTCACTGTTAGTGAACAGTGTAACCATATCCTGATGCTACCCAGGTGGGTACCAGAGACACCAGTTCCTGGTGACCCCGAGATGGGACCAGAGACCTGAGGTCCAGTTGAGGTCCCCATTGGAACCACAGTCCCCATGTCAGGTGAGGCCATGCTTTGAATCAGAGTCACCAGTTACAGGTGAGGCCCAGGTGGAGCCAGAGTCACCTGGTATAGAAGAGGGCAAAGTCAGGACCAGAGTTACAATGATCAGGCAGTCCCAGTGGGGAATTGAGTAACCATGTACCGGTGATGCCCAGGTAGAACCAGAGTCACCAGGTCCAGATGAGGCGCAGGTGGGGACCATGTTCACTAGGTCCCGGTGAGGCCCAGTTGAGGAACAGAGTCACCAGGTCAAGTTGAGGCCTAGAGGGGTACCAGATTCACCTGGTCTAGGTGCCGTCCAGATGGGGACCAGAGTCACCATGTCAGGGAGAGGCCCAGAGGGGATCCAGTGTCATCATGTCCAGGTGAGTCTCAGGTGTGGAACAGAGTATCCAGGTCATAATGGTTCACAGGTGAGGACCAGAGTCACCAGATCTGGGTTAGGCCCAGTTAGGATCAGAGTCAGTAGTTCCCGGTGAGGCTAAGAAGGAGTCCACAGCAATCAGGTCCAGGTGGGGAAAAAAGTCACCAGGACTGGGTGAGGCCCAGATGGGGACACAGATTCACCAGGTCCAGGTGATTCCCAGGTGGTGACCAGAGTTACCAGATTCACCAGGTCCAGGTGATTCCCAGGTGGTGACCAGAGTTACCAGATTCACCAGGTCCAGGTGATTCCCAGGTGGTGACCAGAGTTACCAGATTCACCAGGTCCAGGTGATTCCCAGATGGTGACCAGTGTTACCAGGTACGGGTGAGGACCAGGTAAGGACGAGAATCACCAGGTCAAACTGGGCCCACGGGGGAGCTGTGTCACCATGTATGTGTGAGGCCCAGGTGCCAACCCCACTCACCAGCTCGATGTGAGGCCAACCTGCAGGCCATGTAGAGGAACAATGTCCCGATGATACCCAGGTAGGGACCAGAGTTACCAGGTCCAGGTTAGGCCAACCTGAAGGCCATGCAGCTGAACCATGTCCCGATGATGTCCATGAAGGGAGCAGAGTCACCAGGTCCAAATGAGGCCCAGTTGGAGCATATTCACTAGGTCCATGTGAGGCCCAGTTGAGGACCAGAGTCACCAGATCTGGTTGAGTATTAGAGTGGTACAAGAATCACCTGGTCCAGTTGACATCCAGATGGGGACAAGAGTCACCAGGTCAGGTTGAGGCCCAGAGAGGTTCCAGAGTCATCATGTCCAGGTGAGACTCAGGTGTGGAACAGCGTCACCAGGTACCAATGATGCCCAGGTGAGGACCAGAGTCACCAGGTCTCGGTGACGCTCAGATAGGATCAGAGCCACCAGTTCCAGGTAAGACCAAGAAAGAGTCCACAGCAATCAGGTCCAGGTGGGGAACAAAGTCACCAGTAATGGGTGAGGCCCAGATGGAGACCAGATTCACTCACCAGGTCCAGGTGAGGTCCAGGTGGTGACCGGAGTCCCCGGGTCTAGTAGAGGACCAGGTAAGGACCAGATTCTCCAGGTCCAAGAGGCACACGTGGGAATCTGAGTCACCAGGTATGGGTGTGTCCTAGGTGGCATCCCCACTCACCAGGTCCAGGTGAGGCCATCCTGCAGGCCAGAGTCACCAGATCCACGTGAGGCCCAGTGGGGACCAGAGTCACTAGGTAAATGTGAGTCTACAAGAACACCACAGTCACCAGGTCCAGGTGTGTTTCATGTAGGAACAAGAGTCACCAGGTCCAGGAGAGACCCAGGTGGGGACCACAGTTACCAGGTCCAGATTGAGGCCTAGGTGTGGGGACCAGATTCATCAGAACCAGTTGAGGCCAAAGTGTGGAGCAAAGTTATCATATCCAGGTGAGGCCCAGTTGGGGAACAGAGTAACCATGTCCCATTGATGTCAGGTGGGAAAAGAGTCACAGGTCCAGACGAGGTCTAAGTGAGGAGTAGATTCATCAGGTCCTGTTGAGGCCCAGTTGAGGACCAGTGTCCCCAGCTTTGGGTGAGTCCCAGAGGGGAACCAGAGTCACCCGGTTCTGGTGATATCCAGGTGGGGACCAGAGTCACCACGTCAGGGTGAGGCCCAGAGGGGGACGAGAATCACTAGGTCCAAGTGAGGCCCCAATGTGGACCTGAGAAAGCAGGAACCATGATGCCCATATGAGGACCTGAGTCACCAGGTCCAGGTGAGGTCCCTGTGGGAACCAGTAACCTCGTCCAGCTGAGGCCAGGTGGGACCACAGTCACCAGGTCCAGCTGAGGCCCAGGTATATAAGAGTGTATCCAGGTCCCAATAATGCCAAGGTGAGGACAGAGTAAACAGGTCCAGGAGAGGCCCATATATGGATCAGAGTCATTGTGTTCCAGGTGAGGCCAGATGGAGACCACAGGAACCAGGTCCAGGAGAGCCCCATATGGGAACCAGAGCCACCAGATCCAGGTGAGGTCCAGGTGGGACCACTAACACAAGGTCCAGGGGAGGCTCAGATGGCAACAGGATTCACCAAGCCCAGGTGAGGCGCAGGTGGCGACCAGTCACCAGATCCAGGTGTGGACCAGCTAAGGACTAGATTCACCAGGGCCAAGTGAAGCCCAAGGGGTGCCTAGAGTCACCAGGAAGGGTGAGGCCCAAAGTGTAACCAGAGTAACCAGTTTAGTTTGTGGCCCAGAATGGGACAAGAGTTCACTGGTCAAAGTGAGGTCCAGGTGTGTAATAGAGTATCCAGGACCCAATGATGCCTAGGTGAGGACCAGAGTACCTAGGGCCATGCAGGCCCAGATGAGGAACAGAATCACTAGGTCCTGGTGAGACATAGAATAAGACCACATTCAGCAGTATCAGGTGAGCCCCTTGTGGGAACCAGAGCCACTCTATCCAGCTGAGTCCCAGGTCCATGTGAGGCCCACGTGAGGACCAGATTCATCAGGTCGAAATGAGGCATAGCTGAGGACAAGAGTCACCAGGTCTGGGTGCGGCTTAGGTGGGGCAAGATTCAGCAGTTCTGAGTTAGGTCAAAGTGGGGACGAGAGACACCAGGTCCAGGTGAGGCCAAACTGAGGACCAGAGTCACCAGATCCAGGTGAGGTCCATGTTGGAAAGAGAGTCACCAGGTCCAGGAGAGGTCCAGGTGGGGACCTGAGTCACCAGATCCAGGTGAAGCCCAGATGGGTACCAAGTCACTAGGTCGAGATGAGGCCCAGGTGAGGACCAGAGTTACCAGGTACACGTGAGGCGCCGGTAGGTATCAGAGGCAACAGGTCCATGTGAGGCAGGCTTGGGGACCATGGTCAAGAGTTCTACTTGAGGCCCAGTGTGGAACACTGTAACCAGGTCCAAGTGAGTCCCCGGTGATGACAAGAGTCACCAGTTCCAGGTGAGGCCCAGGTTGGCACCAGGATCACCAGGTACAGGGGAGGCCCTTGAAAGAACCAGAGTCAACAGTGCGAGGTCAGACGCAGGTGGCAAACAGGGTCAGCAGGTCCAAGTCAGGCCAAAGTGGGGTTCAGAGTCACTAGAGAACGGTGAGACCCAGAGGGGGACCAGAGTAAACTGGTCCAAGTGAGGTCCAGGTGTGGAACACAGTCACCGGTTCCGATTTTGCCCAGGTGAGGACCATGGTCAACAGGGCCAGGTGAGGCCCAGGTGTGGACCGGAGTCCCCAAATCCAGGTGAAGCCCAGGTTGGGACCCCAGTCATCAGATCCAGGGTAGTCTCAGTTGCAGACCAGAATCACCAGGTCCAGGTGAGGTGCAGGTGGCAACCACACTCACCAGGAACCGGTGAGGCCCTGGTGGGGACCAGAATCACTAGGTACATGAGAAGGTAGAAACACTGCAGCCACCAGGTCCACATGATGTCCATGTGGGAACGAGAATCACCAGTTAGAGGAGAGGACCCTGTTGGGATCCGACTCACCATGTTCAGGTGAGACCCAGGTGGGAACCAGTGTCACCATGTACAGGTGTGGCCCAGGTGAAGACCAGAGTTAATAGGTCCGGCTGTGTCACTGTTAGTGAACAGTGTAACCATATCCTGATGCTACCCAGGTGGGTACGAGAGACACCAGGTCATGGTGAGGCCCAGGTGGGACCAGAGACATGAGGTCCGGGTGAAGTACTGATGGGAACCACAGTCACCAGGTCAGGTGAGGCCATGCTTAGGATCAGAGTCACCAGTTCCAGGTGAGGCCAAGAAGGAGTCCACAGCAATCAGGTCCAGGTGGGGTGACTTAGTCACCAGGATTAGATGAGGACCAGATGGGGACCAGATTAACCAGGTTCAGGTGATTCCGATGTGGTGATCCGATTTAGGAGTTTCGGGTGAGGACCAGGTAAGGATCAGATTCACCAGGTCCAAGTGAGGCCCACGTGGGGACCTGTGTCACCAGGCATGGGTGAGGCCAAGGTGACAACGCCACTCACCAGGTCCAGGTGAGCCCAACCTGCAGGCCATGCAGAGGAACCATGTCCCGATGATGCCCAGGTAGCAACTAGAGTTACCGGGTCCAGGTGAGGCCAAACTGCAGGCCATGTGTGGAACCATGTCCCGATGATGCCCAGGTAGGGACCAGAGTTACCTGGTCCAGGTGAGGCCAACCTGCAGGTCATGCAGTGGAACCATGTCCCGATGATGCCCAGGTAGTGACCAGAGTCACCAGGTCCAAATGAGGCCCAGATGGAGCATATTCACTAGGTCCAGGTGAGGCCCAGTTGAGAACCAGAGTCAGCAGATCTGGTTGTGGCCTAGAGGGGTACCAGATACACCTGGTCCAGGTGACATCCAGATGGGGACCAGAGTCACCAGGTCAGGGTGAGGCCCAGAGGGGTTCCAGAGTCATCATGTGCAGGTGAGGCTCTGGTGTGGAACAGAGTCACCAGGTACCAATGATGCCCAGGTGAGGACCAGAGTCACCAGGTCTGGGTGACGCGCAGATAGGATCAGAGTCACCAGTTCCCGGTGAGGCCAAGAAAGAGTCCACAGCAATCAGATTCAGATGGGGAACAAATTCACCAGGACTGGGTGAGGCCCAGATGGGGACCAGATTCACAGGTCCAGATGAGGCCCAGTTGGGGACCAGAGTCCCCGGGTTGGGAGAGGACCAGATAACGACCAGATTAACAGGTCCAAGAGGCCCACGTGTGGAACTGAGTCACCAGGTATGGGGTGGCAACCCCACTCACCAGGTCCAGGTGAGGACAACCTTCAGGCCAGAGTCACCAGATCCAGGTGAGGCCCTAGTGGGGACCGGAGTCACCAGGTAAATGTGCGTCTTCAAGAACACCACCATCACCAGGTCCAGGTGTGGTTCATGTGGGAACGAGAGACACCAGGTCCAGGTGAGAAAGAGGTGGGGACCACAGTCAGCAGGTCCAGATTGAGGCCTAGGTGGGGGGACCAGCGTCATCAGGACCAGTTGAGGCCAAAGTGTGGAGCAAAGTTATCATGTCCAGGTGAGGCCCGGGTGGGGAACAGAGTAACGATGTCCCATTGATGCCAGGTGGGAAAAGAGTCAGAAAGTCCCGGTGAGGTGCAGGTGGCAACAGGATTCACCAAGTCCATGTGAGCCCCAGGTGGCGAACAGTCACCAGATCCATGTGCGGACCAGCTAAGGACCAGATTCACCAGGCCCAAGTGAAGCCCAAGGGGTGACCAGATTTACCAGGTAAGGGTGAGGCCCAGAAGGGGAACCAGAGTAACCAGTTTAGTTTGAGGCCCAGAATGGGACCAGTGGTCCGTGGTCAAAGTGAGGCCCAGGTGTGGAATAGAGTATCCAGTTCCGAATGATGCCTGGGTGAGGACCAGAGTCACTAGGGCCATGCAGGCCCAGATGTGGAACAGAATCACTAGGTCCTGGTGAGTCACAGAAAAAGACCACAGTCACCAGTATGAGGTGAGCCCCTTGTGGGAACCAGAGCCACTCTATCCAGCTGAGTCCCAGGTCCATGTGAAGCCCACGTGAGGACCAGATTCACCAGGTCAATTTGAGGCATAGCTGGGGACAAGAGTCACCAGGTCTGTGTGCGGCCTAGGTGGGGCAAGATTCAGCAGTTCTGAGTTAGGTCAAAGTGGGGACGAGAGACAGCAGGTCCAGGTGAGGCCAAACTGAGGACCAGAGTCCCCAGATCCAGGTGAGGTCCATGTTGGAAAGAGAGTCACCAGGTCCAGGAGAGGTCCAGGTGGGAACCAGAGACACTAGATCCAGGTGAAGTCCAGGTGGGGACCAGAGTCACCAGATCGAGGTGAAGCCCAGGTGGGGACCAGAGTCACTAGGTGCAGATGAGGCCCAGGTGAGGACCAGAGTTACCAGGTACACGTGAGGATCCGGTGGGGATCAGAGGCAACAGGTCCATGTGAGGCCGGCTTGGGGACCATGATCAACAGGTCCACTTGAGACCCAGGTGTGGAACACAGTAAGCAGGTCCAGGTGAGTCCCCCGTGGTTACAAGGGTCACCACGTCCAGGTGAGTCCCAGGTAGGAGCAGGATCACCAGGTACAGGGGAGGCCCTTGAAAGAACCAGAGTGAAGAGTTCGAGGTCAGGCGCAGGTGGCAACCAGGGTCAGCAGGTCCAAGTCAAGCCAAGTGGAATTCACAGTCACTAGGGCACGGTGAGACCCAGAGGGGGAGCATAGTCACCTGATCCAGGTGAGGTCCAGTTGTGGAACACAGTCACCAGGTCCCAATTTTGCCCAGTTGAGGACCATGGTCAACAGGGCCAGGTGAGGCCGAGGTGGGGACCGGAGTCCCGAAATCCAGGTGAAGCACAGGTGGGGACCACAGTCACAAGATCCAGGGTAGTCTCAGGTGCAGACCAGAATCACCAGGTCCAGGTGTGGTGCAGGTGGCAACCAAACTCACCAGGTCCCGGTGAGGCACTGGTGGGGACCCGAGTCACGAGGTACATGAGAAGCTAGAAACACATGGGATCCCTGGGTGGCGCAGCGGTTTGGCGCCTGCCTTTGGCCCAGGGCGCGATCCTGGAGACCGGGGATCGAATCCCACCTCGGGCTCCCGGTGCATGGAGCCTGCTTCTCACTCTGCCTGTGTCTCTGCCTCTCTCTCTCTCTCTCTGTGACTATCATAAGTAAATAAAAATTAAAAAAAGATGCTAGAAACACTGCGGCCAACAGGTCCACATGATCTCCATGTGGGAACGAGAATCACCAGTTACAGGTGAGGACCAGGTGGGGATCCGACTCACCATGTCCAGGTGAGACCCACGTGGGAAAAAGTGTCACCATGTCCAGGTGTGGCCCAGGTGAAGCCCAGAGTTAATAGGTCCGGATGGGTCACTGTTAGTGAACAGTGTAACCATATCCTGATGCTACCCAGGTGGGTGGCAGAGACAACAGATCCTGGTGAGGCCTAAGTGGGACCAGAGACATGAAGTCCAGGTGAGGTCCCGATGGGAACCACAGTCACCAGGTCAGGTGAGGCCATGCTTACGATCAGAGTCACCAGTTACAGGTGAGGCCCATGTGGAGCCAGAGTCACCTGGAACAGAAGAGGCCAAAGTCAGGACCAGAGTTACCAGGATCAGGTCACTCCAAGTGGGAATAGAGTAACCATGTCCCGATGATGCCAAGGTAGAACCAGAGTCACCAGGCACAGATGTGGCGCAGGTGGGGAGCATGTTCACTAGGTCCCGTTGAGGCCCAGTTGAGGACCAGAGTCACCAGGTCTAGGTGAGACCTAGAGGGGTACCATATTTACCTGGTCTGGTGACATCCAGATGGGGTCCGGAGTCCCCATGTCAGTCTGAGGCCCAGAGGGGATCCAGAGTCAACATATCCAGGTGAGGCTCAGGTGTGGAACAGACTATCCAGGTCATAATGGTCCACAGGTGAGGACCAGAGTCACCAGATCTGGGTGAGGCCCAGTTAGCATCAGAGTCAGCAGTTCCAGGTTAGCCAAGAAGGAGTCCACAGCAATCAGGTCCAGGTGGGGAAGAAAGTCAACAGGACTGGGTCAGGCCCAGATGGGGACCAGATTCACCAGGCCCAGGTGATTCCCATGTGGTGACCAGAGTTACCAGTTCCGGGTGACCACCAGGTAAGGACCAGATTCACCAGGTCCAAGTGAGGCCCACGTGGGGCCTTTGTCACCAGGTATGAGTGAGGCCCAGGTGGCAACCCCACTCACCAGGTCCAGGTGAGGCCAACCTGCAGGCCATGCAGAGGAAATATGTCCCGATGATGCCCAGGTAGGGACTGGAGTTACCAGGTCCAGGTGAGGCCAACCTGCAGGCCATGCAGCGGAACCATGTCCCGATGATGCCCAGGTAGGGACCAGAGTTATCAGGTCCAGGTGAGGCCAACCTGAAGTCCATGCAGTGGAACCATGTCCCGATGATGCCCAGGTAGGGATCAGAATCATCAGGTCCAATGAGATCCAGATGGAGCATATTCACTAGGTCCAGGTGAGGTCCAATGGAGGACCAGAGTCACAGGGCCTGGTTGAGGCCTAGAGGGGTACCAGAATCACCTGGTCCAGGTGACATCCAGATGGGGACCAGAGTCACCAGGTCAGGATGAGGCCCAGAGAGGTTCCAGAGTCATCATGTCCAGGTGAGGCTCAGGTGTGGAACAGAGTCACCAGGTACCAATGATGCCCAGGTGAGGAGCAGAGTCACCAGGTCTGGGTAATGCGCAGATAGGATCAGAGTCACCAGTTCCCGGTGAGGCCAAGAAAGAGTCCACAGCAATCAGATTCAGGTGGGGAACAAAGTCACCAGGACTGGGTGAGGCCCAGATGGTGACCAGATTCACCAGGTCCAGGTGAGGCCCAGGTGGTGACCAGAGAACCCGGGGCTGGGAGACGACCAGTTAAGGACCAGATTCACCAGGTCCAAGAGGCCCAAGCAGGGACCTGTGTCCCCAGGTACGGGTGAGGCACAGGTTGCAACCAAACTCACCAGGTCCAGGAGAGGCCATCCTTCGCGCCATGCAGAGGAACCGTGTCCCGATGATGTACATGTAGGAACCAGAGTTACCAGGTCCAGCTGAGGCCAACCTGCAGGCCATGCAGTGGAACCATGTCCCGATGATGCCCAGGTAGGGACCAGAGTCACCAGGTCCAAATGAGGCCCAGATTGAGCATATTCACTAGGTCCAGGTGAGACCCAGTAGAGGACCAGAGTCACCAGATCTGGTTGAGGCTCAGAGGGGTACCAGAATCACCTGGTCAAGGTGACATCCAGATGGGGACCAGAGTCACCAGGACAGGGTGAGGCCCAGAGAGGTTCCAGAGTCATCATGTCCAGGTGTGGTTCAGGTGTGGAACTGAGTCACCAGGTACCAATGATGCCCAGATGAGGACCAGAGTCAACAGATCTGGGTGACGCGCAGATAGGATCAGAGTCACCAGTTCCAGGTGAGGCAAAGAAAGAGTCCACAGCAATCAGTTCCAGGTGGGGAACAAAGTAACCAGGACTGGGTGAGGCCCAGATGGGGACCAGTTCACCTTGTCCAAGTGAGGCCCAGGTGATGACCAGAGTACCCAAGTTGGGAGAAGAAGAGGTAAGGACCAGATTCACCAGGTCCAAGAGGCCCACGTGGGGACCTGAGTCACCAGGTATGGGTTAGCCACAGGTGGCAATCCCACTCACCAGGTCCAGGGGAGGCCAACCTGCAGGCCATGTGCGGAACCATGTCCCGATGATGCCCAGGCAGGGACGACAGTCACCAGGTCCAAATGAGGCCCAGATGGAGCATATTCACTAGGTCCAGGTGAAGCCAATTGAGGACCAGAGTCACCAGAACTGGTTGAGGCCTAGAGGGGTACCAGAATCACCTGGTCCAGGTTACATCCTAATGGGGACCAGAGTCACCAAGTCAGGTGAGGCCATGCTTAGGATAAGAGTCACCAGTTACAGGTGAGGCCCAGGTGGAGCCAGAGTCACCTGGTACAGAAAATGCCAAAGTCAGACCAGTGTTACAAGGACCAGGTCACTCCCAGTGGGGAATAGTGTAACCATGTCCCGATGATGCCCACGTAGAACCAGAGTCATCATGTCCAGATGAGGCGCAGTTGGGGAGCATATTCACTAGGTCCCGGGCAGACCCTGTTGAGGACTAGAGTCACCAGGTTTGGTTGAGCCCTAGAGGGGTACCAGATTCACCTGGTTAGGTGACATCCAGATGGGGAACAGAGTAACCATGTCAGGGTGAGGCCCAGAGGGGATCCAGAGTCATCATGTCCAGGTGACGCTCAGGTGTGGAACAGAGTATCCAGGTCATAATGGTCCACAGGTGAGGACCAGAGTCACCAGATCTGGGTGAGGCCCAGTTAGGATCAGAATTACCACTTCCAGGTGAGGCCAAGAAGGTGTCCACAGCAATCAGGTCCAGGTGGGGAACAAAGTCACCAGGACTAGGTGATGCCCAGGTGGTGACTAGATTTAACAGTTCCGGGTGAGGACTAGGTAAGGACCACATTCACCAGATCCAAGTGAGGCCCACGTGGGGACCTGTGTCACCAGGCATGGGTAAGACCCACGTGGGAACCCCACTCACCAGGTCAAGTTGAGGCCAACCTGCAGGCCATGCAGAGGAACCATGTCCCGATGATGCCCAGGTAGGGACCAGAGTTACCAGGTCCAGGTGAGGCCAACCAGCAGGCCATGCAGTGGAACAATGTCCCGATGATGCCCAGTGAGTGACCAGAGTCACCAGGTCCAAATGAGGCCCAGATGGAGCATATTCACTAGGTCCAGGTGAGGCCCAGTTGAGGACAAGAGTCACCAGAACTGGTTGAGGCCTAGAGGGGTACCAGAATCACCTGGTCCAGGTGACATCCAGATGGGGATCAGATCACCAGGTCAGGTTGAGACCCAGAGAGGTCCCAGAGACATCATGTCCAGGTTAGGCTCAGGTGTGGAACAGAGTATCCAGGTACCAATGATGCTCAGGTGAGGACCAGAGTCAACAGGTCTGGGTGACCCACAGATAGGATCAGAGTCACCAGTTCCAGGTTAGGTCAAGAAAGAGTCCGGAGCAATCAGGTCCAGGTGAGGAACATAGTCACCAGGACTGGGTTAGGCCCAGATGGGGGCCAGATTCACCAGGTCCAGGTGAGGCCCAGGTTGTGACCAGATTCCCCGGGTCGGGGAGAAGACCAGGTAAGGACCAGATTCACCAGGTCCAAGAGGCCCACGTGGGGACCTGAGTCACCATGTATGGGTAAGACCCACGTGGCATCCCAATAACAAAGTCCAGGTGAGGCCAATCTGCAGGCCAGAGTCACCAGATCCAGGGGAGGCCCAGGTATATAAGAGAGTATCCAGGTCCCAATGATGCCTGGGTCAGGACCAGAGTCACTAGGCCCATGCAGGCCCAGATGGGGAACAGAATCACTAGGTCCTGGTGAGGCATACAATAAGACCAAAGTCACTAGTATCAGGTGAGATCCTTGTGGGAACAAGAGCCACTCTAACCAGCTGAGTCCCAGATCCATGTGAGGCCCACCTGAGGACCAGATTCATCAGGTCGAATTGAGCATAGCTGGGGACAAGTGTCACCAGGTCTGGGTGAGGGCAAACTGAGGACCAGTGTCACCAGATCCAGGTGAGGTCCAGGTGTGGACCATAGTCACCAGATCCAGGTGAAGCCCAGGTGGGGACCAGAGTCACTAGGTCCAGATGAGGCCCAGGTGAGGACCAGAGTTACCAGGTACACGTGAGGCCCCGGTGGGGATCAGAGGCAACAGGTACATGTGGGGCCGCCTTGGGGACCATGGCCAACACGTCTACTTGAGGCCAGGTGTGGAACACAGTAAGCAGGTCCAGGTGAGTCCCCGGTGGTGACAAGAGTCACCACGTGAGGTGAGGCTCAGGTGGGGACCAGCATCACCAGGTACGAGGGAGGCCCTTGAAAGAACCAGAGTCAACAGTTCGAGGTCAGGCGCAGGTGGCAACCCGCGTCAGCAGGTCCAAGTCACGCCAAAGTTGGATTCACAGTCACTAGGGCACGGTGAGACCCAGAGGGGGACTAGAGTCACATGGTCCAGGTGAGTTCCAGTTGTGGAACACAGTCACCGGGTCCCAATTGTGCCCACTTGAGGACCATGGTCATCAGGGCCAGGTGAGGCCCAGATGGGGACCGTAGTCCCCAAATCCAGGTGAAGCCCAGGTGGGGACCAGTCACCAGATCCAGGGTAGTCTCAGGGGCAGACAAAAATCAGCAAAGTCCAGGTGAGGTGCAGGTGGCAACCACACTCAACAGTTCCCGGTGAGGCCCTGGTGGGGACCAGAGCCACGAGGTGCATGAGAAGCTAGAAACAGTGCAGCCAGCAGGTCCACATGATGTCCATGTGGGAACGAGAATCACCAGTTACATTGAGGCCCAGGTGGGGATCAGACTCACCATGTCCAGGTGAGATCCAGGTGTTAACCAGTGTCACCATGTCCATGTGTGGCGAGGTGAAGACCAGAGATAATAGGTCCGGCTGGGTCACTGTTAGTGAACAGTGTAACCATATCCTGATGCTACCCAGGTGGGTACGAGAAACACCAAGTCCTGGTGAGGCCCAGGTGAGACCAGAGACATGAGGACCAGGTGAGGTCCCGATGGGAACCACAGTCACCAGGTCTGGTGAGGCCATGATTTGGATCAGAGTCACCAGTTACAGGTGAGACCCAGGTGGATCCAGAGTCACCTGGTAGAGAAGAGGCCAAAGTCAGGACCAGAGTTACCAGGATTAGGTCAGTCCCAGAGAGGAATAGAGTAACCATGTCCCGATGATGCCCACGTAGAACCAGAGTCACCAGGTCCAGATGAGGCGCAGGTGGGGAGCATGTTCACTGGGTCCCGGTGAGGCCCAGTTGAGGACCAGAGTCACCAGGTCAAGTTGAGGCCTAGAGGGGTACCAGATTCACCTGGTCTAGGTGACATCCAGATGGGGACCAGAGTCACCATGTCAGGCTGAGGCCAAGAGGGGATCCAGAGTCATCATGTCCAGGTGAGGCTCAGGTGTGTAACAAAGTATCAAGGTCTTAATGGTCCACAGGTGAGGACCAGAGTCACCAGATCTGGGTGAGACCCAGTTAGGATCAGAGTCACCAGTTCAAGGTGAGGCCAAGAAGGAGTCCACAGCAATCAGGCCCAGGTGGGGAACAAAGTGACCAGGACTTTGTGAGGCCCAGATGGGGACCAGATTCACCAGGCCCAGGTGATTCCCAGGTGGTGACCAGAGTTACCAGTTCCGGGTGAGGTCCAGGTAAGGACCAGATTCACAAGGTCCAAGTAAGACCCACGTGGGGATCTGTGTCACCAGGCATGGGTGAGGCCCAGGTGTCAACCCCACTCACCAGGTCCAGGTGAGGGCAACCTGCAGGCCATGCAGAGGAACCATGTCCCGATGATGCACAGGTAGGGACCAGAGTTACAAGGTCCAGGTGAGGCCAACCTGCTGGCCATGCAGTGAAACCATATCCCTATGATGCCCAGGTAGGGACCAGAGTCACCAGGTCCAAATGAGGCCAAGATGGATCATATTCACTAGGTCCAGGTGAGGCCCAGTTGAGGACCAGAGTCACCTTATCTGGTTGAGGCCTAGACGGGTACCAGAATCCCCTGGTCCAGGTGACATCCAGATGGGGACCAGAGTCATCGAGTCCAGGTGAGGCTCAGGTGTAGAACAGAGTCACCATGTACCAATGATGCCCAGGCGAGGACCAGAGTCACCAGGTCTGGGTGACGAGCAGATAGGATCAGAGTCACCAGTTCCAGGTGTGGCCAAGAAAGAGTCCACAGCAATCAGGTCCCGGTGGGGAACAAAGCCACCAGGACTGGGTGAGGCCCAGATGGGGACCAGATTCACCAGGTCCAGGTTAGGTCCAGGTGGTGACCAGAGTCCGGGTGTGGGAGAGGACCAGGTAAGGACCAGATTCACCAGATCCAAGAGGCCCACGTGGTGATAGAGTCACCAGGTATGGTTGAGGTCCTGGTGGCAAACCCACTCACCACGTCCAGGTGAGGCCATCATGGAGGCCAGAGTCACCAGATACAGGTGAGTCCCTAGTGGGGACCGGCGTCACCAGGTAAATGTGAGGTCTACAAAAACACCACAGTACCAGGTCCAGGTGTGGTTCATGTGGGAAAGAGAGTCACCAGGTCCAGGTAAGACCCAGGTGGGGACCACAGTCACCAGGTCCAGATTGAGGCCTAGGTGGGGGGAGCAGAGTCATCAGGACCAGTTGAGGCCAAAGTGTGGAGCAAAGTTATCATGTCCAGGTGAGGCCCAGGTGGGGAACAGAGTAACCATATCCCATTGATTCCAGGTGGGAAAAGAGTCACAAGGTCCAGACGAGGCCTAAGTGAGGAGTAGATTCACCAGGTCCTGTTTAGGCCCAGTTGAGGACCGGTGTTCCCAGCTCCGCGTGAGTCCCAGAGGGGGACCAGAGTCACCGGTTCTGGTGATATCCAGATGGGGAGCAGAGTCACCACGTCAGGGTGAGGCCCAGAGGGGACGAGAGTCACTAGGTCCAGGTGAGGACCCATTGTGGAACTGAGAAACCAGGTCTCAATATGCCCATATGAGGACCTGAGTCACCAGGTCCAGGTGAGGTCCCTGTGGGAACCAGTCACCTCGTCCAGGTGAGACCCAGGTGGGACCACACTCACCAGGTCCAGGTGAGCCAAGTTATATAAGAGAGTATCCAGGTCCCAATGATGCCCAGGTTAGGACCAGAGTCAACAGGTCCAGGAGAAGCCCAAATATGCATCAGAGTCATTCTGTTCCTGGTGAGGCCAGATGGAGACCAGAGGAACCAGGTCCAGGAGAGCCCCATATGGGAACCAGAGCCACCAGATACAGGTGAGGTCCAGGTGGGACCACAGTCACAAGGTCCAGTGAGGGGCAGGTGGCAACAGGATTCACCAAGTCCAGGTGAGGCCCAGGTGGCGACCACTCACCAGATACATGTGAGGACCAACTAAGGACCAGATTCACCAGGGCCAAGTGAAGCCCAAGGGCTGACCAGATTCAACAGGTAAGGGTGAATCCCAGAGGGGGACCTGAGTAACCAGTTTAGTTTGAGGCCCAGAATGGGACCAGAGGTCCCTGGTCAAAGTGAGGCCCAGGTGTGGAATAGAGTATCCAGGTCCCAATGATGCCTGGGTGAGGACAGAGACACTAGGGCCATGCAGGCCCAGATGGGGAACAGAATCACTAGGTCCTGGTGAGGCATAGAAAAAGACCCCAGTCACCAGTATCAGGTGAGCCCTTTGTGGGAACCAGAGCCACTCTATCCAGCTGAGTCCCAGGTCCATGTAAGGCCCACATGAGGACCAGATTCATAAGGTCGATGAGGCATAGCTGGGGACAAGAGTCACCATGTCAGGGTGCGGCCTAGGTGGGGCAAGATTCAGCAATTCTCAGTTAGGTCAAAGTGTGGACGAGAGACACCAGTTCCAGGTGAGGCCAAACTGAGGACCAGAGTCACCAGATCCATGTGAGGTCCATGTTGGAAAGACAGTCACCAGGTCCAGGAGAGGTCCAGGTGAGGACCAGAGTCAACAGATCCAGGTGAAGTCCAGGTGGGGACCAGAGTCACCAGATCGAGGTGAAGCCCAGGTGGGGACCAGCGTCACTAGGTCCAGATGAGGCCCAGGTGAGGACCAGAGTTACCAGGTACACGTGAGGTGCTGGTAGGTATCAGAGGCAACAGGTCCATGTGAGGCCGGCTTGGGGACCATGGTCAACAGGTCTACTTGAGGCCCATGTGTGGGACACAGTAACCAGGTTCAGTTGAGTCCCCGGTGGTGACAAGAGTCACCACGTCCAGGTGAGGCCCAGGTGGGGACAAGGATGACCAGGTCCAGGGGAGGCCCTTGAAAGTACCAGAGTCAACAGTTCGATGTCAGGCGCAGGAGGCAACCAGGGTCAGCAGGTCCAAGTCAGGCCAAAGTGGGGTTCACAGTCACTAGGGCACGGTGAGACCCAGAGGGGGACCAGTGTCACCTGGTCCAGGTGAGGTCCACTTGTGGAACACAGTCACCGGGTCCCAATTTTGCCCAGTTGAGGACCATGGTCAACAGGGTCAGGTTAGGCCCAGATGGGGACCAGAGTCCCCAAATCCAGGTGAAGCCGAGGTGGGGACCACAGTCACCAGATCCAGGGTAGTCTCGGGTGCAGACCAGAATCACCAGGTCCAGGTGAGGTGCAGGTGGCAACCACACTCACCAGGTCCCGGTTAGGTCCTGGTGGGGACCAGAGTCACGAGGTACATGAGAAGCTAGAAACACTACAGCCAAAAGGTCCCCATGATGTCCATGTGGGAACGAGAATCACCAGTTACAGGTGAGGACCAGGTGGTGAACTGACTCTCCATGTAGAGGTGAGTCCCAGGTGGGAACCAGTGTCACCATGATCAGTGTGGCCCAGGTGAAGACCAGAGTTAATAGGTCCGGTTGGGTCACTGTTAGTGAACAGTGTAACCATATCCTGATGCTACCCAGGTGGTTAACAGAGACACCAGGTCCTGGTGAGGCCCAGGTGGGACCAGAGACAGGAGTTCCAGGTGAGGTCCCACTGGGATCCACAGTCACCACGTCAGGTGAGGCCATATTAGGATCAGAGTCACCAGTTACAGGTGAAGCCCAGGTGGATCAGAGTCACCTGGTACAGAAGAGGCCAAAGTCAGGAACAGAGTTACCAGGATCAGGTCAGTCCCATTGGGGTATAGAGTAACCATGTCCCGGTGATGCCCAGGTAGACCCAGAGTCACCAGGTCCAGATGAGGCGCAGGTGGGGAGCATATTCACTAGGTCCCGGTGAGGCCCAGTTGAGGACCAGAGTCACCAGGTCTAGTTGAGGTCTAGAGGGGTACCAGATTCACCTGGTCTAGGTGACATCCAGATGGGGACCAGAGTCACCATGTCAGGCTGAGGCCCAGAGGGGTTCCAGAGTCATCATGTCCAGGTGACGCTCAGGTGTGGAACAGAGTATCCAGGTCATAATGGTCCACAGGTGAGGACCAGAGTCACCAGATCTCAGAGAGGCCCAGTTAGGATCAGAGTCACTGGTTCCAGTTGACGCCAAGAAGGAGTCCACAGCAATCAGGTCCAGGTGGGGAAAAAATTCACCAGGACTGGGTGAGGACTAGATGCGGACCAGATTCACCAGGTCATGGTTATTCCCAGGTAGTGACCAGAGTTACCGTTCCAGGTGAGGACCAGGTAAGGAACAGATTCATCAGATCCAAGTGAGGCACACGTGCGGACCTGTGTCACCAGGTATGGGTGAGGTCCAAGTGACAACCCCACTCACCAGGTCCATGTGAGGACAACCTGCTGGCCATGCAAGGAACCGTGTCTCGATGATGCCCACGTAGGGACTAGAGTTACCAGGTCCAGGTGATGCCAACCTGCAGGCCATGCAGTGGAACCATGTCCTGATGATGCCGAGGTAGGACAATATTTACCAGGTCCAGGTGAGGCCAACCTGCAAGTCATGCAGTGGAACCATGTCCCGATGATGCCCAGGTAGGGACCAGAGTCACCAGGTCCAAATGAGGACAGATCGAGCATATTCACTAGGTGCAGGTGAGGCCCAGTTGAGGACCAGAGTCACCAGATCTGGTTGAGACCTAGAGGGGTAGCAGATTCACCTGGTCCAGGTGACATCCACATGGGGACCAGAGTCACCAGGTCAGGGTGAGGCCTAGAGAGGTTGCAGAGTCATCATGTCCAGGTGAGGCTCAGGTGTGGAACAGAGTCATCAGGTACCAATTATGCCCAGGTGAGGACCAGAGTCACCAGGTATGGGTGACGCGCAGATAGGATCAGAGTCACCAGATCCAGATAAGGCCCAGAAAGAGTCCACAGCAATCAGGTCCAGGTGGGGAACAAAGTCACCAGGACTGGGTGAGGCCCAGATGGGGACCAGATTCAACAGGACCAGGTGAGGCCCAGATGGTGACCAGAGTCCCCGACTCTGGGAGAGGACCAGGTAAGGACCAGATTCACCAGCTCCAAGAGGCCCACTTGGGGAACTGAGTCACCAGGTATAGATGAGGCCCAGGTGGCAACCCCAATCACCAGGTCCAGGTGAGGCCAACCTGCAGGCCAGAGTCACCAGATCCAGGTGAGAACCTAGTGTGGACCAGAGTCACCAGGTAAATGTGAGTCTACAAGAAAACCGCAGTCACCAGGTCCAGTTTTTGTTCATGTGGGAACGAGAGTCACCAGGTCCAGGTGAGACCCAGGTGGGGACCACAGTCACCAGGTACAGATTGAGGCCTAGGTGGGTGGACCAGTGTCATCAGGACCAGTAGAGGCCAAAGTGTGGAGCAAAGTTATCATGTCCAGGTGAGGCCCAGGTGGAGAACAGAGTAACCATGTCCCACTGATGCCAGGTGGAAAAAGTGTCACAAGGTCCAGACGAGGTCTAAGTAAGGAGTAGATTCACTAGGTCCTGTTGAGGCCCAGTTGAGGACCAGTGTCCACAGCTGCGGATGAGTCCCAGAGGGGGACCAGAGTCACCCGGTTCTGGTGGTATCCAGGTGGTGACCAGAGTCAGCACGTCACGGTGAGGCCCAGAGTGGGACGAGAATCACTAGGTCCAGTTGAAGCCCCGATGTGGAATTGAGAAACCAGGTTCCATGGTGCCATAAGAGGACCTGAGTCACCAGGTCCATGTGAGGCCCCTGTTGGAACCAGTCACCTCGTCCACGTGAGGCCCAGGTGGGACCACAGTCACAAGATCCAGGTGAGGCCCAGGTGGAGCCAGAGTCACCTGGTACAGAAGAGGCCAAAGTCAGGACCAGAGTTACCAGGATCAGGTCAGTCCCACTGGGGAATAGAGTCACCATGTCTCGATGATGCCCAGGTAGAACCAGAGTCAACACGTCCAGATGAGTCGCAGGTGGGGAGCATGCTCACTAGGTCCCGGTGAGTCCAAGTGAGGACCAGATTTACCAGGTCAAGTTGAGGCCTAGAGGGGTACCAGATTCACCTGGTCTAGGTGTCATTCAGATGGGGACCAGAGTCATCATGTCAGGCTGAGGCCCAGAGGGGATCTAGAGTCATCATGTCCAGGTGAGGCTCAGGTGTGGAACAGAGTATCCAGGTCATAATGGTCCACAGGAAGGAACAGAGTCACCAGATCTGGGTGAGGCCCAGTTAGGATCAGAGTCACCAATTCCAGGTGAGGCCAAGAAGGATTCCACAGCAATCAGGTCCAGGTGGGGAGAAAAGTCACAAGGACTGGATGAGGCCCGGATGGGGACCAGATTCTCCAGGTCCAGGTGATTCCCAGATGGTTACCAGAGTTACGAGTTCCGGGTGAGGACCAGGTAAGGACCAGATTCACCAAGTCCAAGTGAGGCCCACGTGGGGACCTGTGTCACCAGGCATGTGTGAGACCCAGGTGACAACCCCTATCACCAGGTCCAGATGAGGCCAACCTGCAGGCCAATGCAGAGGAACCATCTCCCGATGATGCCCAGGTAGGGACTAGAGTTACCAGGTCCAGGTGAGGCCAAACTGCAGGCCATGCAGTGGAACCATGTCCCGATAATGCCCAGGTAGGGACCAGAATCACCAGGTCCAATGAGGCCCAGATGGAGCATATTCACTATGTCCAGGTGAGGTCCAGTGGAGGACCAGAGTCACCAGACTTTGTTGAGGTCTAGAGGGGTACGAGAATCACCTGGTCCAGGTGACTTCCAGATGGGGACCAGAGTCACCAGGTCAGGATGAGGCCCAGAGAGTTTCCAGAGTCATCATGTCCATGTGAGGCTCAGGTGTGGAACAGAGTCACCAGGTACCAAAAATGCCCAGGTGAGGACCAGCGTCACCAGGTCTCGGTGACGGGCAGATAGGATCAGAGTCACCAGTTCCAGGTGAGGTGAAGAAAGAGTCCACAGCAATCAGATACAGATGGGTACAAAGTCAACAGGCCTGGGTGAGGCCCAGATGGGGATCAGATTCACCATGTCCAGGTAGGCTCAGGTGGTGACCAGAGACCCCGGGCCTGGGAGACGACCAGGTATGGACCAGATACCAGGTCCAAGAGGCCCACGAGGGGACGTGACTCACCAGGTATGGGTGAGGCCCAGGTGGCAACCCCACTCACCATGTCCAGGTGAGGCCAACCTGCATGCCAAAGTCACCAGATCCACGTGAGGCCCTAGTCGGCACCGGAGAAGGCAGGTAAAAATGAGTCTACAAGAACACCACAGTGACCAGGTCCAGGTGTGGTTCATGTGGGAACGAGAGTCACCAGTTCCAGGTGAGACCCAGGTGGGGACGACAGGCACCAGGCCCAGATTGAGGCCTAGGTTGGGGGACGAGAGTCATCAAGACCAGTAGAGGCCAAAGTGTGGAGCAAAGTTATCATGTCCAGGTGAGGCCCAGATGGGGAACAGAGTAACCATATCCCAATAATGCCAGGTGGGAAAATAGTCACAAGGTCCAGACGAAGCCTAAGTTTGGAGTAGATTCACCAGGTCCTGTTGAGGCCCAGCTGAGGACCAGTGTCCCCAGCTCCGGGTGTGTCACCCGGTTCTGGTGATATCCAGGTGGGGACCAGTGTCACAAGTCAGGGTGAGGCCCAGTGGGGGACGAGAATCACTAGGTCCAGGTGAGGCCCCAATGTGGAACTGTGAAACCAGGTCCCAATATTCCCATATGAGGACCTGAGTCACCAGGTCGAGGTGATGTCTCTGTGGGAACCAGTCACCCCGTCCAGGTGAGGCCCGGGTGGGACCACAGTCACCAGTTCCTGGTGAGGCCCAGGTACATAAGAGAGTATCCAGGTCCCAATGATGCCCAGGTAAGGACTAGAGTCAACAGGTCCAGGAGAGGCCCAAATATGGATCAGAGTCATTGTGTTCCAGGTGAGGCCAGATGGAGACCACAGGAACCAGGTCCAGGAGATCCCCATATGGGAACCAGAGCCACCAGATCCAGGTGAGGTCCAGGAGGGACCACAGTCACAAGGTCCAGGTGAGGCGCAGGTGGCAACAGGATTCACCAAGTCCAGGTGAGGCCCACGTGGTGACCTGTCACCAGATCCAGGTGCGGACCAGATAAGAACCAGATTCACCAGGCCCAAGTGAAACCCAAGGGGTGACCAGATTTTCCAGGTAAGGGTGAGGCCCCGAGTGGGAACCAGAGTAACCAGTTTAGTTTGAGGCCCAGATTGGGACCAGAGGTCCCTGGACAAAGTGATGCCTAGGTGTGGAATAGAGTATCCAGGTCCCAATGATGCCTGGGTGAGGACCAGAGTCACTAGGGCCATGGAGGCCCAGATGGGGAACAGAATCACTAGGTCCTGGTGAGGCATAGAATAAGAACACAGTCACCAGTATCAGGTGAGCCCCTTGTGGGAACCAGAGCCACTCTATCCCGCTGAGTCCCAGGTCCATGTGAGGCCCACGTGAGGACCAGATTCATCAGGTCGAATTGAAGCATCGCTGGGGACAAGAGTCATCAGGTCTAGGTGCGGCCTAGGTGGGGCAAGATTCAGCAGTTCTGAGTTAGGTCAAAGTGGGGACGATAGACACCAGTCCAGGTGAGGACAAACTGAGACCAGAGTCACCAGATACAGGTGAGTTCCAGATGGGGACCAGGGTCACCAGGTTAAGGTGAGGCCCAGAGAGGTTCCAGAGTCATCATGTCCAGGTGAGGACCAGAGTCACCAGGTCTGGGTGATGCGCAGATAGGATCAGAGTCACCAGTTCCAGGTGAGGCCAAGAAAGAGTCCACAGCAATCAGGTCCAGGTGGGGAACAATGTCACCAGGACTGGATGACGCCCAGATGGGTACCAGAAACACCAGGCCCAGGTGATTCCCAGGTGGTGACCAGAGTTACCAGTTCCGGGTGAGAACAAGGTAAGGACCAGATTCACCCGTTCCAAGTGAGGCCCACGTGGGGACCTGTGTCACCAGGCATGGGTGAGGCACAGGTGACAACCCCACTCACCAGGTCCAGGTGTTGCCAACCTGCAGGCCATGCAGAGGAACCATGTACTGATGATGCACAGGTAGGGACTAGAATTACCAGGTGCAGGTGATGCCAACCCGCAGGGCATGTGTGGAACCATGTCCCGATAATGCCCAGGTAGGGACCAGAGTTACAATGTCCAGGTGAGGCCAACCTGCAGGCCATGCTGTGGAACCATATAACTATGATGCCCAGGTAGGGACCAGAGTCACCAGGTCCAAATGAGGCCAAGATGGATCATATTCACTAGGTCCAGATGAGGCCCAGTTGAGGACCCGAGCCACCATATCTGGTTGAGGCCTAGAGGGGTACCAGAATCCCCTGGTCCAGGTGACATCCAGATGGGGACCAGAGTTACCAGGTCAGGGTGAGGCCCAGAGAGGTTCCAGAGTCATCATGTCCAGGTGAGGCTCAGGTGTAGAACAGAGTCACCAGGTACCAATGATGCCCAGGTGAGGACCAGAGTCACCAATTCTGGGTGACGAGCAGATAGGATCAGAGTCACCAGTTCCAGGTGAGGCCAAGAAAGAATCCACAGCAATCAGGTACCGGTGGGGAACAAAGCCACCAGGACTGGGTGAGGCCCAGATGGGGAAAAGATTCAACAGGTCCAAGTGATTCCCAGGTGGTGACCAGAGTCCCCGGTCTTGGAGAGAACCAGGTAAGGACCATATTCACCAGGTCCAAGAGGCCCACGTGGGGACAGAGTCACCAGGTATGGGTGAGGCCCATGTGGCAACCCCACTCACCAGGTCCAGGTGAGGCCAACCTGCAGGCCATGCAGTGGAACCATGTCCCGATGATGCCCAGGTAGGGACCAGAGTCACCAGGTCCAAATGAGGCTCAGATGGAGCATATTCACTACGTCCAGGTGAGGCCCAGTTGAGGACCAATGTCACCAGACGTGGTTGAGGCCTAGAGGGGTACCAGAATCACCTGGTCCAGGTGCCATCCAGATGGGTCCAGAGTCACCAGGTCAGGGTGATGCCCAGAGAGGTTCCAGAGTCATCATGTCCAGGTGAGGCTCAGGTGTGGAACAGAGTATCCAGGTCATAATGGTCCACAGGTGAGGACCATGGTCACCAGATCTGGGTGAGGCCCAGTAGGATCAGAGTCACCAGTTCAGTTGAGGCCAAGAGGAGTCCACAGCAATCAGGTCCAGGTGGGGAAGAAAGTCAACAGGACTGGGTGAGGCCCAGAGGGGAACCAGATTCAACAGGTCCAGGTGATTCCCAGGTGGTGACCAGGGTTACCACGTGCGGGTGAGGAACAAGTAAGGACCAGATTCACCAGGTCCAAGTGAGGCCCACGTGGGGACCTGTGTCACCAGGAATGGGTGAGCCCCAGGTGGCAACCCCACTCACTAGGTCCACGTGAGGCCAACCTGGATGCCATGCAGACGAACCGTGTCCCGGTGATGCCCAGGTAGGGACCATAGTTACCAGGTCCAGCTGAGGCCAACCTGCAGGCCATGCAGTGGATCCATGTCCCGATGATGCCCATGTAGAGACCAGAGTCACCAGGTCCAACTGTGGCACAGATGGAGCATATTCACTAGGTCCAAGTGCGGCCCAGTTGAGGACCAGTGTCCCCATACCTGGTTGAGGCCTAGAGGGGTCCCAGTCACCTGGTCCAGGTGAAATCCAGATGGAGACCAGAGTCACCAGGTCAGGGTTAGGCCCAGAGTGGTTCCAGCGTCATCATGTCCAGGTGAGGCTCAGGTCTCAAACAGAGTCACCAGGTACCAATGATGCCCAGGTGAGGACCAGAGTGACCAGGTCTGGGTGACGCGCAGATAGGATCAGAGTCACCAGGTCCAGGTGAGGCCAAGAAAGAGTCCACAGCAATCAGGTCCAGGTGGGGAACAAAGTCACCAGGATTGGGTGAGGACCAGATGGGGACCATATTCATTCATTAGGTCCAGGTGAGGCCCAGGTGGTGACCAGAGTCCCAGGGTCTGGGAGAGGACCAGGTACGGACCAGATTCACCAGGTCCAAGAAGCCCACGTGGGGACCTGAGTCACCAGGTATGGGTGATGCCCAGGTGGCAACCCCACTCACCAGGTCCAGGTGAGGCCAACCTGCAGGCCAGAGTCACCAGATCCAGGTGATGCCCTAGTGGGGACAGGAGTCACCAGGTAAATGTGAGTCTACAAGAACACCATAGACACCAGGTCCAGGTGTGGTTCATGTGGGAACGAGAGTCACCAGGTCCAGGTGAGACCCAGGTGGGGACCACAGTCACCAGGTCCAGATTGAGGACAAGGTAGGGCGACCAGTGTCATCAGAACCAGTTGAGGCCAAAGTGTGGAGTAAAGTTATCATGTCCAGGTGAGGCCCACTTGTGGAACAGAGTAACAATGTCCCATTGTTGCCAGGTGCGAAAAGAGTCACAAGGTCCAGACGAGGCCTAAGTGAGGAGGAGATTCACTAGGTCCTGTTGAGGCCCAGTTGAAGACTAGTGTACCCAGCTCAGGGCTAGTCCCAGAGGGGACCAGAGGCACCCGGTTCTGGTGATATCCAGGTGGGTACCAGAGTCACCACGTCAGAGTGAGGTCCAGAGGGGGACGAGTATCACTAGGTCCAGATGAAGCCCCGATGTGTAACTAAGAAACCAGGTCCCATGATGCCCATATGAGGACCTGAGTCACCAGGTGCAGTTGAGGTCCCTGTGGGAACCAGTCACCTCCTCCAGGTGAGGCCCATGTGGGACCACAGTCACTAGTTCCAGATGAGGCCCAGGTATATAAGAGAGTATACAGGTCCCAATGATGCCTAGGTAAGGACCTGAGTCAACAGGTCCAGGAGAGGCCCAAATATGGATCAGAGACATTGTGTTCCAGGTGAGGCCAGATGGAGACCACAGGAACCAGGTCTTGGAGAGCCCCATATGGGAACCAGAGACAGCAGATCCAGGTGAGGTCCAGGTGGGACCACAGTCACAAGGTCCAGGTGAGGCGCAGGTGGCAACAGGATTCACCAAGTCTAGGTGAGGCCCAGGTGGCGACCAGTCACCAGATGCAGGTGAGTACCAGACAAGGACCAGATTCACCAGGCCCAGGTGAAGCCCAAGGGGTGACCAGCGTCACCAGGTAAAGGTGAGGCCCAGAGGGGGAACCAGAGTAACCAGTTTAGTTTGAGGCCCAAAATGGGACCAGAGGTCCCTGGTCAAAGTGAGGCCCAGGTGTGGAATAGAGTATCCAGGTCCCAATGATGCCTGGGTGAGGACCACAGTCACTAGGGCCATGCAGGCCCAGATGGGGAACAGAATCACTTGGTCTGGTGAGGCATAGAATAAGACTACAGTCAGCAGTATCAGTGGAGCCCCTTGTGGGAACCAGAGCCACTCTATCCAGCTGTGTCCCAGGTCCATGTGAGGCCCACGTGAAGATCAGATTCATCAGGTTGAATTGAGGCATAGCTGGGGACAAGAGTCACCAGGTCTGGGTGCGGCCTAGGTGGGACAAGATTCAGCAGTACTGAGTTAGGACCAAGTGGGGACGAGAGATACCAGGTCCATGTGAGGCCAAACTGAGGACCAGAGTCACCAGATCCAGGTGAGGTCCATGTTGGAAAGAGAGTCACCAGGTCCAGGAGAGGTCCAGGTGGGTACCAGAGTCACCAGATCCAGGTGAAGTCCAGGTGGGGACCAGAGTCATCAGATCCAAGTGAAGCCCAGGTGGGGACCAGAGTCACTAGGTCCAGATGAGGCCCAGGTGAGGACCAGTGTTACCAGGTACACGTGAGGCCCCGGTGGGGATCAGAGGCAACAGGTCCATGTGAGGCCGGCTTGGGACCATGGTCAACAGGTCTACTTGAGGCCCATGTGTGGAACACAGTAAAGAGGTCCAGGTGAGTCCCCGGTGGTGACAAGAGTCACCACGTCCAGGTGAGACCCAGGTGGGGACCAGGATCAGCAGGTACAGGGGAGGCCCTTGAAAGAAACAGAGTCAACAGTTCGAGGTCAGGCACAGTTGGCAACAAAGGTCAGCAGGTCCAAGTCAGGCCAAAGTGGGGTTCAGAGTCATTAGGGCACGGTGAGACCCGGAGGGGGACCAGAGTCACCCGATTCTGGTGATATCCAGGTGGGTACCAGAGTCACCACGTCAGGGTGAGGCCCAGAGGGGGACAAGAATCACTAGCTCCAGGTGAGGCCCCGATGTGGAACTTAGAAACCAGGTCCCATGATGCCCATATGAGGACCTGAGTCACCAGGTCCAGGTGAGGTCCCTGTGGGAACCAGTCACCTCGTCCAGGTGAGGTCCAGGTGGGACCACTGTCGCAAGGTCCAGGTGAGGCGCAGGTGGCAACAGGATTCACCAAGTCCAGGTGAGGCCAAGGGGGCGACCAGTCACCAGATCCAGGTGCGGAACAGCTAAGGACCAGATTCTCCAGGCCCAAGTGAAGCCCAACGGGTGACCCAGAGTCACCAGGTCAGGGTGAGGGCCAGAGGGGGAACCAGAGTAACCAGTTTAGTTTGAGGCCCAGAATGGGACCAGAGGTCCCTGGTCAAATTGAGGCCCAGGTGTGGATTAGAGTATCCAGGTCCCAGTGACGCCTGGGTGAGGACCAGAGTCACTAGGGCCATGCAGGCCCAGATTTGGAACAGAATCACTAGGTCCTGGTGAGGCATAGAATAAGACCACAGTCACCAGTATCAGGTGAGCCCCTTGTGGGAACCAGAGCTACTCTACCCAGCTGATTCCCAGGTCCATGTGAAGCCCACGTGAGGACGAGATTCATCAGGTCGAATTGAGGCTTAGCTGGGGACGAGTCACCAGGACTGGGTGCGGCCTAGGTGGGGCAAGATTCAGCAGTTCTGAGTTAGGTCAAAGTGGGGACGAGAGACACTAGGTCCAGGTGAGGCCAAACTGAGAACCAGAGTCACCAGATCTAGGTGAGGTCCATGTTGGAAAGAGAGTCACCAGGTCCAGGAGAGGTCCAGGTGTGGACCAGAGTCACTAGATCCGGGTGAAGTCCAGGTGGGGACCAGAGTCACCAGATCGAGGTGAAGCCCAGGTGGGGACAAGAGTCACTAGGTGCAGATGAGGCCCAGGTGAGGACCAGAGTTACCAGGTACACTTGAGGATCCGGTGGGGATCAGAGGCAACAGGTCCATGTGAGGCCGGCTTGGGTACCATGGTCAACAGGTCTACTTGAGGCCCTGGTGTGGAATACAGAAAGCAGGTCCAGGTGAGTCCCCGGTGGTGACAAGAGTCACCACGTACAGGTGAGTCCCAGGTGGGGACCAGGATCACCAGGCACAGGGGAGGCACTTGAAAGAACCAGAGTCAACAGTGCGAGGTCAGACGCAGGTGGCAAACAGGGTCAGCAGGTCCAAGTCAGGCCAAAGTGGGGTTCACAGTCATTAGGGCACGGTGAGACCCAGAGGGGGACCAGAGTCACCTGGTCCAGGTGAGGTCCATTTGTGGAACACAGTCACCGGGCCCCAATTTTGCCGAGTGAGGATCATGATCAACAGGGCCAGGTGAGGCCCAGATGGGGACCGGAGTCCCCAAATCCTGGTGAAGACAGGGGGGACCACAGTCACCAGATCCAGGGTAGTCTCAGGTGCAGACCAGAATCACCAGGTCCAGGTGTTGTGCAGGTGGCAACCACACTCACCAGGTACCGTTGAGGCCCTGGTGGGGACCAGAGTCACGAGGAACATGAGAAGCTAGAAACACTGCAGCCACCAGGTCCACATGATGTCCATGTGGGAACGAGAATCACCAGTTACAGGTGAGGACCAGGTGGGGATCCGACACACCATGTCCAGGTGAGACCCTGGTGGGAACCAGTGACACCCTGTCCAGGTGTGGCCCAGGTGAAGACCAGAGTTAATAGTTCCGCCTGGGTCACTGTTAGTGAACAGTGTAACCATATCCTGATGCTACCCTGGTGGGTACCAGAGACACCAGGTCCTGGTGAGGGTCAGGAGGGACCAGAGACATGAGGTCCAGGTGAGGTTGCATTGGGAACCACAGTCACCAGGTCTGGTGAGGCCACGCTTTGGATCAGAGTCACCAGTTACTGGTGAGGCCCAGGTGGAGCCAGAGTCACCTTGTCAGAAGAGGCCAAAGTCAGGACCAGAGTTACCAGGATCAGTTCAGTCCCAGTGGTGAATAGAGTAACCATGTACCGATTATGCCCAGGTAGAACCAGAGTCACCTGGTCCAGATGAGGAGCAGGTGGGGAGCATGTTCACTAGGTCTCGGTGAGGTCCAGATGAGGACCAGAATACCCAGGTCTAGTTGAGGCCTAGAGGGGTACCAGATTCACCTGGTCTAGGTGACATCCAGATGGGGACGAGAGTCACCATGTCAGGGTGAGGCCCGGAGGGGATCCAGAGTCATCATGTCCAGGTGAGGCTCAGGTGAGGAACAGAGTCACCAGGTACCAATGATGCCCACGTGAGGACCAGAGTCACCAGATCTGGGTGACGCGTAGATAGGTTCAGAGTCACCAGTTCCAGGTGAGGCCAAGAAAGAGTCCACAGCAATCAGGTCCAGGTGGGGAACAAAGTCACCAGTACTGAGTGAGGCCCAAATGGGAACCAGATTCACCAGGTTCAGGTGAGGCCCAGTTGAGGACCAGTGTCCCCAGCTCCGGGTGGGTCCAGAGGGGGACCAGAGTCACACGGTTCCGGTGATATCCAGGTGGGGACCAAAGTCACTACGTCAGGGTGATCCCAGAAGGGGAGGAGAATCACTAGCTCCAGGTTTGGTCCCGATGTGGAACTGAAACCAGGTCCCATGATACCCATATGAGGACCTGAGTCAGCAGGTCAAGGTGAGGTCCCTGTGGGAACCAGTCACCTCGTCCAGGTGAGGCCCAGGTGGGACCACTGTCACCAGGTCCAAGTGAGGCCCAGGTATATAAGAGCGTATCCAGGTCGCAATGATGCGCAGGTAAGGACCATAGTCAACAGTCCAGGAGAGGCCCAAATATAGACCAGAGTCATTTTGTTCCAGGTGATGCCTGATGGAGACCACAGGAATCAGGTCCAGGAGAGCCCCATATGGGAAGCAGAGCCACCAGATCCAGGTGAGGTCCTGGTGGGACCACAGTCACAAGGTCCAGGTGAGGCGCAGGTGGCAACAGGATTCACCAAGTCCAGGTGAGGCCCAGCTGGCGACCAGTCACCAGATCCAAGTGAGGACAAGCTAAGGACCAGATTCACCAGGCCCAAATGAAGCCCATGGGGTGACCAGAGTCACCAGGTAAGGGTGAGTCCCAGAGGGGGAACCAGAGTAACCAGTTTAGTTTGAGGCCCAGAATGGGTCCAGAGGTCCCTAGTCAGAGTGAGGCCCAGGTGTGGAATAGTGTATCAGGTCCCAATGATGCATGGGTGAGGACCAGAGTCCCTAGGGCCATGCAGGCCCAGATGGGGACTAATCACTAGGTCCTCGTGAGGTATAGAATAAGACCACAGTCAGCCGTATCATTTGATCCCGTTGCGTGAACCAGAGCCACTCTATCCAGCTGAGTTCCAGGTCCATGTGAGGCTCACGTGAGGACCAGATTCATTAGTTCGATTTCAGGCATAGCTGGGGACAAGAGTCACCAGGTCTGTGTGCGGCCTAGGTGGGGCAAGATTCAGCAGTTCTGAGTTAGGTCAAAGTGGGGACGAGACACGCCAGGTCCAGGTGAGGCCAAACTGAGGACCAGAGTCACCAGATCCAGGTGAGGTCCATGTTGGAAAGAGAGTCACCAGGTCCGGGAGAGGTCCAGGTGGGGACCAGAGTCACCAGATCCAGGTGAAGTCCACGTCGGGATCAGAGTCACCAGATCCACGTGAAGCCCAGGTGGGGACCAGAGTCACTAGGTCCCGATGAGGCCCAGGTGAGGACCAGACTTACCAGGTACACGTGAGGCCCCGGTTGGGATCAGAGGCAACCGGTCCATGTGAGGCCGACTTGGGGACCATGGTCAACAGGTCTACTTGAGGCCCTGGTGTGTAACACAGTAAGCAGGTCCAGGTGAGTCCCCGGTGGTGAAAAGAGTCACCATGTCCAGTTGAGTCCCAGGTGGGGACCAGGATCACCAAGTACAGTTGAGGCCCTTGAAAGAACTAAAGTCTACTGGCACAAAAACAGACACATAGATCAGTGAAACAGAATAGAGAATCCAGAAGTGGACCCTGAACTTTATGGGCAACTAATATTCGATAAAGGAGGAAAGACTATCCATTGGAAGAAAGACAGTCTCTTCAATAAATGGTGCTGGGAAAATTGGACATCCACATGCAGAAGAATGAAACTAGACCACTCTCTTTCACCATACACAAAGATAAACTCAAAATGGATGAAAGATCTAAATGTGAGACAAGATTCCATCAAAATCCTAGAGAAGAACACAGGCAACACCCTTTTTGAACTCGGCCATAGTAACTTCTTGCAAGATACATCCACGAAGGCAAAAGAAACAAAAGCAAAAATGAACTATTGGGACTTCATCAAGATAAGAAGCTTTTGCACAGCAAAGGATACAGTCAACAAAACTCAAAGACAACCTACAGAATGGGAGACGATATTTGCAAATGACATATCAGATAAAGGACTAGTTTCCAAGATCTATAAAGAACTTATCAAACTCAACACCAAAGAAACAAACAATCCAATCATGAAATGGGCAAAAGACATGAACAGAAATCTCACAGAGGAAGACATAGACATGGCCAACATGCACATGAGAAAATGCTCTGCATCACTTGCCATCAGGGAAATACAAATCAAAACCACAATGAGATACCACCTCACACCAGTGAGAATGGGGAAAATTAACAAGACAGGAAACAACGAATGTTGGAGAGGATGCGGAGAAAAGGGAATCCTCATACACTGTTGGTGGGAATGTGAACTGGTGCAGCCACTCTGGAAAACTGTGTGGAGGTTCCTCAAACAGTTAAAACTATACCTGCCCTACGACCCAGCAATTGCACTGTTGGGGATTTTCCCCAAAGAGACAAATGCAATGAAACGCCGGGACACCTGCACCCTGATGTTTATAGCAGCAATGGCCACGATAGCCAAACTGTGGAAGGAGCCTCAGTGTCCAACGAAAGATGAATGGATAAAGAAGATGTGGTTTATGTATACAATGGAATATTACTCAGCTATTAGAAATGACAAATACCCACCATTTGCTTCAACGTGGATGGAACTGGAGGGTATTATGCTGAGTGAAGTAAGCCAGTCGGAGAGAGACAAACATTATATGTTCTCATTCATTTGGGGAATATAAATAATAGTGAAAGGGAATATAAGGGAAGGGGGAAGAAATGTGTGGGAAATATCAGAAAGGGAGACAGAACGTAAAGACTGCTAACTCTGGGAAACGAACTAGGGGTGGTAGAAGGGGAGGAGGGCGGGGGGTGGGAGTGAATGGCTGACGGGCACTGGGGGTTATTCTGTATGTTAGTAAATAGAACACCAATAATAAAAAATAAATTTAAAAAAAAAAAAAGAAAAAAGAAAGAACCAGAGTCAACAGGTCGAAGTCAAGCGCAGGTGGCAACCAGGGTCAGCAGGTCCAAGTCAGTCCAAAGTGGGGTTCACAGTCATTAGGGCACGGTGAGACCAAGAGGGGGACCAGAGTCACATGGTGCAGGTGAGGTCCATTTGTGGAACACAGTCACCGGGCCCCAATTGTGCCCAGTTGAGGACAATGGTTAACAGGGCCAGGTGAGGCCCAGATGGGGACCGGAGTCCCCAAATCCAGGTGAAGACCAGGTGGGGACCACAGTCACCAGATCCAGGGTAGTCTCAGGTGCAGGCCAGAATCACCAAGTCCAGGTGAGGTGCAGGTGGCAACCACACTCACCAGGTCCCGGTGAGGCCCTGGTGGGGACCAGAGTCACGAGGTACATGAGAAGCTAGAAACACTGCAGCCACTAGGTCCACAGGATGTCCATATGGGAACGAGAATCACCAGTTACAGGTGAGGACCAGGTGGGGATCCGACTCACCATGTCCAGGTGAGACCCAGGAGGGAACCAGTGTCACCATGTCCAGGTGTGGCCCAGGTGAAGACCAGAGTTAATAGGTCCGGCTGTGTCACTGTTAGTGAACAGTGTAACCATATCCTGATTCTACCCTGGTGGGTACCAGAGAAACCAGGTCCTGGTGAGGCCCAGGTGGGACCAGAGATATGAGGTCCAGGTGAGGTCCCGATGGGAAACACAGTCACCAGGTCAGGTGAGGCCAATATGCAGGCCATGCAGTGGAACCATGTCCCGATGAATCCCAGGTAGGGGCCAGAGTCACCAGGACTAATGAGACCCAGATGGAGAATATTCACTAGGTCCAGTGAGGCCCAGTTGAGGACCACTGTCACCAGATCTGGTTGAGGCTTAGAGGGGTACCAGAATCACCTCGTCAAGGTGACATCCAGATGGGGACCAGAGGCATCAGTTCAGGGAGAGGCCCAGAGTGGTTCCAGAGTCATCATGTCCAGGTTAGGCTCAGGCGTGGAACAGAGTCACCAGGTACCAATGATGCTCAGGTGAGGCCCAGAGTCACCAGATCTGGGTGACGCGCAGATAGGATCAGAGTCACCAGTTCCAGGTGAGGCCAAGAAAGAGTCCACAGCAATGGGGTCCACGTGGGGAACAAAGTCACCAGGACTGGGTGAGGCCCAGATGGGGACCAGATTCACCAGGTCCAGGTGAGGCCCAGGTGGTGACCAGAGTCCCCGGGTCTGGAACAGGACCAGGTAAGGACCAGATTCACCAGGTCCAAGAGGCCCACGAGGGGAATTGAGTCACCAGCTATGTGTGAGGCCCAGGTGGCAACCCCACTCACCAGGTCAAGGTGAGGCCAACCGGCAGGCCAGAGTCACCAGATCCAGGTGAGGCCCTTGGGGACCAGTGTCATCAGGTAAATGTGAGTCTACAAGAACACCACAGTCACCAGGTCCAGGTGTGGTTCATGTGGGAACGAGAATCACCAGGTACAGGTGAGACCCGGGTGTGCACCACAGTCACCAGGTCCAGACTGAGGCATAGGTGTGGGGAACAAAGTCATCAGGACCAGTTGAGGCCTAAGTGTGGAGCAAAGTTATCATGTGGAGGTGAGGCCCAGGTGGGGAACAGAGTAACCATGTCCCATTGATGCCAGGTGGGAAAAGAGTCACAAGGTCTAGACGAGGCCTAAGTGAGGAGTAGATTCACCAGGTCCTGTTGAGGCCCAGTTGAAGACCAATATCCCAAGCTCTGGGTGAGCCCCAGAGGGGAAACAGACTCACACGGTTCTGGTGATATCCAGGTGGGGACCAGAGTCACCACATCAGGGTGAGGTCCAGAGGGGGACGAGAATCACTAGGTCCAGGTGAGGCCCCGATGTGGAACTGAGAAACCAGGTCCCATGATGCCCATATGAGGACTTGAGTCACCAGGTCCAGGTGAGGTCCCTGTGGGAACGAGTCACCTCGTCCCGGTGAGGGCCAGGTGGGACCACAGTCACCAGGTCCCGGTGAGGCCCAGTTATATACGAGAGTATCCAGCTCCCAAAGATGCCCAGTTATGGACCAGAGTCAACAGGTCCAGTAGAGGTTCAAATATGGATCAGAGTCATTGTGTTTCAGCTGAGGCAGATGGAGACCAAAGGAACCAGGACCAGGAGACCCCCATATGGGAACCAGACCCACCAGATCCAGGTGAGGCCCAGGTGGGACCACAGTCACAAGGTCCTGGTGAGGCGCAGGTGGCAACAGGATTCACCATGTCCAGGTGAGGACCAGGTGGCGAACAGTCACCACATCCAGGTGCGGACCAGCTAAGGACCAGATTCACCAGGCCCAAGTGAAGCCCAAGGGGTGACCAGAGTCACCAGGTAAGGGTGAGTCCCAGAGGGGGAACCAGAGTAGCCAGTTTAGTTTGAGGCCCAGAATGGGACCAGAGGTCCATGGTCAGAGTGAGTCTCAGATGTGGAATAGAGTATCCAGGTCCCGGTGATGCCTGGGTGAGGACCAGAGTCACTAGAACCATGCAGGCCCATATGGGGTACAGAATCACTAGGTCCTGGTGAGGCATAGAATAAAACCACAGTCACCAGTATCAGGTGAACCCAATGTGGGAACCAGAGCCACTCTATCCAGCTGAGTAGCAGGTCCATGTGAGGCCCACGTGAGGACCAGATTCATCAGGTCGAATTGAGGCATAGCTGGGGACAAGAGTCACCAGGTATGGGAGCGGCCTAATTGGGGCAAGATTCAGCAGTTCTGAGTTAGGTCAAAGTGGGGACGAGAGACGCCAGGTCCAGGTGAGGCCAAACTGAGGACTAGAGTCACCAGATCCAGGTGAGGTCCATGTTTGAAAGAGAGTCACCAGGTCCAGCAGAGGTGCAGTTGGGGACCAGAGTCACCAGATCCAGGTGAAGTCCAGGTGGGGACCAGAGTCACCAGATCCAGGTGAAGCCCAGGTGGGGACCAGAGTCACTAGGTCCAGATGACGCCCAGGTGAGGACCAGACTTACCAGGTACACGTGAGGCCCCGGTGGGGATCAGAGGCAACTGGTCCATGTGAGGCCGGTTTGGGGACCATGGTCAACATGTCTACTTGAGGCCCAGGTGTGGAACACAGTAAGCAGGTCCAGGTGAGTGTCCGGTTGGGACAAGTGTCACCACGTCCAGTTGAGGAGCAGGTGGGGACAAGGATCACCAGGTACAGGGGAGGCCCTTGAAAGAACCAGAGTCAACAGTTCGAGGTCTGGCGTAGGTGTCAACCAGGGTCAGCAGGTCCAAGTCAGGCCAAAGTGGCGTTCACACTCTCTAGGGCACGGTGACACCCAGAGGGGGACCAGAGTGACCTGTTCGAGATGAGGTCCAGTTGTGGAACACAGTCACCGTGTCCCAATTTTGCCCAGTTGAGGACCATGGTCAACAGGGCCAGGTGAGGCCCAGATGGGGACCGGAGTCCCCAAAAACAGGTGAAGCCCAGGTGGGGACCAGAGTCACCAGATCCAGGGTAGTCTCAGGTGCAGACCAGAATCACCAGGTCCAGGTGAGGTGCAGGTGGCAACCACACTCACCAGGTCCCGGTGAGGCCCTGGTGGGAACCAGAGTCACGAGGTACATGAGAATCTAGAAACACTGCAGACACCAGGTCCACATGATGTCCATGTGGGAACGAGAATCACCAGTTACAGGTGAGGACCAGGTGGGGATCCGACACACCTTGTCCAGGTGAGAACCTGGTGGGAACCAGTGACACCCTGTCCAGGTGTGGCCTAGGTGAAGACCAGAGTTAATAGTTCCGCCTGGGTCACTGTTAGTGAACAGTGTAACCATATCCTGATGCTACCCTGGTGGGTACCAGAGACACCAGATCCTGGTGAGGGTCAGGAGGGACCAGAGACATGAGGTCCAGGTGAGGTTCCATTGGGAACCACAGTCACCAGGTCTGGTGAGGTCATGCTTAGGATCAGAGTCACCAGCTAGAGGCGAGGACCAGGTGGAGCCAGAGTCACCTGGGACAGAAGAGGCCAAGGTCAGGAACAGAGTTACAAGAATCAGGTCAGTCCCAGTGGGGAATAGAGTAACCATGTCCCAATGATGCCCAGGTAGAACCAGAGTCACCAGGTCCAGATGAGGCGCAGGTGGGGAGCATATTCACTAGGTCCCGGTGAGGCCCAGTTGAGGACCAAAATGCCCAGGTCTAGTTGAGGCCTACAGGGGTACCAGATTCACCTGGTCTAGGTGACATCCAGATGGAGACCAGAGTCACCATGTCAGGGTGAGGCCCAGAGGGGATCCAGAGTCATCATGTCCAGGTGAGGGTCAGGTGTGGAACAGAGTATCCAGGTCATAATGGTCCACAGGTGAAGACCAGAGTCACCAGATCCGGGTGAGGCCCACATAGCATCAGACTCACCAGTACCAGGTGAGGCCAAGAATGAGTCCACAGCAATCAGGTCCCGGTAGGGAACAAAGTCACCAGGACTGGGTGAGGCCCAGATGGGGACCAGATTCACCAGGTCCAGGTGATTCCCAGGTGGTGACCAGAGTTACCATTTCCGGGTGAGGACCAGGTAAGGTCCAGATTCACCAGGTCCAAGTGAGGCCCACGTGGGGACCTGTGTCACCGGTATGGGTGAGGCCCAGATGGCAACCCCACTCACCAGGTCCAGGGGAGGCCAACCTTCCGGCCATGCAGAGGAACCGTGTCCCGATAATGCCCAGGTATGGACCAGACTTACGAGTTGCAGGTGAGGCCCTAATGGGGACCGGAGTCACCAGGTAAATGTGAGTCTACAAGAACACCACAGTCACCAGGTCTACATGTGGTTCATGTGGGAACAAGTGTCACCAGGTCCAGGTGAGACCCAGGTGGGGACCACAGTCAACAGGTCCAGATTGAGGACTAGGTGGGGGACCAGAGTCATCAGGACCAGTTGAGGCCAAAGTGCGGAGCAAAGTTATCATGTCCAGGTGAGGCCCAGGTGGGGAACAGAGTAACCATGTCCCATTGATGCCAGGTCGGAAAAGAGTCACAAGGTCCAGACGAGGACTAAGTGAGGAGTAGATTCACCAGGTTCTGTTGATGCCCAGTTGAGGAGCAGTGTCCCCAGCTCCGGGTGAGTCCCAGAGGGGGACCAGAGTCACCCGGTTCTGGTGATATCCAGCTGGAGACCAGAGTCACCACGTCAGGGTGAGGCCTAGAGGGGGACGAGTATCACTAGGTCCAGGTGAGGCCCCGATGTGGAACTGAGAAACCAGGTCCCATGATGCCCATATGAGGACCTGAGTCACCAGGTTCAGGTGAGATCCCTGTGGGAACCAGGCACCTCGTCCAAGTGAGGCCCAGGTGGGACCACATTCACCAGGTCCAGGTGAGGCCCAGGTATATAAGTGAGTATCCAGGTCCCAATGAGGCCAGGTAAGGACCAGAGACAACAGATCCAGGATAGGCCCAAATATGGATCAGAATCATTGTTTTCCAGGTGAGGCCAGATGGAGACCACAGGAACCAGGTCCAGGAGAGACCAATATGGGAACCAGAGCCACCAGATCCATGTGAGGTCCAGGTGGGAACACAGTCACAAGGTCCAGGTGAGGCGCAACTGGCAACAGGATTCACCAAGTCCAGGGGAGGCCCAGGTGGCGACCAGTCACCACATCCAGGTGCGGACCAGCTAAGGACCAGATTCACCCGGCCCAAGGGAAGTCAAAGGGGTGACCAGAGTCACCAGGTAAGGGTGAGGCCCAGATCGGTAACCAGAGTAACCAGTTTAGTTTGAGGCCCAGAATGGGACCAGAGGTCCCTGTTCAGAGTGAGGCCCAGGTGTGGAATAGAGTATCCAGGTCCCAATGATGCCTGGGTGAGGAAAACAGTTACTAGGGCCATGCAGGCCTAGATGGGGAACAGAATCACCAGGTCTTGGTGAGGCATAGAATAAGACCACATTCAGCAGTATCAGGTGAGCCCCTGTGGGAACCAGAGCCCCTCTATCCAGCTGAGTCCCAGGTCCATGTAAGATCCACGTGAGGACCAGATTCATCAGGTCGAATTGAGGCATAGCTGGGGACAAGAGTCACCAGGTCTGGGTGCGGTCTAGGTGGGGCAAGATTCAGCAGTTCTGAGTTAGGTCAAAGTGGGGAAAAGAGTCAACAGGTCCAGGTGAGGCCAAACTGCGGACCAGAGTCACCAGGTCCTGGTGAGGTCCAGGTGGGGACCAGTGTAATCAGATCCAGTTGAAGTCCAGGTGGGGACCAGAGTCACGAGATCCAGGTGAAGTCCAGGTGGGGACCAGAGTCACTAGGTCCAGATGAGGCCCAGGGGAGGACCAGAGTTACCAGGTACAGGTGAGGCCCCGGTGGGGATCAGAGGCAACAGGTCCATGTGAGGCCGGCTTGGGGACCATGGTCAACAGATCTACTTGAGTCCCAGGTGTGGAACACAGTAAGCAGGTCCAGGTGAGTGCAACCTGTAGGCCATATAGTGGAACCATGACCCGATGATGCCGAGGTAGTGACCAGAGTTACCAGGTCCAAATCAGGCCCACATTGAGCATATTCACTAGGTCCAGTTGAGGCCCAGTTGAGGACCAGAGTCACCAGATCGGGTTGAGGCCTAGAGGAGTACCAGTATCACCTGGTCCAGGTGACATCCAGATGGGGACCAGAGTCACCAGGTCAGGGTGAGACCCAGAAAGGTTCCAGAGTCATCAGTTCCAGATGAGGCTCAGGTGTGGAACAGAGTCTCCAGGTACCAATAACTCCCACGTGAGGACCAGAGTCACCAGATCTGGGAGTCGCGCATATAGGATCAGAGTCACCAGTTCCAGGTGAGGCCAAGAATGGGACCACAGCAATCAAGTCCAGGTGGGGAACAAAGTCACAAGGACTGGGTGAGGCCCAGATGGGGACCCGATTCACCAGGTCCAGGTGAGGCCCCGGTGTGACCACAGTCATCAGGTCCAGGTGAGGCCCAGGTATATAAGAGAGTATCCAGGTCCCAATAATGCCCAGGTGGAACAAGAGTCACCAGGTTCAGATGAGGCGCAAGAGGGGAGCATATCCACTAGGTCCCGGTGAGGCCCAGTTGACGACCACAGTCACCAGGTCTAGTTGAGGCCTAGAGGGGTGCCAGATTCACCTGGTCTAGGTGACATCCACATGGGGACCAGAGTCACCATGTCAGGGTGAGGTCCAGAGGGGATCCAGAGTAATCATGTCCAGGTGAGGCTCAGGTGTGGAACAGAGTATCCAGATCATAATGGTCCACAGGTGAGGACCAGAGTCACCAGATCTGGGGGAGGCCCAGTTAGGATCAGAGTCACCATTTCCAGGTGAGGCCAAGAAGGAGTCCACAGCAATCAGGTCCAGGTGGGGAACAAAGTCACCAGGACAGGGTGAGGCCCAGATTGGGACCAGATTCACCAGGCCCAGGTTATTCCCAATTGGTGACCAGACATAACAGTTCCGGGTGACGACCAGGTAAGGACCAGATTCACCAGGTCCAAATGAGGCCCACGTGGGGACCTGAGTCACGAGGTATTGGTGAGGCCAGGTGGCAAGGCACCCCAGGTCCAGGTGAGGCCAACCTGCAGGCCATGCAGAGGAACCATGTCCCGATGATACCCAGGTAAGGCGAGAGTTACAACATCCAGGTGAGGCCAACCTGCAGGCCATGCTGTGGAACCATGTCCCGATGATGCCCAGTTAGGGACTAGAGTCACCAGGTCAGGGAGAGGCCCAGAGAGGTTCCAGAGTCATCATGTCCAGGTGAGGCTCAGGTGAGGAACAGAGTCACCAGGTACCAATGATGGCCAGGTGAGGGCCAGAGTCACCAGATCTGGGTGACGCGCAGATAGGTTCAGAGTCACCAGTTCCAGGTGAGGCCAAGAAAGAGTCCACAGCAATCAGGTCCAGGTGGGGAAAAAGTCACCAGTACTGGTTGAGGCCTAGATGGGGACCAGATTCACCACATCAGGGTGAGGCCCAGAGTGGGACGAGAATCACTAGGTCCATGTGAGGCCCCGATGTGGAAGTGAGAAACCAGGTCCCATGATGCCCATATAAGGATCTGAGTCACCAGGTCCAGGTGAGCTCCCTGTGGGAACCAGTCACCTCGTCCAGGTGAGGCTCAGGTGGGACCACAGTCACCGGTCCAGGTGAGGCCCAGGTATATAACAGAGTATCCAGCTCCCAGTGATGCCCAAGTAAGGACCAGAGTCAACAGGTACAAGAGAGGCCCAAATATTGTTTAGAGTCATTGTGTTCCAAGTGAGGCCAGATGGAGACCACAGGAACCAGGTCCAGGAGAGCCCCATATGGGAACCAGAGCCAACAGATCCAGGTGAGGTCCAGGTGGGACCACAGTCACCAGGTCCAGGTGAGGCACAGGTGGCAACAGGATTCACCAAGTCCAGGAGAGGCCCAGGTGGCGACCAGTCACCAGATCCAGGTGCGGACCAGCTAAGGACCAGATTCACCAGACCCTAGTGAAGCCCAAGGGGTGACCAGAGTCACCAGGTAAGGGTGAGGCCCAGAGTGGAACCAGAGTTACCAGTTTAGTTTGAGGCCCAGAATGGGACCAGAATTCCCTGGTCAAAGTGAGGCACAGGTGTGGAATAGAGTATCCAGGCTGAGGATCATTGGGTCCATCACCCAATGATGCCTGGGTGAGGACCATAGGCACTAGGGCCATGCAGGCCCAAATGGGGAACAGAATCACTACGTCCTGGTGAGTCATAGAATAAGACCACAGTCAGCAGTATCAGGTGTGCCCCTTGTGGGAACCAGAGCCACTTTATCCAGTTGAGTCCCAGGTACATGTGAGGCACACGTGAGGACCAGATTCATCTGGTCGAATTTAGGCATAGCTAGGGATAAGAGTCACCAGGTCTGGGTGCGGCCTAGGTGGGGCAAGATTCAGCAGTTCTGAGTTAGTTCAAAGTGGGGACGAGAGACACCAAGTCCAGGTGAGGCCAAACTGAGGACCAGGGTCACCAGATCCACATGAGGTCCATGTTGGAAAGGAGTCACCAGGTCCAGGAGAGGTCCTGGGGTGGACCAGAGTCACCAGATCCAGGTGAAGTCCAGGTGGGAACCAGAGTCACTAGGTCCAGATGAGGCCCAGGTGAGGACCAGAGTTACCAGGTACACGTGAGGCCCCGGTGGGGATCAGAGGCAACATGTCCATGTGAGGCTGGCTTGGGGACCATGGTCAACAGGTCTACTTGAGGCCCAGGTGTGGAACACAGTAAGCAGGTCCCGGTGAGGGCCCGGTGGTGACAAGAGTCACCACGTCCAGTTGAGGAGCAGGTGGGGACCAGGATCACCAGGTCCAGGGGAGGCCCTTGAAAGAACCAGAGTCAACAGTTCGAGGTCAGGCGCAGGTGGCAACCAGAGTCAGCAGGTCCAAGTCAGGCCAAAGTGGGGTTCACAGTCACTAGGACATGGTGACACCCAGAGGGGGACCAGAGTCACTTGGTCCAGGTGAGGCCACTTGTGGAACACAGTCACCGGGTCCCAATTTTGCCCAGTTGAGGAAAACCCCACTCACAAGGTCCAGGTGAGGCCAACCTGAAGGCCATGCCGTGATACCATATCCCGATGATGCCCAGGTACGGACTAGAGTCACCAGGTCCAAATGAGGCCCAGATGGGGTATATTCACTAGGTCCATGTGAGGCCCAGTTGAGGACCAGAGTCACCAGATCACCTTGAGCCCTAGAGGTGTACCAGAATCACCTGGTCCAGGTGATATCCAGATGGGGACCAGAGTCACCAGGTCAGAGTGAGTCCCAGAGAGGTTCCAGAGTCATCATGTCCCGGTGAGGCTCAGGTGTGGAACAGACTAACCAGGTATCAATGATGCCCAGGTGAGGACCAGAGTCACCAGATCTGGGTGAGGCCCAGTTAGGATCAGAGTCACCAGTTCCAGGTGAGGCCAAGAAGGCGTCCACAGCAATCAGGTCCAGGTGGGGAACAAAGTCACCAGGACTGAGTGAGGACCATGTAAGGACCAGATTCACCAGGCCCAGGTGATTCCCAGGTGGGGACCTGTGTTACCAGGTAAGGGTGAGGCCCAGGTGACAACCCCACTCACCAGGTCCAGGTGAGGCCAACCTGCAGGCCATGCAGAGGAACCATGTCCCGATAATGCCCAGGTAGGGAACAGAGTTACCAGGTCCAGGTGAGGCCAATATGCAGGCCATGCAGTGGAACCATGTCCCGATGATGCCCAGGTAGGGACCAGAATCACCAGGTCCAAATGAGACCCAGATGGAGAATATTCACTAGGTCCAGTGAGGCCCAGTTGAGGACCACTGTCACCAGATCTGGTTGAGGCTTAGAGGGGTACCAGAATCACCTCGTCCAGGTGATATCCAGATGGGGACCAGAGGCATCAGTTCAGGGAGAGGCCCAGAGTGGTTCCAGAGTCATCATGTCCAGGTTAGGCTCAGGCGTGGAACAGAGTCACCAGGTACCAATGATGCTCAGGTGAGGCCCAGAGTCACCAGATCTGGGTGACGCGCAGATAGGATCAGAGTCACCAGTTCCAGGTGAGGCCAAGAAAGAGTCCACAGCAATGAGGTCCACGTGGGGAACAAAGTCACCAGGACTGGGTGAGGCCCAGATGGGGACCAGATTCACCAGGTCCAGGTGAGGCCCAGGTGGTGACCAGAGTCCCCGGGTCTGGGACAGGACCAGGTAAGGACCAGATTCACCAGGTCCAAGAGACCAATGTGAAGACATGAATCACCAGGTATGGGGAGGCCCAGGTGGCAACCCCACACACCAGGTCCAGGTGAGGCCAACCTGCAGGCCAGAGTCACGAGATGCAGGTGAGGCCCTTGTGGGTACCGGACTCCCCAGGTAAATGTGAGTCTACAAGAACACCACAGTCACCAGGTCCAGGTGTGATTCATTTGGGAACGAGAGTCACCAGGTCCAGGTGAGACCCAGGTGGGGACCACAGTCACCAGGTCCTGATTGAGGCCTAGTTGGGGGGACCAGAGTCATCAGGACCAGTTGAGGCCAAAGTGCGGAGCAAAGTTATCATGTCCAGGTGAGGCCCAGGTGGGGAACAGAGTAATCATGTCCCATTGATGCCAGGTGGGAAAAGAGTCACAAGTTCCAGACGAGGCCTAAGTGAGGAGTAGATTCACCAGGTCCTGTTGAGGCCCAGTTGAGGACCAGTGTCCACAGCTCTGGGTGAGTCCCAGAGGGGGACCACAGTCACCAGGTTCTGGTGATATCCAGGTTGGGACCAGAGTCACCAGGTCAGGGTTAGGCCCAGAGGGGGACCAGAATCACTAGGTCCACTTGAGGCCCCGATATGGAACTGAGAAACCAGGTCCCATGATGCCCATATGAGGACCTGAGTCACGAGGTCCAGGTGATGTCCCTGTGGGAACCAGTCACCTCGTCCCGGTGAGGTCCAGGTGGGACGACAGTCACCACGTCCAGGTGAGGACCAGGTATATAAGAGAGTATCCAGGCCCCAATGATGCCCAGTTAAGGACCAAAGTCAACAGGTCCAGGAGAGGCACAAATATGCATCAGAGTCATTGTGTTCCAGGTGAGGCCTGATGGAGACCACAGGAACCAGGTCCAGGAGAGCCCCATATGGGAACCAGAGCAACCAGATCCAGGTGAAGTCCAGGTTGGACCACTGTCACAAGGTCCAGGTGAGGCGCAGGTGACAACAGGATTCACCAAGTCCAGGTGAGGCCCAGGTGTCGACCACTCACCATAAAGAAGTGAGGACAAGCTAAGGACCAGATTCACCAGGCCCATATGATACCCAAGGGGTGTCCAGAGTCACCAGGTAAGGGTGAGGCCCAAAGGGGAACCAGTAACTAGTTTAGTTTGAGTCCCAGAATGGGACGAGAGGTCCATGGTCAATGTGAGGCACAGGTGTGGAATAGAGTATCCAGGTCCTAATGATTCCTGGGTGAGGACCAGAGTCACTAGGGCCATGCAGGCCCAGATGGGAATAGAATCGCTAGGACCAGGTGAGGCATAGAATAAGACCACAGTCAGCTATATCAGGTGAGCCCCTTGTGGGAACCAGAGCCACTCTATCCAGCTGAGCCCCAGGTCCATGTGAGGCCCACGTGAGGAGCAGATTCATCAGATCGAATTGAAGCATAGCTGGGGAAAAGAGTCACCAAGTCTTGGTGCGGCCGAGGTGGGGCAAGATTCAGCAGTTCTGAGTTAGGTCAAAGTGGGGACGAGAGATGCCAGATCCAGATGAGGCCAAACTGAGGACCAGAGTCACCAGATGCAGGTCAGGTCCAGGTGTGGACCAGAGTCAGAAGATCCAGGTGAAGTCCAGGTGGGGACCAGAGTCACCAGATCCAGGTGAAGCCCAGGTAGGGACCAGAGTCGCTAGGTCCAGATGAGACCCAGATGAGGACCAGAGTTACCAGGTACACGTGAAGCCCCGGTGGGGATCAGAGGCAACATGTCCATGTGAGCCTGGCTTGGGGACCATGGTCAACAGGTCTACTTGAGGCCCAGGTGTGGAACACCGTAAGCAGGTCCAGGTGAGTTCCCGGTGGTGACAAGAGTCACCAGGTCCAGGTCAGGTCCATGTGGGCACCAGGATCACCACGTCCAGGGGAGGCCCTTGAAAGAACCAGAGTCAACAGTTCGAGGTCAGGCGCAGGTGGCAACCATGGTCAGGAGGTCCAAGTCAGACCAAAGTGGGGTTCACAGTCACTAGGGCACGGTGACACCCAGAGAGGGACCAGAGTCAACTGGTCCAGGTGAGGTCCAGTTGTGGATCACAGTCACCGGGTCCCAATTTTGCCCAGTTGAGGACCATGGTCAACAGGGCCAGGTGAGCCTCAATGGGAACGAGAGCCCAAAATCCAGGTGAAGCCCAGGTGGGGACCACAGTCACCAGATCCAGGGTAGTCTCAGGCGCAGACCAGAATCACCAGGTCCAGGTGAGGTGCAGGTGGCAACCACACACAACAGGTACCGGTGAGGCCCTGTTGGGGACCAGAGTCACGAGGTACATGAGAAGCTAGAAACACTGCAGCCACCAGATCCACATGATGTCCATGTGGGAACGAGAATCACCAGTTACAGGTGAGGATCAGGCAGGGATCTGAATCACATGTCCACGTGAGACCAAAGAGGGAACCAGTGCCACCATGTCCAGGTGTGGCCCAGGTGAAGACCAGAGTTAATAGGTCCGGCTGGGTCACTGTTAGTGAAGAGTGTAACCATATCCTGATGCTACCCAGGTGGGTACCAGAGACACCAGGTCCTGGTGAGGCCTAGGTGGGACCAGAGACATGAGGTCCAGGTGAGGTCCCGATGGGAACCACAGACACTAGGTCAGGTGAGGCCATGCTTAGGATCAGAGTCACCACTTACAGGTGAGGCCCAGGTGGAGCCAGAGTCACCAAGTAGAGAAGACGCCAAAGTCAGGACCAGAGTTACCAGGATCAGGAGAGTCCCAGTGGGGAATAGAGTAACCATGTCCCGATGATGCCCAGGTAGAACCCGAGTCACCAAGTACAGATGAGGCGCAGGTGGGGAGTATATTCACTAGGTCCCGGTGAGGCCCAGTTGAGGACCAGATTCCCCCAGTCTAGTTGAGGCCTAGAGGGGTACCAGATTCACCTGGTCTAGGTGACATCCAGATGGGGACCAGAGTCACCAGGACAGGGTGAGGCCCAGAGGGGATCCAGAGTCATCATGTCCAGGTGAGGCTCAGGTGTGGAACAAAGTATCCAGGTCGTATTGGTCCACAGGTGAGGACAAGAATCAACAGATCTGGGTGAGGTCCAGTTAGGATCAGAGTCAGCAGTTCCAGGTGAGGACAAGAAGGAGTCCACAGCAATCAGGTCCAGGTTGGGAACAAAGTCACCAAGACTAGGTGAGGCCCAGATGGGGACCAGATTCACCAGGTCCAGGTGATTCTCAGGTGGTGACCAGAGTTACCAGTTCCAAGTGAAGACCAGGTAAGGACCAGATTCACCAGGTCCAAGTTAGGGCCACGTGGGGACTTGTGTCTCCATGTATGGGTGAGGCCCAGGTGTAAATCCCACTCACCAGGTCCAGGTGAGGCCAACGTGCAGGCCATGCAGTGGAACCATGTACCGATGATGCCCACGTAGGGACAAGACTTACCAGGTCCAGGTGAGGCCAACCTGCAGGCCATGCTGTGGAACCATGTCCCGATGATGCCCAGGTAGGGAACAGATTTACCAGGTCCAGGTGAGGCCAATATGCAGGCCATGCAGTGGAACAATGTCCCGATGATGCCCAGGTAGGGAACAGAGTCACCAGGTCCAAATGAGGCCCAGATGGAGCATATTCACTAGGTCCAGTGAGGCCCAGTTGAGGACCACTGTCACCATATCTGGTTGAGGCTTAGAGGGGTACCAGAATCACCTCGTACAGGTGACAGCCAGATAGGGACCAGAGGCATCAGGTCAGGGAGAGGTCCAGAGTGGTTCCAGAGTCATCATGTCCAGGTTAGGCTCAGGCGTGGAACAGAGTCACCAGGTACCAATGATGCCCAGGTGAGGCCCAGAGTCACCAGATCTGGGTGACGCGCAGATAGGATCAGAGTCACCAGTTCCAGGTGAGGCCAAGAAAGAGTCCACAGCAATCAGGTCCACGTGGGGAACAAAGTCACCAGGACTGGGTGAGGCACAGATGGGGACCAGATTCACCAGGTCCAGGTGAGGCCCAGGTGGTGACCAGAGTCCCCGGGTCTGGGAGAGGACCAGGTAAGGACCAGATTCACCAGGTCCAAGAGGCCCACGAGGGGAATTGAGTCACCAGCTATGTGTGAGGCCCAGGTGGCAAACCCACTCACAAGTTCAAGGTGAGGCCAACCTGCAAGCCATGCTGAGGAACCATCTCCCGATGATGCCCAGGTTGGGAACAGTGTTACCAGGTTCATGTGAGGCCAACCTGCAGGCCATGCAATGGAACCATGTCCGGATGATACTCAGGTAGGTACCAGAGTCACCAGGTCAAACTTAGGCCCAGATGGAGCATATTCACTAGGTTCAGGTGAGGCCCAGTTGAGGACCAGAGGCACCAGATCTGGTTGAGGCCTAGAGGGGTACCAGAATCACCTGGTCCAGTGACATCCAGATGGTGATCAGAGTCACCAGGTCAGGGTGAGTCACAGCCAGGTTCCAGAGTCATCATGTCCAGGTGAGGCTCAGATTCGAATAGAGTCACCAGGTACCAATGATGCCCAGGTTAGGACCAGAGTCACCAGGTCTGAGTGACGCGCAGATAGGATCAGAGTCACCAGATCCAGGTAAGGCCCTAGTGGGGACCGGAGACACCAGGTAAATGTGAGACTACAAGAACTCCACAGTCATCAGGTCCAGGTGTGTTACATGTGGGAATGAGAGTCACAGGTCCAGGTGAGAACCAGGTGGGGACCACAGTCACCAGGTCCAGATTGAGGTCTAGATGGGGGGACCAGAGTCATCAGGATCAGTTGAGGCCAAAGTGTGGAGCAAAGTTATCATGTCCAGGTGAGGTCCAGGTGGGGAACAGAGTAACCATGTCCAATTGATGCCAGGTGGGAAAAGAGTCAGAAGGTCTAGAAGAGGCCTAAGTGAGGAGTAGATTCACCAGCTCCTGTTGAGGCCCAGTTGAGTGCCAGTGTCCCCAGCTCCGGGTGAGTCCCAGAGGGGGACCAGAGTTACCCGGTTCTGGTGATATGCAGGTGGGGATCAGAGTCACCACGTCAGAGTGAGGCCCAGAGTGGGACGAGAATCACTAGGTCCAGGGAAGGCCCCGATGTGGAACTGAGAAAAAAGTTCCCATAATGCCCATATGAGGATCTAAGTCACCAGGTCCAGGTGAGGTCCCTGTGGGAACCAGTCACCCCGTCCAGGTGAGGCCCAGGTATATAAGAGTGTACCCAGGTCCCAATGATGCCCATGTAAGTACCAGAGTCAACAGGTCCAGGAGAGACACAAATATGAAACAGAGTCGTTGTGTTCCAGGTGAGGCCAGATGGAGACCACAGGAACCAGGTCCAGGAGAGCCCCATATGGGAACCAGAGCCACCAGATCCAGGTGAGGTCCAGGTGGGACCACAGTCACAAGGTCCAGGTGAGGCGCAGGTGGCAACAGGATTCACCAACTACAGATGAGGCCCAGGTGGCGAACAGTCAGCAGATCCAGGTGCGGACCATCTAAGGACCAGATTCACCAGGCCCAAGTGAAGCCCAAGGGGTGACCAGAGTCACCAGGTAAGGGTGAGACCCAGAGTGGTAACCAGAGTAACCAGTTTAGTTTGAGGCCCAGAATGGGACCAGAGGTGCCTGGTCAAAGTGAGGCCCAGGTGTTGAATAGAGTATCCAGGTCCCAATGATGGCTGAGTGAGGACCAGAGTCACTAGGCCCATGCAGGCCCAGATGGGGAACAGAATCACTAGGTCCTGGTTCGGCATAGAATAAGACCACAGTCAGCAGTATCCGGTGAGCCCCTTGTGGGAACCAGAGTCACTCTATCCAGCTGAGTCCCAGGTCCATGGGAGGCCCACGTGAGTAACTTATTCATCAGGTCGAAATGAGGCATAGCTGGGGATAAGAGTCACCAGGACTGGGTGCGGCCTAGGTGGGGCAAGATTCAGCAGTTCTGAGTTAGGTCAAAGTGGGGACGAGAGACAACAGGTACAGGTGAGGCGAAACTGAGGACCAGAGTCACCATATCCAGTTGAGGTCCATGTTGGAAAGAGAGTCACCAGGTCCAGGAGAGGTCCAGGTGGGACTAGAGTCACCAGATCCAGGTGAAGCCCTGGTGGGGATCAGAGTCACTAGGTCCAGATGAGGCCCAGGTGAGGACCAGAGTTATCAGGTACACGTGAGGCCCCGGTGGGGATCAGAGGCCACAGGTCCATGTGAGGCCGGCTTGGGGACCATGGTCAACAGATCTACTTGAGGCCCAGGTGTGGAACACAGTACGCAGGTACAGGTGAGTCCCCAGTGGTGACAAGAGTGACCACGTCCAGGTGAGGCTCAGGTGGGGACCAGGATCATCAGGTCCCGGGGAGGCCCTTGAAAGAACCAGAGTCAACAGTTCGAGGTCAGGCGCAGATGGCAACCAGGGTCAGGAGGTCCAAGTCAGGCAAAAGTGGGGTTCACAGTCACTAGGGCACGGTCAGACCCAGAGGGGGACCAGAGTCACCTGGTCCAGGTGAGGCCCAGTTGAGGACCAGTTTCACCATATCTGGTTTGGCTTAGAAGGGTACCAGAATCACCTGATCGAGGTGATATCCAGATGGGGACCAGAGTCACCAGGTCAGGGTGAGGCCCAGAGTGGTTCCAGAGTCATCGGGTCCAGGTGAGGCTCAGGTGTGGAACAGAATCTCCAGGTACAAATGATGCCCAGGTGAGGACCAGAGTCACCAGATATGGGTGACACGCAGATAGGATCAGAGTCACCAGTTCCAGGTGACGCCAAGAAGGCGTCTACTAAATCAGGTCCAGGTGGTGAAGAAAGTCACCAGGACTTGGTGAGGCCCAGATTTGGACCAGATTCACCAGGTCCAGGTTATTCCCAGGTGGTGACCAGAGTCCTCGGGGCTGGGAGAGGACCAGCTAAGGACCAGATTCAACAGGTCCAAATGAGGCCCACCTGGGGACCTGAGTCACCAGCTATGTGTGAGGCCCAGGTGGCAACCCCACTCCCCAGGTCCAGTTGAGGCCAACAAGCAGGCTAGAGTCACCAGATGCAGGTGAGGTCCAGGAGGGGACCAGAGTCACCAAATCCAGGTGAGGTCCATGTTCAAAGAGAGTCACTAGTTACAGGAAAGGTCCAGGTGGGGACCAGAGTCACCAGATCCAGGTGAAGCCCAGGTGGGGACCAGAGTCACTAGGTCCAGATGAGGTCAAGGTTGGGACCAGAGATACCAGGTACAAGGGAGGACCCGGTGGGGAGAAGTGGCAACAGGTCCATGTGAGGCCGGCCTGCGGACCATGGTCAACAGGTCTACTTGAGGCCCAGGTGTGGAACACAGTAAGCAGGTCCAGGTGAGTCCCCGGTGGTGACAAGTGTCACCACGTCCAGGTGAGGCCCAGGTGGGGACCTGGATCACCAGGTCCAGGGGAGGCCATTGAAAGAATCAGAGTCAAGAGTTCGAGGTCAGGCGCAGGTGGCAACCAGGGTCAGCAGGGCCAAGACAGGCCAAAGTGGGGTTCACAGTCACTAGGGCACGGTGAGACCCAGAGGGGGACCAGAGTCACCTGGTCCAGGTGAGGTCCAGTTGTGGAACACAGTCACCGGGTCCCAATTTTGTCCAGTTGAGGACCATGGTCAACAGGACCAGGTGAGGCCCAGATGCGGATTGGAGTCCCCAAATCCAGGTGAAGACCAGGTGGGGACCACAGTCAACAGATCCAGGATAGTCTCATGTGCAGACCAGATTCACCAGGTCCAGGTGAGTTGCAGGTGGCAACCACACTCACCAGATCCCGGTGAGGCCCTGGTGCGGACCAGAGTCACGAGGTACATGAGAAGCTAGAAACAATGCAGCCACCAGTTCCACGTGATGTCCACGTGGGAACGAGAATCTCCAGTTACACGTGAGGACCTGGTGGGGATCCGACTCACCATGTCCAGGTGAGACCCAGGTGGGAACCAGTGTCACCATGTCCAGGTGTGGCCCAGGTGAAGACCAGAGTTAATAGGTCCGGCTGGGTCACTGTTAGTGAACAGTGTAACCATATACTGATGCTACCCCGGTGGGTACCAGATACACCAGGTACTGGTGAGGCCCAGGTGGAACCAGAGACATGAGGTCCAGGTGAGGTCCCGATGGGAACCACAGTCACCAGGTCAGGTGAGGCCATGCTTAGGATCAGAGTAACCAGTTACAGGTGAGGTCCAGGAGGAGCCAGAGTCACCTGGTACAGAAGAGGCCAAAGTCAGGACATGAGTTACCAGGATCAGTTCAGTCCCAGTGGTGAATAGAGTAACCATTTCCTGATGATGCCCTGGTAAAACCAGAGTCACCAGGTCCAGATGAGGCGCAGGTGGGGAGTATGTTCACTATGTCCCAGTGAGGCCCAGATGAGGACTAGAGTCACCAGGTCAAGTTGAGGCCTAGAAGGGTACCAGATTCACCTGGTCTAGGTGACATCCAGATGGGGACCAGAGTCACCATGTCAGGCTGAGGCCCAGAGGGGATCCAGAGTCATCAAGTCCAGGTGAGGCTCAGGTGTGGAACAGAGTATCCAGGTCATAAAATCCACAGGTGAGTACCAGAGTCAGCAGATCTGGGTGAGGTCCAGTTAGGATCAGAGTCACCAGTTCCAGGTGAGGCCAAGAAGGAGTCCACAGCAATCAGGTCCAGGTTGGGAACAAAGTCACCAAGACTGGATGAGGCCCAGATGGGGACCAGATTCACCAGGTCCAGGTGATTCCCAGGTGGTGACCAGAGTTACCAGTTCCAGGTGAGCACCAGGTAAGGACCAGATACACCAGGTCCAAGTGAGGCCCACGTGGGGACTTGTGTCTCCAGGTATGGGTGAGGCCCAGGTGGAAATCCCAATCACCAGGTCCAGGTGAGGCAACGTGCAGGCCATGCAGAGGAACCATGTCCCAATGATGCCCCCGTAGGGACCAGACTTACCTGGTGCAGGTGAGGCCAACCTTTGGGACCTGCTGAGGAAACTTGTCCCAATGATGCCCATGTAGGGACCAGAGACACCAGATCCAAATGAGGCCCAGATGGAGCATATTCACTAGGTCCAGGTGAGGCACAGTTGAGGACCAGAATCACCAGATCTGGTTGAGCCCTAGAGGGATACCAGAATCACCTGGTCCAGGTGACATCCAGATGGGGACCAGAGTAACCAGGTCAGAGTGAGGCCCAGAGAGGTTCAAGAGTCATCATGTTCAGGAGAGGCTCAGGTGTGGAACAGAGTCACCAGGTACCAATGATGCCCAGGTGAGGACCAGAGTCACCAGATCTGGGTGACGCGCAGATAGGATCAGAGTCACTAGGTCCAGGTGAGGCCAAGAAAGAGTCCACAGCAATCAGGTCCAGGTGGGGAACAAAGTCACCAGGACTGCGTGAGGCCCAGATGGGAACCAGATTTACCAGGTCCAGGTGAGGCCCAGGTGGTCACCAGAGTCCCCGGTTCTGGGAGAGGACCAGGTAAGGACCAGATTAACCAGGTCCAAGAGGCCCACGTGTGGACCTGAGTCACCAGGTATGGGTGAGGCCCAGGTGGCAACCCCACTCACCAGGTCCAGGTGAGGCCAGCCTGCAGGCCAGAGTCACCATATCCAGGTGAGGCCCTAGTGGGGACGGGAATCACAAGGTAAATGTGAGTCTACAAGAACACCACAGTCACCAGGTCCAGGTGTGGTTCATGTGGGAACTGGAGTCACCAGGTCCAGCTGACACCCAGTTGGGGACGACAGTCACCAGGTCCAGATTGAGGCCTAGGTTGGGGTACGACAGTCATCAGGACCAGTTGAGGCCAAAGTGTGCAGCAAAGTTATCATGTCCAGGTGAGGCCCAGGTGGGGAACAGAGTAACCATGTCCCATTGATGCCAGGTGGGAAAAGAGTCGCAAGGTCCAGACGAAGCCTAACTTTGGAGTAGATTCACCAGGTCCTGTTGAGGCCCAGCTGAGGACCAGTGTCCCCATCTCCGGGTGTGTCACCCGGTTCTGGTGATATCCAGGTGGGGACCAGTGTCACAAGTCAGGGTGAGGCCCAGAGGGGGACGAGAATCACTAGGTCCAGGTGACCCCGATGTGGAACAGTGAAACCAGGTCCCAAGATGCCCATATGAGGACCTGAGTCACCAGGTCCAGGTGATGTCCCTGTGGGAACCAGTCACCCCGTCCAGGTGAGGCCCAGGTGGGTCCACAGTCACCAGGTCCTGGTGAGGCCCAGGTATATAAGAGGGTATCCAGGTCCCAATGATGCCTAGGTAAGGACCAGAGTCAACAGGTCCATGAGAGGCCCAAATATGTATCAGAGTCATTGTGTTCCAGGTGAGGCCAGATGGAGACCACAGGAACCAGGTCCAGGAGAGCCCCATATGGGAACCAGAGCCACCAGATCCAGGTGAGGTCCAGGAGGGACCACATTCACAAGGACCAGGTGAGGCGCAGGTGGCAACATGATTCACCAAGTCCAGGTGAGGCCCACGTGGTGACCGGTCACGAGAGCCAGGTGCGGACCAGCTAAGAACCAGATTCACCAGGCCCAAGTGAAGCCCAAGGGGTGACCAGCGTCACCAGGTAACGGTGAGGCCCCGAGGGGGAACCAGAGTAACCAGTTTAGTTTGAGGCCCAGAATGGGACCAGAGGTCCCTGGACAAAGTGAGGCCCAGGTGTGGAATAGAGTATCCAGGTCCCAATGATGTCTTGGTGAGGACCAGACTCACTAGGGCCAAGAAAGCCCAGATGGGGAACAGAATCACTAGGTCCCGGTGAGGCATAGAATAAGAACACAGTCACCAGTATCAGGTGAGCCCCTTGTGGGAACTAGAGCCACTCTATCCTGCTGAGTCCCAGGTCCATGTGAGGCCCACGTGAGGACCAGATTCATCAGGTCGAATTGAGGCATAGCAGGGGACAAGAGTCACCAGGTCTGGGTGCGGCCTAGGTTGGGCAAGATTCAGCAGTTCTGAGTTAGTTCAAAGTGGGGACGAGAGACACCTCTCCAGGTGAGGCCAAACAGAGACCAGAGTCACAAGATCCAGGTGAGTTCCAGGTGGGGACCAGAGTCACCAGGTATGGGTGAGTCCCAGGTGGCATCCCCACTCACCAGGTCCAGGTGAGGCCAACCTGCAAGCTAGAGTCACCAGATCCAGGTGAGGCCCTAGTGGGGACCGGAGTCAACAGGTAAATGTGAGTGTACAAGAACACCACAGTCACCAGGTCCAGGTGTTGTTCATGTGGGAACGAGAGTCACCAAATCCAGGTGAGACCCCGGTGGAGACCACAGTCATCAGTTCCAGATTGCGGCCTAGGTGGGGGGACCAGAGTCATCAGGAAGAGTTGAGGCCAAAGAGTGGAGCAAAGTTATCATGTCCAGGTGACGCCCAGGTGGGGAACAGAGTAAACATGTCCCATTGATGCCAGGTGGGAAAAGAGTCACAAGGTTCAGACGAGGTCTAAGTGAGGAGTAGATTCACCAGGTCCTGTTGAGCCTCAGTTGAGGACCAGTGTCCCCAGGTCCAGTTGCGTCCCAGAGGGGGCCCAGAGTCACCCGGTTCTGGTGATGTCCAGGTGGGGACCAGAGTCACCACGTCAGGGTGAGGCCCAGAGGGGGACGAGAATCACTAGGTCCAGGTGAGGCCCCGTTATGGAACTGAGAAACCGGGTCCCATGATGCCCTTATGAGGACTTGAGTCACCAGGTCCAGGTGAGGTCCCTGTGGGAACCAGTCACCTCGTCCAGGTGAGGCCCAGGTGGGTCCACAATCACCAGGTCCACGGGAGGCCCAGGTATATAAGAGAGTATCCAGGTCCCAATGATACCCAGGTAAGGACCTGAGTCTACAGGTCCAGAAGAGGCCCAAATATGGATCAGAGTCATTGTGTTCCAGGTGAGGCCAGATGGAGGCCACAGGAACCAGGTCCAGGAGAGCCCCGTATGGGAAACAGACCCACCAGATCTAGGGGAGGTCCAGGTTGGACCACAGTCACAAGGTCCAGTTGAGTCGCAGGTGTCAACAGGATTCACCAAGTCCAGGTGAGGCCCAGGTGTCGACCCGTCACCAGATCCAGGTGCGGACCAGCTAACGACCATATGCACCGGGCCCAAGTGAAGCCCAAGGGGTTACGAGAGTCACCAGGTAAGGGTGAGGCCCAGAGTGGGAACCAGAGTAACCAGTTTAGTTTGAGGCCCAGAATGGGACCAGAGGTCCCTGGTCAAAGTGAGGCCTAGGTGTGGAATAGAGTATCCAGGTCCCAATGATGCCTGGGTGAGGACCAGCGTTACTAGGGCCATGCCGGCCCAGATGGGGAAGAGAAGCAATAGGTCCTGTTGAGGCATAGAATAAGACCACTGGTGAATAAGTCACCAATATCAGGTGAGCCCCTTGTGGGAACCAGAGCCACTCTATCCAGCTGAGTCCCAGGTCCATGTGAGTCCCACGTGAGGACCTGATTCATCAGGTCGAATTGAGGCATAGCTGGGGACAAGTGTCACCGGGTCTGGGTACGGCCTAGGTGGGGCAAGATTCAGCAGTTCTGAGTTAATTCAAAGTGGGGACGAGAGACACCAGGTCCATGTGAGGCCAAACTGAGGACCAGAGTCACCAGATCCAGGTGAGGTCCATGTTGGAAAGAGAGTCACCAGGTCCAGGAGAGGTCCAGGTGTGTACAAGAGTCACCAGATCCAGGTGAAGTCCCGGTGGGGAACAGAGTCACCAGATCCAAGTGAAGCCCAGGTGGGGACCATAGTCACTAGGTCCAGATGAGGCCCAGGTGAGGACCAGAGTTTCCAGGAACACGTGAGGCCCCGGTAGGGATCAGAGGCAACAGGTCCATGTGAGGCCGGCTTGGGGACTATGGTCAACAGGTCTACTTGAGGCCCAGGTGTGGAACACGGTACCAGGTCCAGGTGAATCCCCGGTGGTGACAAGAGTCACCACGTCCAGGTGAGACCTAGGTGGGGACCAGGATCACCAGGTACAGGGGAGGCCCTTGAATGAACCAGAGTCAACAGTTCGAGGTCAGGCACAGGTGGCAAACAAGGTCAGCAGGTCCAAGTCAGGACAAAGTGGGTTTCAGAGTCATTAGGGCACGGTTAGACCCCGAGGCGGACCAGAGTCACATGGTCCAGGTGAGGTCCAAGGTTAGACCCGGAGGCGGACCAGAGTCATATGGTCCAGGTGAGGTCTAAAGTCACCGGGTCCCAATTTTGCACAGTTGAGGACCATGGTCAACAGGGCCAGGTGTGGCCCAGATGGGGACCGGAGTCCCCAAATCCAGGAGAAGCCCAGGTGGAGACCACAGTCACCAGATCCAGGGTAGTCTCAGGTGCAGACCAGAATCACCAGGTCCAGGTGAGGTGCAGGTGGCAACTACACTCACCAGGTCCCGGTGAGGCCCTGGTGGGGACCAGAGTCACGAGGTACATGAGAAGCTAGAAACACTGCAGCCACCAGGTCCACATGATGTCCATGTGGGAACGAGAATCACCAGTTACAGGTGAGGACCAGGTGGGGATCCGACTCACCATGTCCAGGTGAGACCCAGGTGGGAACGAGTGTCACCATGTCTAGGTGTGGCCCAGTGAAGACCAGAGTTAATAGGTCCTGCTGGGTCACTGATAGTGTACAGTGTAACCATATCCTGATGCTACCCAGGTGGTAACCAGAGACAAAAGTTCCTGGTGAGGCCCAGGTGGAACAGAGACATGAGGTCCAGGTGAGGTCCCTATGGGAACCGCAGTCACCAGGTCAGGTGAGGCCATGCTTAGGATCAGAGTCACCAGTTACAGGTGAGGCCCAGGTGGAGCCAGAGTCACCAGGTCCAGATGAGGCAAAGGTGGGGAGCATATTCACTACGTCCCGTTGAGGCCCAGTAGAGGACCAGAGTCACCAGGTCTAGTTGAGGCATAGAGGGGTACCAGATTCACCTGGACTAGGTGCCTTCCAGATGGGGACCAGTGTCACCATGTCAGGGTAGGCCCAGAGGGGATCCAGAGTCATCATGTCCAGGTGAGTCTCAGGTGTGGAACAGAGTATCCAGGTCATAATGGTCCACAGGTGAGGACCAGAGTCAACAGATCTGGGTGAGGCCCAGTTAGGATCAGAGTCAACAGTTCCAGGTGAGGTTAAGAAGGAGTCCACAGCAATCAGGTCCAGGTGGGGAAAAAATTCACGAGGACTGGGTGAGGCCCAGATGGGGACACAGATTCACCAGGTTCAAGTGATTCCCAGGTGGTGACCAGAGTTACCAGATTCACCAGGTCCAGGTGATTCCCAGGTGGTGACCAGAATTACCAGATACACCAGGTCCAAGTCAGGCCCACGTAGGGGCCTGTGTCACCAGGTATGCCTGAGGCCCAAGTGGCAACCCCACTCACCAGGTCCAGGGGAGGCCAACTTTCGGGCCATGCAGAGGAACCTTGTCCCGATAATGCCCAGGTAGGGACCAGAGTTACGAGTTGCAGGGGAAGCCCTATTGGGGACTGGAGTCACCAGGTAAACGTGAGTCTACAAGAACACCACAGTCACCAGGTCCAGGTGTGGTTCATGTGGGAACAAGAGTCACCAGGTCCAGGTGAGACCCAGGTGGGGACCACAGTCACCAGGTCCAGGTGAGGTCCAGGTGGGACCACAGTCACAAGGTCTAGGTGAGGCGCAGGTGGCAACAGGATTCACCAAGTCCAGGTGAGGCCCAGGTGGCGACCAGTCACCACATCCAGGTGCGGACCACCTAAGGACCAGATTCCCCAGGCCGAAGTGAAGCCCAAAGGGTGACCAGAGTCACCAGGTAAAGGTGAGCCTCAGAGGGGGAACCAGAGTAACCAGTTTAGTTTGAAGGCCAGAATGGGACCAGAGGTCCTTGGTCAAAGTGAGGCCCAGGTGTGGAATAGAGTATCCAGGGTGAGGATCATTGGGTCCATCACCCAATGATGCCTGGGTGAGAAGCAGAGTCACTGGGGCCATGCAGGCCCAGATGGGGAACAGAATCACTAGGTCCTGGTGAGGCATACAATAAGACCACAGTCAGCAGTATCAGCTGAGCCCCTTGCGGGAACCAGAGCCACTCTATCCAGCTGAGTCCCAGGTCCAGGTGAGGCTTCCGTGAGGACCAGATTCATTAGGTCGAATTGAGGCATAGCTGGGGACAATAGTCACCAGGTCTGGGTGCAGCCTAAGTTGGGCTAGATTCAGCAGTTCTGTGTTAGGTCATAGTGGGGACGAGAGACACCAGTTCCACGTGAGGCCAAACTGAGTACCAGAGTCACCAGATCCATGTGAGGTCCATGTTTGAAAGAAAGTCACCAGGTCCGGGAGAGGTCCAGGTGGGGACCAGAGTCAATGGATCCAGGTAAGTCCAGGTGGGGACCTGAGTCACCAGATCCAGGTGAAGCCCAGGTGGAGACCAGAGTCTAGGACCAGATGAGACCCAGGTGAGGACAGGAGTTACCAGGTACACGTGAGGCCCCGGTGGGGATCAGAGGCAACATGTCCATGTGAGGCCGGCTTGGGGACCATGGTCAACAGGTCTACTTGAGGCCCAGGTGTGGAACACAGTAAGCAGGTCCAGGTGAGTCCCCGGTGGTGACAAGAGTCACCACGTCCAGGTGAGGCCCAGGTGCGGACCAGGATCACCAGGAATGGGGGGGGGCCCTTGAAAGAACCAGAGTCAACAGTTCGAGGTTAGACGCAGGTGGCAACCAGGGTCAGCAGGTCCAAGTCAGGCCAAAGTGGGGTTCACAGTCACTAGGCACGGTGAGACCCAGAGGGGGACCGGAGTCACCTGGTCCAGTTGAGGTCCAGTTTTGGAACACAGTCACCGGGTCCCAATTTTGCCCAGTTGAGGACCATGGTCAACAGGGCCAGGTAAACCCAGATGGGGACCGGAGTACAAATATCCAGGTGAAGCCCAGGTGGGGACCACAGTCAGCAGATCCAGGGTAGTCTCAGGTGCAGACCATAATCACCAGGTCCAAGTGAGGTGCAGGTGGCAACCACGATCCCCAGGAGCCAGTGAGGCCCTGGCGGGGACTAGAGTCACAAGGTACATGAGAAGCTAGAAAGACTGCAGCCACCAGGTCCACATGATGTCCATGTGGGCCGGAGAATCAGCAGTTACACATGAGGACCAGGCGGGGATCCGACTCACCATGTCAATTTGAGACCCAGGTGAGATCCAGTGTCACCATGTCCAGGTGTGGCCCAGGTGAAGACCAGAGTTAATAGGTCCAGCTGGTCACTGTTAGTGAAGAGTGTAACCATATCCTGATGCTACCCAGGTGGGTACCGGAGACACCAGGTCCTGGTGAGGCCCAGGTGGGACCAGAGACATGAGGTCCAGGTAAGATCCCGATGGGAACCGCAGTCACCAGGTCAGGTGAGGCCATGCTTAGGATCAGAGTTCCAGTTACAGGTGAGGCACAGGTGGAGCCAGAGTCACCTGGTACAGAAGAGGACAAAGTCAGGACTAGAGTTACTAGGATCAGGTCAGTCCCATTGGGGAATAGAGTAACCATATCCCGATGATGCCCAGGTAGAACCCGAGTCACCACGTCCAGATAAGTCGCAGGTGGGGAGAATGTTCACTAGGTCCAGGTGAGGCCCAGTTGAGGACCAGAGTCACCAGGTCTGGTTGAGGCCGACAGGGATCCCAGATTCACCTGGTCTAGGTGACATCCAGATGGGGACCAGAGTCACCATGTTAGGCTGAGGCCCAGAGGGGATCCAGAGTCATCATGTCCAAGTGAGTCTCAGGTGTGGAACAGAGTATCCAGGTCATAATGGTCCACAGGTGAGGACCAGAGTCACCAGATTTGGATGAGGCCCAGTTAGGATCAGAGTCACCAGTTCCAGGTGAAGCCAAAAATGTGTCCACAGCAATCAGGTCCAGGTGGGGAACAAAGTCACCAGGATTGGGTGAGGCCAAGATGGGGACCAGATTCACAAGTTCCAGGTTATTCCCGGGTGGGGACCAGAGTTACAAGTTCCGGGTGAGGACCAGTTAAGGACGAGATTCACCAGGTCCAAGTGAGACCCACGTGGGGAACTGTGTCACAATGTATGTGTGAGGCCCAGATTACCACCCCACTCACCAGGTCCAGGTGAGGCGAACCTGCAGGCCATGAAGAGGAACCATGTCCCGATGATGCCATAGTAGGGAACAGAGTTACCAGGTCCAGGTGAGGAAAACCTGCAGGCCATGCAGTGGAACCATGTCCCGATGATGCCCAGGTAGGGACCAGAGACACCAAGTCCAAATGAGGTCCAGATTGACAAATTCACTAGGTCCAGGTGAGGCTCAGTTGAGGACCAGAGTCACCAGATTTGGTTGATGCCTAGAGGGGTACCAGAATCACCTGGTGCAGGTGATATGCAGATGGGGACCAGAGAGGCCCAGAGAGGTTCCAGAGTCATCATGTCCAGATGAGGCTTAGATGAGGAACAGAGTCACCAGGTACCATGATGCCCAGGTGAGGGCCAGAGTCACCAGATCTGGGTGAGGCCCAGTTAGGTTCAGAGTCACCAGTTCCAGGTGAGGCCCAAAATGAGTCCACAGCAATCAGGTCCAGGTGGGGAACAAAGTCACCAGGACTGGGTGACGCCCAGATGGGGAGCAGATTCACCAGGTCCAGTTGAGGCCCAGGTGGTGACCAGAGTCCCAGATCTGGGAGAGGACCAGGTAAGGACCAGATTCACCAGGTCCAAGAGGCCCACATGGGGACCTGAGTCACCAGGTATGGGTGACACCCAGGTGGCAACCAAACTCACCAGGTCCAGGTGAGGCCAACCTGCAGGCCAGAGTCACCAGATCCAGGTGAGGCCCTAGTGGGGACCGGAGTCACCAGGTAAATGTGAGTCTACAAGAACACCACAGGGACCAGGTCCAGGTGTGGTTCATGTGGGAACAAGAGTCACCAGGTCCAGGTGAGACCCAGGTGGGGACCACAGTCACCAGGTCCAGATTGAGGCCTAGGTGGGGGGACCAGAGTCATCAGGACCAGGTGAGGCCAAAGTGTGGAGCAAAGTTATCATGTCCAGGTCAGGCGCAGGTGGGGAACAGAGTAACCATGTCCCATTGATGCCAGGTGAGAAAAGAGTCACAAGTTCCAGACGAGGCCTATGTGAAGAGTAGATTCATCAGGTCCTGTTGATGCCCAGTACAGGACCAGTGTCCACAGCTCCGGTGAGTCTCAGAGGGGAACCAGAGTCACCCGGCTCTGGTGATATCCAGGTGGGGACCAGAGTCACCACGTCAGGATGAGGCCCAGAGGGGGACGAGAATCACTAGCTCCAGGTGAGGCCCGATGTGGAATTGAGAAACCAGGTCCCATGATGCCCATATGAGGACTTGAGTCACCAGGTCCAGGTGAGGTCCCTGTGGGAACCAGTCACCTCGTCCAGGTGAGGCCGAGGTGGGACCACAGTCACCAGGTCCAGGTGAGGCCCAGGTATATAAGAGAGTATCGAGGTCCCAATGATGCCCAGGTAAGGACCAGAGTCAACAGGTCCAGGAGAGGCCCAAATACGGATCAGAGTCATTGTGTTCCAGGTGAGGCCAGATGGAGACCAGAGGAACCAGGTCCAGGAGAGCTCCATATGGGAACGAGAGCCACGAGATCCAGGTGAGTTCCAGGTGGGACCACAGTCACAAGGTCCAAGTGAGGCGCAGGTGGCAACAGGATTCACCAAGTCCAGGTGAGGCCCAGCTGGCGACCAGTCACCCCATCCAGGCGCATACCAGCTAAGGACCAGATTCACCAGGCCGAAGTGAAGCCCAAAGGGTGACTAGAGTCACCAGGTAAGGGTGAGCCCCAGAGGGGGAACCAGAGTAACCTGTTTAGTTTGAGGCCCAGAATGGGACCAGAGGTCCCTGGTCAAAGTGAGGCCCAGGTGTGGAATAGAGTATCCAGGGTGAGGATTATTGGGTCCATCACCCAATGATGCCTGGGTGAGGACCAGAGTCACTGGGACCATGCAGGCCCAGATGTGGAACAGAATCACCTTGTCCTGGTGAGGCATACAAAAGACCACAGTCAGCAGTATCAGCTGAGCCCCTTGCGGGAACCAGAGACACTCTATCCAGCTGAGTCCCAGGTCCAGGTGAGGCTCTCGTGAGGACCAGATTCATTAGGTCGAATTGAGGCATAGCTGGGGACAAGAGTCACCAGGTCTGGGTGCAGCCTAAGTTGGGCTAGATTCAGCAGTTCTGAGTTAGGTCAAAGTGGGGACGAGAGACGCCAGTTCCAGGTGAGGCCAAACTGAGTACCAGAGTCACCAGATCCATGTGAGGTCCATGTTTGAAAGAAAGTCACCAGGTCCGGGAGAGGTTCAGGTGGGGACCAGAGTCACCAGTTCCAGGTGAGGCCAAGAAGGAGTCCACAGAAATCAGGTCCAGGTGGGGAACAAAGTCACCAGGACTGGGTGAGGCCTAGATGGGGACCAGATACACAAGGTCCAGGTGATATCCAGGTGGTGACCAGACTTACCAGTTCCGGGTGAGGACCAGGTAAGGAGAAGATTCACCAGGTCAAAGTGAGGCCCATGTGGGGAACTGTGTCACCAGGCATGGGTGAGGCCCAGGTGGCAACCCCACTGACCAGGTCCAGGTGAGGCCAGCCTGCAGGCCATGCAGAGGAACCATGTCCCGATGATGACCATGTAGGGACCAGACTTACCAGGTCCAAGTGAGGCCAACCTGCAGGCCATGCAGTTGAACCATGTCCCGATGATGCCCAGGTAGGGGCCAGAGTCACCAGGTCCAAAAGAGGGCCAGATGGTGCATATTCACTAGGCCAAGTGAGGCCCAGTTGAGGACCAGAGTCACCAGATCTGGTTGAGGCCTAGAAGGGTACCAGAATCACCTGGTCCAGGTGACATCCAGATGGGGACCAGAGTCATCGGGTCAGGATGAGGCCCAGATAGGTTCCAGAGTCATCATGTCCAGGTGAGGCTCAGGTGTGGAACAGAGTCACCAGGTCCCAATGATGCCCAGGTGAGGAACAGAGTCACCAGGTCTGGGTGACGCGCAGATAGGATCAGAGTCACCAGACTTTGTTGAGGCCGAGAGGGGTACCAGATTCACCAGGTCCAGGTGGGGCACAGGTGTTGACCAGAGTCCCCGTTCTGGGAAAGGACAAGGTAAGGACCAGATTCACCAGGTCCAAGAGGCCCACGTGGGGACCTGAGTCACCAGGTATGGGTGAGGCCCAGGTGGCAATAACACTCACCAGGTCCAGGTGAGGCCAACCTGCAGGCCATGCAGTGGAACCATATCCAGATGATGCCCAGGTAGAGACCAGACTTACCAGGTCCAGGTGAGGCCAACCTGCAGGCCATGCAGTGGAACCATATCCTGATGATGCCCAGGTATGGACCAGAGTCACCAGGTCCAAATGAGGCCCAGATGGAGCATATTCACTAGGTACAGGTGAGTCCCCTTTAAAGACCAGAGTCACCAGATCTGTTTGAGGCCTAGGGGGTACCAGAATCACCTTGTCCATGTGACATCGAGATGGGGACCAGAGTCACTAGATCAGGGTGAGGCCCAGAGCGTTTCCAGAGTCATCATGTCCAGGTGAGGCTCAGGTGAGGAACAGAGTCACCAGGTACGAATGATGCCCATGTGAGGACCAGAGTCACCAGATCTGGGAGACGCGCAGATAGGATCAGAGTCACCAGTTGCAGATGAGGCGAAGAAAGGGTCCACAACAAACAGGTCCAGGAGGGGATCAAAGTCACCTGGACTGGGTGAGGCCCAGATGGGGAACAGATTCACCAGGTCCAGGTGAGGCCCAGGTGTTGACCAGAGTCTCCGGGTCTGTGAGAGGACCTGGTAAGGACCAGATTCACCAGGTCCAAGAGGCTCACGTGGGGACCTGAGTCACCAGGTATGGGTGAGGCCCAGGTGGCAACCCCACTCAAGAGGTCCAGGTGAGGCCAACCTGCAGGCCAGAGTTACCAGATCCAGGTGAGGCCCATGTGGGGAGCATGTTCACTAGATCCCGGTGAGGCCCAGTTGAGGACAAGGGTCACCAGGTCTAGTTGAGGCCTAGACGGGTACCAGATTCACTTGGTCTAGGTGACATCCAGATGGGGACCAGAGTCACCATGTCAGGGTGAGGCCCAGAGGGGATCGAGAGTCATCATGTCAAGGTGAGGCTCAGGTGTGGAACAGAGTATCCAGATCATAATGGTCCTCAGGTGAGGACCAGAGTCACCAGATCTGGGTGAGGCCCAGTTAGGATCAGAGTCACAAGTTCCAGGTGAGGCCAAGAAGGGTTCCACAGCAATCAGGTCCTGGTGGGCAACAAATTAACCAGAACTAGGTGAGGCCCAGATAGGGACCAGATACACCAGTTCCAGGTGAGGTCCAGTTGGTGACCAGAGTCCCCGGGTCTGGAGAGGACCAGGTAAGGACCAGATTCACCAGGTCCAAGAGGCCCACGTGGGGACCTGAGTCACCAGGTATGGGTGAGGCCCAGGTGGCAACCCCACTCACCAGGTACAGGTGAGGCCAACCTGCAAGCCAGAGTCACCAGATCCAGGAGAAGGCCTAGTGGGTACCGCAGTCACCAGGTAAATGTGAGTCTACAAGAACACCACAGTCGGGATCCCTGGGTGGCGCAGGGGTTTGGCGCCTGCCTTTGGCCCAGGGCGCGATCCTGTAGACCCGGGATCGAATCCCACGTCAGGCTCCCGGTGCATGGAGCCTGCTTCTCCCTCTGCCTGTGTCTCTGCCTCTCTCTCTCTCTGTCACTATCATAAATAAATAAAAATTAAAAAAAAAAAAGAACACCACAGTCCCCAGGTCCAGGTGGGGTTCATGTGGCAAGGAGAGTCAACAGGTCCAGGTGAAACCCAGGTGGGGACCACAGTCACCACGTCCAGATTGAGGCCTAGGTGAGGGGACGAGGGTCATCAGGACCAGTTGAGACCGAAGTGTGGAGCAAAGTTATCATGTCCATGTGAGGTCCAGGTGGGGACTAGAGTAACCTTGTTCCATTGATGCCAGGTGGGAAATGAGTCACAAGGTCCATACGAGGCCTAAGTGAGGAGTAGATTCACCAGGTCCTGATGAGGCACAGTTGAGGACCAGTGTCGCCAGCTCCGCGTGAGTCCCAGAGGGGGACCAATCACCGGTACTGTTGATATCCAGGTGGTGACCAGAGTCACCACGTCAGGGTGAGGCCCAGAGGGGGACGAGAATCACTAGGTGCAGGAGAGGCCCCGATGTGGAACTGAGAAACCAGGTCCCATGATGCCCATATGAGGACCTGAGTCACCAGATCCAGGTGAGGTTCCTGTGGGAACCAGTCACCTCGTCCAGGTGAGGCCCAGGTGGGACCACAGTCACCAGGTCCAGGTGAGGCCCAGGTATATAAGAGAGTGTCCAGGTCCCAATGATGCTCATGTAAAAACCAGAGTTAACAGGTCCAGGAGAGGCTCAAATATAGATCAGAGTCTTAAAAAATATATATATATAGATCAGAGTCATTGTGTTCCAGGTGAGGCCAGATGGAGACCACAGGAACCAGTTACAGAGCCCCTTATGGGAACCAGAGCCACCAGATCCAGGTGTGGTCCAGGTGGGACCACACTCACAAGGTCCAGGTGACGCGCGTGTGGCAATAGGATTCACCAAGTACAGGTGAGGCCCAGGTGGCGAACAGTCACCAGATCCAAGTGAGGACAAGCTAAAGACCAGATTCACCCGGCCCAAGTGAAGCCCAAAGTGTGACCAGAGTCACCAGGTAAGGGTGAGGCCCAGAGGGGTAACCAGAGTAACCAGTTTAGTTTGAGGCCCAAAATGGGACCAGAGGTCCCTGGTCAGAGTGAGGCCCATGTGTGGAATAGAGTATCCAGGTCCCATTGATGCCTGTGTGAGGACCAGACTCACTAGATCCATGCAGGCCCAGATGGGGAACAGAATCACTAGGTCCTGGTGAGGCATAGAATAAGACCACAGTCAGCAGTATCAGGTAAGCCCCTTGTGGGAACCAGAGCCACTCTATCCAGCTGAGTCCCAGGTCCATGGAGGCCCACGTGAGGACCAGATTCATCAGGTCGAATTGAGGCATAGCTGGGGACAAGAGTCACCATGTCTGTGTGCGGCCTAGGTGGGGCAAGATCAGCAGTTCTGAGTTAGGTCAAAGTGGGGACGAGAGACAGCAGGTCCAGGTGAGGCCAAACTGAGGACCATAGTCACCAGATCCAAGTGAGGTCCATGTTGGAAAGTGAGTCACCAGGTCCAGGAGAGGTTCAGGTATGGACCAGAGTCACCAGTTCCAGGTGAAATCCAGGTGGGGACCAGAGTCAACAGATCCAGTTGAAGCCCAGGTGGGGACCAGAGTCACTAGGTCCAGATGAGGCCCAGGTGAGGACCAGAGTCACCAGATCTGAGAGAGGCCCAGTTGGGATCAGAGTTACCACTTCCAGGTAAGTCCAAGAAGGTGTCCAGAGCAATCAGGTCCACGTGGGGAACAAAGTCACCAGGTTAGGTGATGCCCAGGTGGTGACCAGATTTACCAGTTCCGGGTGAGGACTAGGTAAGGACCACATTCAACAGGTCCAAGTGAGGCCCACGTGGGAACTGTGTCACCAGGCTTGGGTAAGATCCAGGTGAGAACCCCACTTACCAGGTCAACATGTCCCGATGATGCCCAGGTAGGGACCAGAGTTACCAGGTCCAGGTGAGGCAACCAGCAGGTCATGCAGTGGAACCATTTCCAGATGATGCCCAGTGAGTGACCAGAGTCACCAGGTCTAAATGAGGCCCAGATGGAGCATATTCACTAGGTCCAGGTGAGGCCCACTTGAGGACAAGAGTCACCAGATCTGGTTGAGGCCTAGAGGGGTTCCAGAATCACCTGGTCCAGGTGACATCTAGAAGGTGACCAGATCACCAGGTCAGGGTGAGGCCCAGAGAAGTCCCAGAGACATCATGTCCAGGGGAGGCTCAGGTGTGAAACAGAGTAATCAGGTACCAATGATGCCTAAGTGAGGACGAGAGTCACCAGGTCTGGGTGACACACAGATAGGATCAGAGTCACCAGTTCCAAGTGAGGCCAAGAAAGAGTCCACAGCAATCAGGTCCAAGTGGGGAACAAAGTCACCAGGACTGGGTGAGGCACAGATGGGGACCAGATTCACCAGACACAGGTGAGGCCAAGGTGGTGACCAGAGTCCCCGGGTCTGGGAGAGGACCAGGTAAGGGCCAGATTCACCAGATCCAAGAGGCCCACGTGGGGACGTGGTCACCAGGTATGTGTGAGGCCCAGGTGGGAACCCCACTAACCAGGTCCAGGTGAGGCCAACTTGCAGGCCCGAGTCACCAGAACAGGTGAGGCCCCAGTGGGACCGGAGTCACCAGGTAAATGTGAGTTTACAAGAACACCACAGTCACCAGGTCTAGGTGTGTTTCATGTGGGAACGAGAGTCACCAGGTCCAGCTGAGACCCAGGTGGGGACCACAGTCACCAGTTCCAGATTGAGGCCTAGGTGGGGGGACCAGATTCATCAGGAGCAGTTGAGGCCAAAGTGTTGAGCAAAGTTATCATGTCCAGTAGAGACATAGGTGGGGAACAGAGTAACCATGTCCCATTGATGCCAGTTGGGAAAAGAGTCACAAGGTCCGGACGAGGCCTAAGTGAGGAGGAGATTCACCAGGTCCTGTTGAGGCCCATTTGAGGACCAGTGTCCCCAGCTCTGGGTGAGTCCCAGAGGGGGACCAGAGTCACCCGGTTATGGTGATATCCAGGTGGGGACCAGAGTCACCACGTCAGGGTGAGGCCCAGAGGGGGACGAGAATCCCTAGGTCCAGGTGAGGCCCCAATGTGGACCTGAGAAACCAGGTCCCATGATGCCCATATGAGGACCTGAGTCACCAGGTCCAGGTGAGGTCCCTGGGGAACAAGTTACCTCGTCCAGGTGAGGCCCAGGTGGGACCACACTCACCAGGTCCAGGTGAGGCCAAGTTATATAAGAGAGTATCCAGGTCCCAATGATGCCCAGGTAAGGACCAGAGTCCACAGGTCCAGGAGAGGCCCAAATATGGATCAGAGTCATTGTGTTCTAGGTGAGGCCAGAAGGAGACCACAGGAACCAGGATCAGGAGTGCGCCATATGGGAACCAGAGCCACCAGATCCAGGTGAGGTCCAGGTGGGACCATAGTCACAAGGACCAGGTGAGGCGCAGGTGGCAACAGGATTCACCAAGTCCAGGTGAGGCCCAGGTGGCGACCTGTCACCAGATCCAGGTGTGGACTAGCTAAGGACCAGATTCACCAGGCCCAAGTGAAGCCCAAGGGGTGACCAGAGTCACCAGGTAAGGGTGAGGCCCAGAGGGATAACCAGAGTAACCAGTTTAGTTTGAGGACCAGAATGGGACCAGAGGTCCCTGGTCAGAGTGACGCCCTGGTGTGGAATAGATTATCCAGATCCCAATGATGCCTCGGTGAGGACCAGAGTCACTAGGGTCATGCAGGCGCAGATGGTGAACAGAATCACTATTTCCTGGTTAGGCATAGAATAAGACCAGAGTCACCAGAATCAGGTGAGCCCCTTGTGGGAACCAGAGCCACTCAATCCAGCTGAGTCCCACGTCCATGTGAGGCCCACGTGAGGACAAGATTCATCAGTTCGAATTGAGGCATAGCTGGGGACAAGAGTCACCAGGTCTGGGTGCGGCCTAGGTGGGGCATGATTCAGCAGTTCTGAGTTAGGTCAAAGTGGGGATGAGAGACACCAGGTCCAGGAGAGGCGAAACTGAGGACCAGAGGCACCAGATCCAGGTGAGGTCCATGTTGGAAAGAGAGTCACTAGGTCCCGGAGAGGTACAGTTGGGACCAAAGTCACCAGATCCTGGTGAAGTCCAGGTGGGGACCAGAGTCACCAGAATCAGGTGAAGCCCAGGTGGGGACCAGAGTCTCTAGGTCCAGATGAGGCCCTGGATAGGACCAGAGATACCCGGTACACGTGAGGCCCCGGTGGGGATCAGAGGCAACAGGTCCATGTGAGGCCGGCTTGGAGACCATGGTCAACAAGTACTTGTGGCCCAGATGTGGAACAAGGTAAGCAGGTCCAGGTGAGTCCCCGGTGGTGACAAGAGTCACCACGTCCAGGTGAGTCCCAGGTGGGGACCAGGATCACCAGGTACAGGGTAAGCCCTTGAATGAACCAGAGACAACAGTTCGAGTTCAGGCGCAGGTGGCAACCAGCGTCAGCAGTTCCAAGTCAGGCCAAAGTTGGATTCACAGTCACTAGGGCACGGTGAGACCCAGAGGGGGACCAGAGTCTCATGTTGCAGGTGAGGTCCAGTTGTGGAACACAGTCACCGGGTCCCAATTGTGCCCACTTGAGGACCATGGTCATCAGGGCCAGGTGAGGCCCAGATGGGGACCGGAGTCCCCAAATCCAGGTGAAGCCCAGGTGGGGACCACAGTCACCAGATCCAGGGTAGTCTCAGGGGCAGACAAGAATCACCAGGTCCAGGTGAGGTGCAGGTGGCAACCACACTCACCAGGTCCCGGTGAGGCCCTGGTGGGGACCAAGCCACGAGGTGCATGAGAAGATAAAAACACTGCAGCCACCAGGTCCACATGATGTCCATGTGGGAACGAGAATCACCAGTTACATTGAGGCACAGCTGGGGATCAGACTCACCATGTCCAGGTGAGACCCAGGTTGGAACCAGTGTCACCATGTCCAGGTGTGGCCCAGGTGAAGACCAGAGTTAATAGGTCTGGCTGGGTCACTATTACTGAACAGTGTAACCATATCCTGATGCTACCCAGGTGGGTACCAGAGACACCAGGTCCTGTTGTGGCCCAGGTGGGACCAGAGACACGAGGCCGAAGAAAGATTACGATGGAACCACAGTCACCAGGTCAGGTGAGGCCTTGCTTAGGATCAGAGTCACCAGTTACAGGTGAGGCCCATGTGGAGCCAGAGTCACCTAGTACAGAAGAGGCCAAAGTCAGGACCAGAGTTACCAGGATCAGGTCAGTCCCAGTGTGGAACAGAGTAACCATGTCCCGATGATGCCCAGGTAGAACCAGAGTTACCAGGTCCAGATGAGGTGCAGGTGGGAGCATATTCACTAGGTTCCGGTTAGGCCAAGTTGAGGACCGAGTCACCAGGTCTAGTTGAGGCTTGGAGGGGTACCAGATTCACCTGGTCTAGGTGACATCCAGATGGGGACCAGAGTCACCATGTCAGTCTGAGGCCCAGAGGGGATCCAGAGTCATCATGTCCAGGTGAGGCTCACGTGTGGAACAGAGTATCCAGGTCATAATGGTCCACAGGTGAGGACCAGAGTCACCAGATCTGGGTGAGGCCCAGTTAGGATCAGAGTCACTAGTTCCAAGTGAGGGCCAAGAAGGAGTACACAGCAATCAGGTCCAGGTGGGAACAAAGTCACCTGGAATGGATGAGGCCCAATGGGGACCAGAATCACAATGTCCAGGTGATTCCCAGGTGATGACCAGAGTTACCAGTTCCGGGTGAGGACAAGGGAATGACCAGATTCACCAGGTCCACGTGAGGCCCACGTGGGAACCTGTGTCACCAGGCATGGGTGAGTCTCAGGTGACAACCCCACTCATTAGGTCAAAGTTAGGCCAACCTGCAGGCCATGCCGAGGAACCATGTCCTGATTATGCCCAGGTGGGGTCTAGAGTTATCTGGTCCAGGTGAGGCACACCTGCAGGCCATGCAGTGGAACCATGTCCCGGTAATGCCGAGGTAGGGATCAGAATCACCATGTCCAAATGAGGCCCAGATGGAGCATATTCACTACGTCTAGGTGAGGCCCTGTTGAGGACCAGAGTCACCAGATCTTGTTGAGCCGTATAAGGGTACCAGAATCACCTGGTTCAGGTGACATCGAGATGGGGACCAGAGTCACCAGGTCAGGGTGAGGCCCAGAGAGGTTCCAGAGTCATCATGTCCAAGTGAGGCTCAGGTGTGGAACAGAGTCACCAGGTACCAATGATGCCCAGTTGAGGACCAGATTCACCAGGTCTGGGTGAAGCGCAGATAGGATCAGAGACACCAGTTTCAGGTGAGGCCAAGAAGGCGTCCACAGCAATCAGGTCCATGTGGGAACAAAGTCACCAGGACTGGGTGAGGCCCAGATGGGGACCAGATTCACCAGGCCCAGGTCATTCCCAAGTGGTGACCTGAGTTACCAGTTCTGGGAAGGACCAGATAAGGACCAGATTCACCAGGTCCAATTGAGGCCCACGTGGGGACCTGTGTGACCATGTATGGGTGAGGCACAATTGGCAACCCCACTCACCAGGTCCAGGTGAGGCCAACCTGCAGGCGATGGAGAGGAACCGTGTCCCGATGATGCCCAGGTAGGGACCAGAGTTACCAGGCCCAAGTGAGGCCAACCTGCAGGCCATGCAGTGGAACCATATCCCTATGATGCACAGGTAGGGACCAGAGTCACCAGGTCCAAATGAGGCCCACATGGAGCATATTCACTAGGTCCAGGTGAGGCCCAGTTGAGGACCAGAGTCACCAGATCTGGTTGAGGCCTAGAGGGATACGAGAATCCCCTGTTCCAGGTGACTTCCAGATAGGGACCAGAGTCACCAGGGAAGGGTAAGGCTCAGAGAGTTCCAGAGTCATCATGTCCAGGTGAGGCTCAGGTGTAGAACAGAGTCACCATGTACCAATGATGCCCAGGTGAGGACCAGAGTCACCAGGTCTGGGTGACGCGCAGATAGGATCAGAGTCACCAGTTCCAGGTGAGGCCAAGAAAGAGTCCACAGCAATCAGGTCCAGGTGGGGATCAAAGTCAACAGGACTGGGTGAGACCCAGATTGGGACCAGATTCACCAGATCCAGGTGAGGCCCAGGTGGTGACCAGAGTCCCCGGGTCTGGGAGAGGACCAGGTAATGACCAGATTCACCTGGTCCAAGAAGCCAACGTGTGGACCTGAGTCAACACGTATGGGTGAGGCCCATGTGGCAACCCGACTCACCAGGCCCAGGTGAGGCCAACATACAGGTAAGAGTCACCAGATCCAGGTGAGGCCCTAGTGGGGACCGGAGTCACAGGTAAATATGAGTCTACAAGAACACCACAGTCAACAGGGCCAGGTGTGTTTCAAGTGGGAACGATAGTCACCAGGTCCAGGTGAGACCCGGTGGGGACCACACTCACCAGGTCCAGGTTGAGGTGTAAGTGGGGGGACAAGATTCATCAAGACCAGTTGAGGCCAAAGTGTGGAGCAAAGTTATCATGTCCAGGAGAGGCCCAGGTGGGCAACAGTGTAACCCTATCCCATTGATGCCAGGTGGGAAAAGAGTCACAAGGTCCAGACAAGGCCTAAGTGAGGAGTAGATTCACCAGGTCCTGTTGAGGCCCAGCTGAGGACCAGTGTCCCCAGCTCCGGCAGAGTCCCAGAGGGGGACCAGAGTCACCCGGTTCTGGTGATATCCAGGGGTGACCAGAGTCACCACGTCAGGTTGAGGCCCAGAGGTGGACGAGAATCACTAGGTCCAGGTGAGGCCCCGATGTGGAACTGAGAAACCAGGTCCCATGCTGTCCATATGAGGACCTGAGTCATCAGGTCCAGGTGAGGTCCCTGTGGGAACCAGTGACCTCATCCAGGTGAGGCCCAGGTGGGACCACAGTCACCAGGTCGAGGTGAGGCCCAGGTATATAAGAGAGTATCCAGGTCCCAGTGATGCCCAGGTAAGGACCAGCGTCATCATGTCCAGGAGAGGCCCAAATATGTATCAGAGTCATTGTGTTCCAGGTGAGGCCAGATGGAGACAACACGGAACAGATTCAGGAGAGCCCCATATGTGAACCAGAGCCACCAGATCCAGGTGAGGTCCAAGTGGGACCACAGTCACAAGGTCCAGGTGAGGCGCAGGTGGCAACAGGATTCACCAAGTCCAGGTGAGACCCAGGTGGCGACCAGTCACCAGATCCACGTGAGGACCAGCTAAGGACCAGATTCACCAGGCCCAAGTGAAGCCCAAGGGGTGACCAGAGTCACCAGGTAAGGGTGAGACCCAGAGTGGTAACCAGAGTAACCAGTTTAGTTTGTAGCCCAGAATGGGACCAGAGGTGCCTGGTCAAAGTGAGGCCCCGGTGTGGAATAGAGTATCCAGGTCCCAACGATGCCTGGGTGAGGACCAGAGTCACTAGGGGCATCCAGGCGCAGATGGGGAACAGAATTCTAGGTGCTGGTGAGGCATAGAATAAGACCACAGTCAGCAGTATCCGGTGAGCCCCTTATGGAAACCAGAGCCACTCTATCCAGCTGAGTCCAAGGTCCATGTGAGGCCCACTTGAAAACCAGATTCATCAGGTCGAATTGAGGCATAGCTGGGGACAAGAGTCACCAGGTCTGGATGCGGTCTAGGTGGGACAAGATTCAGCAGTTCTGAGTTAGGTCAAAGTGGGGACGAGAGACACCAGTTCCAGGTGAGGCCAAACTGAGGACCAGAGTCACCAGATCCAGGTGAGGTCCATGTTGGAAAGGAGTGACCAGGTGCAGGAGAGGTCCTGGTGCTGACCAGAGTCACCAGATCCAGGTGAAGTCCAGGTGGGGACCAGAGTCACCAGATCCACGTGAAGCCCAGGTGGGAACCAGAGTCACTAGGTCCCGATGAGGCCCTGGTGAGGACCAGAGTTACCAGGTACACGTGGGGCCCCGGTGGGGATCAGAGGCAACAGGTCCATGTGAGGCCGGCTTGGGGACCATGGTCAACAGGTCTACTTGAGGCCCTGGTGTGAAACACAGTAAGCAGGTCCAGGTGAGTCCCCGGTGGTGAAAAGAGTCACCACGTCCAGGTGAGTCCCAGGTGGGAACCAGGATCACCAGGTAGAGTTGAGGCCCTTGAAAGAACTAGAGTCTTCTGGCACAAAAACAGACACATAGATCTGTGAAACAGAATAGAGAATCCAGAAGTGGACCCTGAACTTTATGGGCAACTAATATTCGATAAAGGAGGAAAGACAATCCATTAGAAGAAAGACAGTCTCTTCAATAAATGGTGCTGGGAAAATTGGACATCCACATGCAGAAGAATGAAACTAGACCACTCTCTTTCACCATACACAAAGACAAACTCAAAATGGATGAAAGATCTAAATGTGAGACAAGATTCCATCAAAATCCTAGAGAAGAACACAGGCAACACCCTTTTTGAACTCGGCCATAGTAACTTCTTGCAAGATACATCCACGAAGGCTAAAGAAACAAAAGCAAAAATGAACTATTGGGACTTCATCAAGATAAGAAGCTTTTGCACAGCAAAGGATACAGTCAACAAAACTCAAAGACAACCTACAGAATGGGAGAAGATATTTGCAAATGACATATCAGATAAAGGACTAGTTTCCAAGATCTATAAAGAACTTATCAAACTCAACACCAAAGAAACAAACAATCCAATCATGAAATGGGAAAAAGACATGAACAGATATCTCACAGAGAAAGACATAGACATGGCCAACATGCACATGAGAATATGCTCCGCATCACTTGCCATCAGGGAAATACAAATCAAAACCACAATGAGATATCACCTCACACCAGTGAGAATGGGGAAAATTACCAAGACAGGAAACAACCAATGTTGGAGAGGATGCGGAGAAAAGGAATCCTCATACACTGTTGGTGGGAATGTGAACTGGTGCAGCCACTCTGGAAAACTGTGTGGAGGTTCCTCAAACAGTTAAAAAAATACCTGCCCTACGACCCAGCAATTGCACTGTTGGGGATTTTCCCCAAAGAGACAAATGCAATGAAACGCCGGGACACCTGCACCCCGATGTTTATAGCAGCAATGGCCACGATAGCCAAACTGTGGAAGGAGCCTCGGTGTCCAACGAAAGATGAATGGATAAAGAAGATGTAGTTTATGTATACAATGGAATATTACTCAGCTATTAGAAATGACAAATACCCACCATTTGCTTCAACGTGGATGGAACTGGAGGGTATTATGCTGAGTGAAGTAAGCCAGTCGGAGAAAGACAAACATTATATGTTCTCATTCATTTGGGGAATATAAATAATAGTGAAAGGGAATATAAGGGAAGGGGGAAGAAATGTGTGGGAAATATCAGAAAGGGAGACAGAACGTAAAGACTGCTAACTCTGGGAAACGAACTAGGGGTGGTAGAAGGGGAGGAGGGCGGGGGGTGGGAGTGAATGGCTGACGGGCACTGGGGGTTATTCTGTATGTTAGTAAATTGAACACCAATAATAAAAAATAAATTAAAAAAAAAAGAAAAAAGAAAGAACCAGAGTCAACAGGTCGAAGTCAAGCGCAGGTGGCAACCAGGGTCAGCAGGTCCAAGTCAGTCCAAAGTGGGGTTCACAGTCATTAGGGCACGGTGAGACCAAGAGGGGGACCAGAGTCACATGGTGCAGGTGAGGTCCATTTGTGGAACACAGTCACCGGGCCCCAATTGTGCCCAGTTGAGGACAATGGTTAACAGGGCCAGGTGAGGCCCAGATGGGGACCGGAGTCCCCAAATCCAGGTGAAGACCAGGTGGGGACCACAGTCACCAGATCCAGGGTAGTCTCAGGTGCAGGCCAGAATCACCAAGTCCAGGTGAGGTGCAGGTGGCAACCACACTCACCAGGTCCCGGTGAGGCCCTGGTGGGGACCAGAGTCACGAGGTACATGAGAAGCTAGAAACACTGCAGCCACTAGGTCCACAGGATGTCCATATGGGAACGAGAATCACCAGTTACAGGTGAGGACCAGGTGGGGATCCGACTCACCATGTCCAGGTGAGACCCAGGAGGGAACCAGTGTCACCATGTCCAGGTGTGGCCCAGGTGAAGACCAGAGTTAATAGGTCCGGCTGTGTCACTGTTAGTGAACAGTGTAACCATATCCTGATTCTACCCTGGTGGGTACCAGAGAAACCAGGTCCTGGTGAGGCCCAGGTGGGACCAGAGATATGAGGTCCAGGTGAGGTCCCGATGGGAAACACAGTCACCAGGTCAGGTGCGGCCAATATGCAGGCCATGCAGTGGAACCATGTCCCGATGAATCCCAGGTAGGGGCCAGAGTCACCAGGACTAATGAGACCCAGATGGAGAATATTCACTAGGTCCAGTGAGGCCCAGTTGAGGACCACTGTCACCAGATCTGGTTGAGGCTTAGAGGGGTACCAGAATCACCTCGTCAAGGTGACATCCAGATGGGGACCAGAGGCATCAGTTCAGGGAGAGGCCCAGAGTGGTTCCAGAGTCATCATGTCCAGGTTAGGCTCAGGCGTGGAACAGAGTCACCAGGTACCAATGATGCTCAGGTGAGGCCCAGAGTCACCAGATCTGGGTGACGCGCAGATAGGATCAGAGTCACCAGTTCCAGGTGAGGCCAAGAAAGAGTCCACAGCAATGGGGTCCACGTGGGGAACAAAGTCACCAGGACTGGGTGAGGCCCAGATGGGGACCAGATTCACCAGGTCCAGGTGAGGCCCAGGTGGTGTCCAGAGTCCCCGGGTCTGGAACAGGACCAGGTAAGGACCAGATTCACCAGGTCCAAGAGGCCCACGAGGGGAATTGAGTCACCAGCTATGTGTGAGGCCCAGGTGGCAACCCCACTCACCAGGTCCAGGTGAGGCCAACCTGCAGGCCAGAGTCACCAGATCCAGGTGAGGCCCTTGAGGACCAGTGTCATCAGGTAAATGTGAGTCTACAAGAACACCACAGTCACCAGGTCCAGGTGTGGTTCATGTGGGAACGAGAATCACCAGGTACAGGTGAGACCCGGGTGTGCACCACAGTCACCATGTCCAGACTGAGGCATAGGTGTGGAGAACAAAGTCATCAGGACCAGTTGAGGCCTAAGTGTGGAGCAAAGTTATCATATGGAGGTGAGGCCCAGGTGGGGAACAGAGTAACCATGTCCCATTGATGCCAGGTGGGAAAAGAGTCACAAGGTCTAGACGAGGCCTAAGTGAGGAGTAGATTCACCAGGTCCTGTTGAGGCCCAGTTGAAGACCAATATCCCAAGCTCTGGGTGAGCCCCAGAGGGGAAACAGACTCACACGGTTCTGGTGATATCCAGGTGGGGACCAGAGTCACCACATCAGGGTGAGGTCCAGAGGGGGACGAGAATCACTAGGTCCAGGTGAGGCCCCGATGTGGAACTGAGAAACCAGGTCCCATGATGCCCATATGAGGTCTTTAGTCACCAGGTCCAGGTGAGGTCCCTGTGGGAACGAGTCACCTCGTCCCGGTGAGGGCCAGGTGGGACCACAGTCACCAGGTCCCGGTGAGGCCCAGTTATATACGAGAGTATCCAGCTCCCAAAGATGCCCAGGTATGGACCAGAGTCAACAGGTCCAGTAGAGGTTCAAATATGGATCAGAGACATTGTGTTCTAGGTGAGGCCAGAAGGAGACCACAGGAACCAGGAGCAGGAGAGCGCCATATGGGAACCAGAGCCACCAGATCCAGGTGAGGTCCAGGTGGGACCACAGTCACAAGGTCCAGGTGAGGCGCAGGTGGCAACAGGATTCACCAAGTCCAGGTGAGGCCCAGGTGGCGACCTGTCACCACATCCAGGTGCGGACCAGCTAAGGACCAGATTCACCAGTCCCAAGTGAAGCCCAAGGGGTGACCAGAGTCACCAGGTAAGGATGAGTCCCAGAGGGGGAACCAGAGTAGCCAGTTTAGTTTGAGGCCCAGAATGGGACCAGAGGTCCATGGTCAGAGTGAGTCTCAGATGTGGAATAGAGTATCCAGGTCCCAGTGATGCCTGGGTGAGGACCAGAGTCACTAGAACCATGCAGGCCCATATGGGGTACAGAATCACTAGGTCCTGGTGAGGCATAGAATAAAACCACAGTCACCAGTATCAGGTGAACCCAATGTGGGAACCAGAGCCACTCTATCCAGCTGAGTAGCAGGTCCATGTGAGGCCCACGTGAGGACCAGATTCATCAGGTCGAATTGAGGCATAGCTGGGGACAAGAGTCACCAGGTATGGGAGCGGCCTAATTGGGGCAAGATTCAGCAGTTCTGAGTTAGGTCAAAGTGGGGACGAGAGACGCCAGGTCCAGGTGAGGCCAAACTGAGGACTAGAGTCACCAGATCCAGGTGAGGTCCATGTTTGAAAGAGAGTCACCAGGTCCAGCAGAGGTGCAGTTGGCGACCAGAGTCACCAGATCCAGGTGAAGTCCAGGTGGGGACCAGAGTCACCAGATCCAGGTGAAGCCCAGGTGGGGACCAGAGTCACTAGGTCCAGATGACGCCCAGGTGAGGACCAGACTTACCAGGTACACGTGAGGCCCCGGTGGGGATCAGAGGCAACTGGTCCATGTGAGGCCGGTTTGGGGACCATGGTCAACATGTCTACTTGAGGCCCAGGTGTGGAACACAGTAAGCAGGTCCAGGTGAGTGTCCGGTTGGGACAAGTGTCACCACGTCCAGTTGAGGAGCAGGTGGGGACAAGGATCACCAGGTACAGGGGAGGCCCTTGAAAGAACCAGAGTCAACAGTTCGAGGTCTGGCGTAGGTGTCAACCAGGGTCAGCAGGTCCAAGTCAGGCCAAAGTGGCGTTCACAGTCTCTAGGGCACGGTGACACCCAGAGGGGGACCAGAGTGACCTGGTCGAGATGAGGTCCAGTTGTGGAACACAGTCACCGTGTCCCAATTTTGCCCAGTTGAGGACCATGGTCAACAGGGCCAGGTGAGGCCCAGATGGGGACCGGAGTCCCCAAAAACAGGTGAAGCCCAGGTGGGGACCAGAGTCACCAGATCCAGGGTAGTCTCAGGTGCAGACCAGAATCACCAGGTCCAGGTGAGGTGCAGGTGGCAACCACACTCACCAGGTCCCGGTGAGGCCCTGGTGGGAACCAGAGTCACGAGGTACATGAGAATCTAGAAACACTGCAGACACCAGGTCCACATGATGTCCATGTGGGAACGAGAATCACCAGTTACAGGTGAGGACCAGGTGGGGATCCGACACACCTTGTCCAGGTGAGAACCTGGTGGGAACCAGTGACACCCTGTCCAGGTGTGGCCTAGGTGAAGACCAGAGTTAATAGTTCCGCCTGGGTCACTGTTAGTGAACAGTGTAACCATATCCTGATGCTACCCTGGTGGGTACCAGAGACACCAGATCCTGGTGAGGGTCAGGAGGGACCAGAGACATGAGGTCCAGGTGAGGTTCCATTGGGAACCACAGTCACCAGGTCTGGTGAGGCCATGCTTAGGATCAGAGTCACCAGCTAGAGGCGAGGACCAGGTGGAGCCAGAGTCACCTGGGACAGAAGAGGCCAAGGTCAGGAACAGAGTTACAAGAATCAGGTCAGTCCCAGTGGGGAATAGAGTAACCATGTCCCAATGATGCCCAGGTAGAACCAGAGTCACCAGGTCCAGATGAGGCGCAGGTGGGGAGCATATTCACTAGGTCCCGGTGAGGCCCAGTTGAGGACCAAAATGCCCAGGTCTAGTTGAGGCCTACAGGGGTACCAGATTCACCTGGTCTAGGTGACATCCAGATGGGGACCAGAGTCACCATGTCAGGGTGAGGCCCAGAGGGGATCCAGAGTCATCATGTCCAGGTGAGGGTCAGGTGTGGAACAGAGTATCCAGGTCATAATGGTCCACAGGTGAAGACCAGAGTCACCAGATCCGGGTGAGGCCCACATAGCATCAGACTCACCAGTACCAGGTGAGGCCAAGAATGAGTCCACAGCAATCAGGTCCCGGTAGGGAACAAAGTCACCAGGACTGGGTGAGGCCCAGATGGGGACCAGATTCACCAGGTCCAGGTGATTCCCAGGTGGTGACCAGAGTTACCATTTCCGGGTGAGGACCAGGTAAGGTCCAGATTCACCAGGTCCAAGTGAGGCCCACGTGGGGACCTGTGTCACCGGTATGGGTGAGGCCCAGATGGCAACCCCACTCACCAGGTCCAGGGGAGGCCAACCTTCCGGCCATGCAGAGGAACCGTGTCCCGATAATGCCCAGGAATGGACCAGACTTACGAGTTGCAGGTGAGGCCCTAATGGGGACCGGAGTCACAAGGTAAATGTGAGTCTACAAGAACACCACAGTCACCAGGTCTACATGTGGTTCATGTGGGAACAAGTGTCACCAGGTCCAGGTGAGACCCAGGTGGGGACCACAGTCAACAGGTCCAGATTGAGGACTAGGTGGGGGACCAGAGTCATCAGGACCAGTTGAGGCCAAAGTGCGGAGCAAAGTTATCATGTCCAGGTGAGGCCCAGGTGGGGAACAGAGTAACCATGTCCCATTGATGCCAGGTCGGAAAAGAGTCACAAGGTCCAGACGAGGCCTAAGTGAGGAGTAGATTCACCAGGTTCTGTTGAGGCCCACTTGAGGAGCAGTGTCCCCAGCTCCGGGTGAGTCCCAGAGGGGGACCAGAGTCACCCGGTTCTGGTGATATCCAGCTGGAGACCAGAGTCACCACGTCAGGGTGAGGCCTAGAGGGGGACGAGTATCACTAGGTCCAGGTGAGGCCCCGATGTGGAACTGAGAAACCAGGTCCCATGATGCCCATATGAGGACCTGAGTCACCAGGTTCAGGTGAGATCCCTGTGGGAACCAGGCACCTCGTCCAAGTGAGGTGAGGTGAGGTGAGGTTCCAGCCTGGGTGAGGACCAGAGTCACTAGGGCCATGCAGGCCCAGATGGGGAACAGAATCACTAGGTCCTGTTGAGGCATAGAATAAGACCACAATCACCAGTATCAGGTGTGCCCCTTGTGGGAACCAGAGCCACTCTATCCAGCTGAGTAACAGGTCCATGTGAGCCCCACGTCAGGACCAGATGCATCAGGTCGAATTGAGGCATAGTTCGGGACAAGAGTCACCAGTTCTGGGTGCGGGCTAGGTGGGGCAAGATTCAGCAGTTCTGAGTTAGGTCAAAGTGGGGACGAGAGACACCAGGTCCAGGTGAGGCCAAACTGAGGACCAGAGTCACCAGATCCAGGCGAGGTCCATGTTGGAAAGAGAGTCACGAGGTCCAGGAGAGGTCCAGGTGGGGACCAGAGTCACCAGATCCAGGTGAAGTCCAGGTGGGGACCAGAGTCACGAGATCCAGGTGAAGCCCAGGTGGGGACCAGAGTCACTAGGTCCTGATTAGACCCAGGTAAGGATCAGAGTTACCAGATACACGTGAGCCCCCGGCGGGGATCAGAGCCAAAAGGTCCACGTGAGGCCGGCTTGGGGACCATGGTCAACAGGTCTACCTGAGGCTCAGGTGTGGAACACAGTAATCATGTCCAGGTGAGTCCCCGGTGGTGACAAGAGTCACCACGTCCAGTTGAGGCCCAATTGGGGACCAGGATCAACAGGTACAGGGGAGGCCCTTGAGAGAACCAGAGTCAACAGTTCGAGGTCAGGCGCAGGTGGTAACCAGGGTCAGCAGCTCCAAGTCAGGCCAAGGTGGGGTTCACAGTCACTAGGGCACAGTGAGACCCAGAGGGGGACCAGAGTCACCTTGTCCAGGTGAGGTCCAGTTGTGGAACACAGTCACCGGGTCCCAATTTTGCCCAGGTGAGGACCATGGTCAACAGGGCCAGGTGAGGCCCAGATGGGGACCGAAGTCCCCAAATTCAAGTGAAGCCCAGGTGGGGACCACAGTCACAAGATCCAGGGTAGTCTCAGGTGGACACCAGAATCACCAGGTCCTGGTGAGGTGCAGGTGGCAACCACACTCACCAAGTCCCGGTGAGGCCCTGGTGGGGACCAGAGTCACGAGGTACATGAGAAGCTAGAAACACTGCAGCCACCAGGTCCACATGATGTCCATGTGGGAACGAGAATTACTAGTTACAGGTGAGGACCAGGTGGGGATCTGAGTCACCATGTCCAGGTGAGACCCTGGTGGGAACCAGTGTCACCATGTCCAAGTGTGGACCAGGTGAAGACGAGAGTTAATAGGTCCGGCCGGGTCACTGTTAGTGAATAGTGTAACCATATACTGATGCTACTCAGGTGTGTACCAGATACAAGGTCCTGGTGAGTCCCAGTTGTGACCAGAGACATGAGGACCAGGTGAGGTACCGATGGAAACCACAGTCACCAGGTCAGGTGAGGCCATGCTTAGGATCAGAGTCACCACTTACAGGTGAGGTCCAGGGGGAGCCAGAGTCACATGGAACAGAAGAGGCGAAAGTCAGGACCAGAGTTACCACGATCAGGTCAGTCCCACTGGGAATAGAGTAAACACGTCCCGATGATGCCCAGGTAGGGACCAGAGGTAAGAGCTCCGGGTGCGGCCCACCTAAAGGCCATGCAGTGGAACCATGTCCCGATGATGCCCAGGTAGGGAAGAGAGTTACCAGGTCAAGAAGAGGCCAACCTGCAGACCATTATGTAAAACCAGGTCGCGATGTTGCCGACGTAGGGACCAGAGTCACCTGGTCCAAATGAGGCCCAGATGGAGCATATTTACTAGGTCCAGGTGAGGCGCAGTTGAGAACCAGAGTCACCAGATCTGGTTGAGGCCCAGAGGGGTACCAGATTCACCTGGTCTAGGTGACATTCAGATGGGGACCAGAGTAACCATGTCAGGGTGAGGCCCAGAGGGGATCCAGAGTCATCATGTCCAGGTGAGGCTCAGGTGTGGAACAGAGTATCCAGGTCATAATGGTCCACCGGTGAGGACCAGAGTCACCAGATCTGGGAGAGGCCCAGTTAGGATCAGAGTTACCACTTCCAGGTGAGGCCAAGAATGTGTCCACAGCAATCAGGTCCAGGTGGGGAACAAAGTCACCAGGACTAGGTGATGCCCAGGTGGTGAACAGATTTACCAGTTCCGGGTGAGAACTAGGTAAGGACAACATTCACCAGGTCCAAGTGAGGCCCACGTGGGGACCTGTGTCACCAGGCATGGGTAAGACCCACGTGGGAACCCCACTCACCAGGTCAAGATGAGGCCAACCTGCAGGCCATGCAGAGGAGCCATTCCCGATGATGCCCAGGTAGGGACCAGAGTTACCAGATCCAGGTGAGACCCAGGTGGGGAACACAGGAACCAGGTCCAGATTGAGGCCTAGGTGGGGGGCCAGAGTCATCAGGACCAGTTGAGGCCAAAGTGCGGAGAAAACTTATCATGTCCCGATGAGGACCAGGTGGGGAACAGAGTCACCAGGCCCAAATGAGGCCCAGATGGAGCATATTCACTAGGTCCAGGTGAGGCCCAGTTGAGGACCAGAGTCACCAGATCTGGGTGACGTGCAGATAGGATCAGAGCCACCAGTTCCAGGTAAGGCCAAGAAAGAGTCCACAGCAATCAGGTCCAGGTGGGGAACAAAGTCACCAGGACTGGGTGAGGCCCAGATGGAGACCAGATTCACTCACCAGGTCCAGGTGAGGCCCAGGTGGTGACCGGAGTCCCCGGGTCTAGTAGAGGTCCAGGTAAGGACCAGATTCACCAGGTCCAAGAGGCACACGTGGGGACCTGAGTCACCAGGTATGGGTGTGTCCCAGGTGGCAACCCCACTCACCAGGTCCAGGTGAGGCCAACCTGCAGGCCAGAGTCACCAGATCCACGTGAGGCCCTAGTGGGGACCAGAGTCACTAGGTAAATGTGAGTCTCCAAGAACACCACAGTCACCAGGTCCAGGTGTGGTTCATGTGGGAACAAGAGTCACCAGGTCCAAGAGACCCAGGTGGGGACCACAGTTACCAGGTCCAGATTGAGGCCTACGTGGGGGGACCAGATTCATCAGGACCAGTTGAGACCAAAGTGTGGAGCAAAGTTATCATATCCAGGTGAGGCCCAGTTGGGGACCAGAGTCCCCGGGTCTCGGAGAGGACCAGGTAACGACCAGATTAACAGGTCCAAGAGGCCCACGTGGGGAACTGAGTTACCAGGTATGGGTTGGCAACCCCACTCACCAGGTCCAGGTGAGGACAACCTTCAGGCCAGAGTCACCAGATCCAAGTGAGGCCCTAGTGGGGACCAGAGTCACCAGGTAAATGTGCGGCTACAAAAATACCACAGTCACCAGGTCCAGGTGTGGTTCATGTGGGAATGAGAGACACCAGGTCCAGGTGAGAACCAGGTGGGGACCACAGTAACCAGGTCCAGATTGAGGCCTACGTGGGGGGACCAGAGTCATAAGGACCAGTTGAGGCCAAAGTGTGGAGCAAAGTTACCATGTCCAGGTGAGGCCCAGGTGGGGAACAGAGTAACCATGTCCCATTGATGCCAGGTGGGAAAAGAGTCACAAGGTCCCGGTGAGGCGCAGGTGGCAACAGGATTCACCAAGTCCATGTGAAGCCCAGGTGGGGACCACAGTCACCAGATCCAGGGTAGTCTCAGGTGCAGACCAGAATCACCAGGTCCAGGTGTGGTGCAGGTGGCTACCAAACTCACCAGGTCCCGGTGAGGCATTGGTGGGGACCAGAGTCACGAGGTACATGAGAAGCTAGAAACACATAGGATCCCTGGGTGGCGCAGCGGTTTGGCGCCTGCCTTTGGCCCAGGGCGCGATCCTGGAGACCCGGGATCGAATCCCACGTCGGGCTCCCGGTGCATGGAGGCTGCTTCTCCCTCTGCCTGTGTCTCTGCCTCTCTCTCTCACTGTGACTAACATAAATCAATAAAAATTAAAAAAAAAATTCTAGAAACACTGCGGCCAACAGGTCCACATGATCTCCATGTGAGAACGAGCATCACCAGTTACAGGTGAGGACCAGGTGGGGATCGGACTCACCATGTCCAGGTGAGACCCAGGTGGGAAACAGTGTCACCATGTCCAGGTGTGGCCCAGGTGAAGACCAGAGTTAATAGGTCCGGCTGGGTCACTGTTAGTGAACAGTGTAACCGTATCCTGATGCTACCAAGGTGGGTACCAGAGACACCAGGTCCTGGTGAAGCCCAGTTGGGACCAGAGACATGAGGTCCAGGTGCGGTCCCGATGGGAACCACAGTCACCAGGTCAGGTGAGGCCATGCTTAGGATCAGAGTCACCAGTTACAGGTGAGGCCCAGGTGGAGCCAGAGTCACCTGGTACAGAAGAGACCAAAGTCAGGACCAGAGTTACCAGGATCAGGTCAGTCCCAGTGTTGAATAGAGTAACCATGTCGCGATGATGCCCAGGTAGAACCAGATTTACCAGGTCCAGATGAGTTGCAGGTGGGAGCATATTCACTAGGTTCCGGTTAGGCCAAGTTGAGGACCGAGTCACCAGGTCTAGTTGAGGCTTGGAGGGGTACCAGATTCACCTGGTCTAGGTGACATCCAGATGGGGACTAGAGTCACCATGTCAGGCTGAGGCCCAGAGGGGATCCAGAGTCATCATGTCCAGGTGAGGCTCACGTTGGAACAGAGTATCCAGGTCATAATGGTCCACAGGTGAGGACCAGAGTCACCAGATCTGGGTGACGCGCAGATAGGATCAGAGTCACCAGGTCCAGGTGAGGCCAAGAAAGAGTCCACTGCAATCAGGTCCAGGTTGGGAACAAAGTCACCAAGACTGGGTGAGGCCCAGATGGGGGCCAGATTCACCAGGTCCAGGTGATTCCCAGGTGGTGACCAGAGTTACCAGTTCCAGGTGAGCACCAGGTAAGGACCAGATTCACCAGGTCCAAGAGGCCCACGAGGGGAATTGAGTCACCAGCTATGTGTGAGGCCCAGGTGGCAACCCCACTCACCAGTTCAAGGTGAGGCCAGCCTGCAGGCCATGCTGAGGAACCATGTCCCGATGATGCCCAGGTTGGGACCAGAGTTACCAGGTTCATGTGAGGCCAACCTGCAGGCCATGCAGTGGAACCATGTCCCGATGATGCCCAGGTAGGTACCAGAGTCACCAGGTCCAAATTAGGACCAGATGGAGCATATTCACTAGGTTCAGGTGAGGCCCAGTTGAGGACCAGAGGCACCAGAACTGGTTGAGGCCTAGAGGGGTACCAGAATCACCTGGTCCAGTGACATCCAGATGGGGATCAGAGTCACCAGGTCAGGGTGAGTCCCAGCCAGGTTCCAGAGTCATCATGTCCAGGTGAGGCTCAGGTTCGAACAGAGTCACCAGGTACCAATGATGCCCAGGTTAGGACCAGAGTCACCAGGTCTGAGTGACGCGCAGATAGGATCAGAGTCACCAGATCCAGGTAAGGCCCTAGTGGGGACCGGAGACACCAGGTAAATGTGAGACTACAAGAACAACACAGTCATCAGGTCCAGGTGTGTTTCATGTGGGAATGAGAGTCACAGGTCCAATGAGACCCAGGTGGGGACCACAGTCACCAGGTCCAGATTGAGGTCTAGATGGGGGGACCAGAATCATCAGGATCAGTTGAGGCCAAAGTGTGGAGCAAAGTTATCATGTCCAGGTGAGGCCCAGGTGGGGTACAGAGTAACCATGTCCAATTAATGCCAGGTGGGAAAAGAGTCAGAAGGTCCAGAAGAGGCCTAAGTGAGGAGTAGATTCACCAGCTCCTGTTGAGGCCCAGTTGAGTGCCAGTGTCCCCAGCTCCGGGTGAGTCCCAGAGGGGGACCAGAGTTACCCGGTTCTGATGATATGCAGGTGGGGACCAGAGTCACCACGTCAGAGTGAGGCCCAGAGTGGGACGAGAATCACTAGGTCCAGGGAAGGCCCCGATGTGGAACTGAGAAACCAGGTCCCATAATGCCCATATGAGGATCTGAGTCACCAGGTCCAGGTGAGGTCCCTGTGGGAACCAGTCACCTCATCCAGGTGAGGCCCAGGTAGGACCACAGTCACCAGGTCCAGGAGAGGCCCAGGTATATAAGAGTGTACCCAGGTCCCAATGATGCCCATGTAAGTACCAGAGTCAACAGGTCCAGGAGAGGCCCAAATATGAAACAGAGTCATTGTGTTCCAGGTGAGGCCAGATGGAGACCACAGGAACCAGGTCCAGGAGAGCCCCATATGGAAACCAGAGCCACCAGATCCAGGTGAGGTCCAGGTGGGACCACAGTCACAAGGTCCCGGTGACGCGCAGGTGGCAACAGGATTCACCAAGTCCAGGAGAGGCCCAGGAGGCGAACAGTCACCAGATCCAGGTTCGGACCATCTAAGGACCAGAATCACCAGGCCCAAGTGAAGCCCAAGGAGTGACCAGAGTCACCAGGTAAGGGTGAGACCCAGAGTGGTAACCAGAGTAACCAGTTTAGTTTGAGGCCCAGAATGGGACCAGAGGTGCCTGGTCAAAGTGAGGCCCAGGTGTAGAATAGAGTATCCAGGTCCCAATGATGGCTGAGTGAGGACCAGAGTCACTAGGCCCATGCAGGCCCTGATGGGGAACAGAATCACTAGGTCCTGGTTCGGCATAGAATAAGACCACAGTCAGCAGTATCCGGTGAGCCCCTTCTGGGAACCAGAGCCACACTATCCAGCTGAGTCCCAGGTCAATGGGAGGCCCACGTGAGTAACTTATTCATCAGGTCGAAATGAGACATAGCTGCGGACAAGAGTCACCAGGACTGGGTGCGGCCTAGGTGGGGCAAGATTCAGCAGTTCTGAGTTAGGTCAAAGTGGGGACGACAGACACCAGGTCCAGGTGTGGCCAAACTGAGGACCAGAGTCACCATATCCAGTTGAGGTCCATGTTGGAAAGAGAGTCACCAGGTCCAGGAGAGGTCCAGGTGTGACTAGAGTCACCACATCCAGGTGAAGCCCAGGTGGGGATCAGAGTCATTAGGTCCAGATGAGGCCCAGGTGAGGACCAGAGTTATCAGGTACACGTGAGGCCCCGGTGGGGATCAGAGGCCACAGGTCCATGTGAGGCCGGCTTGGGGACCATGGTCAACAGGTCTACTTAGGCCCAGGTGTGGAACACAGTAACCAGGTCCTGGTGAGTCCCCGGTGGTGAAAAGAGTCACCACGTCCAGGTGAGTCCCAGGTGGGGACCAGGATCACCAGGTACAGGGGAGGCCCTTGAAAGAACCAGAGGCAACAGTTCGAGGTCAGGCGCAGGTGTCAACCAGAGTCAGCAGGTCCAAGTCAGGCCAAAGTGGGGATCACAGTCACTAGGGAACCATGAGACACAGAGGGGGACCAGAGTCACATGGTCCAGGTGAGGTCCACTTTTGGAACACAGTCACCGGGTCCCAATTTTGCTCAGTCGAGGACCATGGTCAAAAGGGCCAGGTGAGACCCAGATGGGGACCGGAGTCCCCAAATCCAGGTTAAGCCTAGGTGGGGACCACAGTCACCAGATCCAGGGTAATCTCGGGTACAGACCAGAATCACCAGGTCCAGGTGAGGTGCAGGTGGAAACCACACTCACCAGGTCCCGGTGAGGCCCTGGTTGGGACGAGAGTCACGAGGTACATGAGAAGATAGAAACACTACAGCCACCAGGTCCACATGATGTCCATGTGGAAAGGAGAATCACCAGTTACAGGTGAGGACCAGGTGGGGATCGGACTCACCATGTCCAGGTGACACCCAGGTGGGAACCAGTGTCACCATGTCCAGGTGTGGCCCAGGTGAAGAATAGAGTTAATAGGTCCGTCTGGGTCACTGTTATTGAACAGTGTAACCATATCCTGATGCTACTCAGGTGGGTACCAGAGAAACCAGGTACTCGTGAGGCCAAACTGAGGACCAGAGTCACCAGATCCAGGTGAGGTCCATGTTGGAAAGAGAGTCACCAGGTCCAGGAGAGGTCCAGGTGGGGACCAGAATCACCAGATTCAGATGAGGCCAGATGGAGCATATTCAATAGGTCCAGGTGAGGCCCAGTTGAGGAAAAGAGTCACAAGATCTGGTTGAGGCCTAGAGGGGTACCAGAATCACCTGGTCCAGGTGACATCCAGATGGGGACCAGACTCACCAGGTCAGGGTGAGGCCCAGAGAGGTTCCAGAGTCATCATGTCCAGGTTAGGCTCAGGTGTGGAACAGAGTCACCAGGTACCAATGATGCCCAGGTGAGGACCAGAGTCACCATGTCTGGGTGACGCGCAGATAGGATCAGAGTCACCAGTTCCAGGTGTGGCCAAGAAAGAGTCCACAGCAATCAGGTCCAGGTGGGGAACAAAGTCACCAGGACTGGGTGTGGCCCAGAGGGGGACCAGATTCACCAGGTCCAGGTGAGGACCATGTGGCGACCAGAGTCCCCGGGTCTGGGAGAGGACCAGTTGAGGATCAGATTCACCAGGTGCAAGAGGCCCACGTGGGGACCTGAGTCACAAGGTATGGGTGAGCCCCAGGTGTCAACCCCACTCACGAGGTCCAGGTGAGGCCAACCTGCAGGCCTTGCATTGGAACCATGTCCCGATGATGCCCAGGTAGCGACCAGAGTCACATGGTACAAATGAGGCCCAGATGGATCATATTCATTAGGTCCAGGTGAGGCTCAGTTGAGGACCAGAGTCACCAGATCTGGTTGAGGCCTAGAGGGGTACCAGAATCACCTGGTCCAGGTGACATCCAGATGGGGACCAGAGTCACCAGGACTGGGTGAGGCCCAGAGGGGGAACCAGAATAACCAGTTTAGTTTGAGGCCCAGAATGGGACCAGAGGTCCCTGGTCAAAGTGAGGCCCAGGTGTGGAATAGAGTATCCAGGTCCCAATGATGCCTGGGTGAGGACCATAGTCACTAGGGCCATGCAGGCCCAGATGGGGAACAGAATCACTACGTCCTGATGAGGCATAGAATAAGACCACATTCACCAGTATCACCTCAGCCCCTTGTGGGAATCAGAGCTACTCTATCCAGCTGAGTTTCAGGTCCATGTGAGGCCTACGTGAAAACCAGATTCAACAGGTCAAATTGAGGCATTGATGGGGACCAGAGTCACCTGCTCTGGGTGAGGCCTAGGTGGGGCAAAATTCAGCAGTTCTGAGTTACGTCAAAGTGGGGACGAGAGACACCAAGTCCAGATGAGGCCAAACTGAGCACCAGAGTCACCAGATCCAGGTGAGGTCCATGTTGGAAAGAGAGTCACCAGGTCCAGGAGAGGTCCAGGTGGGGACCAGAGTCACCAGATCCAATTGAAGACCAGGTGGGGACCAGAGTCACCAGATCCAGGTGAAGCCCAGGTGGGGACCAGAGTCACTAGGTCCAGGTGAGGCCCAGGTGAGGACCAGAGTTACCAGATACACGTGAGGCCCCGGTGGGATCAGAGGCAACAGGTCAATGTGAGGCCGGCTTGGGGACCATGGTCAATAGGTCTACTTAGGCCCAGGTGTGGAACACAGTAAGCAGGTCCAGGTGAGTCCCCGGTGGTGACAAGAGTCACTACGTCAGGTGAGGCCCAGGTGGGGACCAAGATCACCAGGTACAGGGGAGGCCCTTGAAAGAACCAGAGTCAACAGTTTCAGGTCAGGCGCAGGTGGCAACCAGAGTCAGCAGGTCCAAGTCAGGCCAATGTGGGGTTCACAGTCACTAGGGCATGGTGAGACCCAGAGGGGGACCAGAGTCACATGGTCCAGGTGAGGTCCAGTTGTGGAACACAGTCCCCGGTTCTCAATTTTACCCAGTTGAGGGCCATGGTAAACAGGGTCAGGTGAGGCCCAGATGGAGACCGTAGTCCCCAAAGCAGGTGAAGCCCAGGTGGGGACCACAGTCTACAGATCCAGGGGAGTCTCAGGTGCAGACCAGAATCACCAGGTCCAGGTGAGGTGCAGGTGGCAACCACACTCACCAGGTCCCGGTGAGGCCCTGGTGGGGACCAGAGTCACGAGGTACATGAGAAGCTAGAAACACTGCTGCCACCAGGTCCACATGGTGTCTATGTGGGAACGAGAATCAACAGTTACAGGGGAGGACCATTTGTGGATCCGACTCACCATGTCCAGGTGAGACCCAGGTGGGAACCAGTGTCAACATGTCCAGGTGTGGCCCAGGTGAAGACCAGAGTTAATAGGTCCGGATGGGTACTGTTAGTGAACACTGTAACCGTATCCTGATGCTACCCAGGTGGGTACCAGAGACACCAGGTCCTGGTGAGGCCCAGGTGGGACCAGAGACACGAGGTCCAGGTGACGTCCCGTTGGGAACCACAGTCACCAGGTCAGGTGAGGCCATGCTTAGGATCAGAGTCACCACTTATCGGTAAACCCAAGATGGACCCAGAGTCACCTGGTACAGAAGAGCCCAAATCAGGACCAGAGATACCAGGATCAGGTCAGTCCCAGTGGGGAATACAGTAACCATGTCCCATGATGCCCAGGTAGAACCAGAGTCACCAGGTCCAGATGAGGCACAGTTGGGGAGCATATTAACTAGGTCCCGGTGAGGCCCAGATGAGGACCAGAGTCACCAGGCCTAGTTGAGGTCTAGAGGGATACCAGATTCACCTGGTCTAGGTGACATCCAGATGGGGACCAGAGTCACCACGTCAGGGTGAGGCCCAGACGGGATACAGAGTCATCATGTCCAGGTGAGGCTCCGGTGTGGAACTGTCACCAGGTACCAATGATGCCCAGTTGAGGACCAGAGTCACCAGGTCTGGGTGACGCGCAGATAGGATCAGAGTCACCAGTTCCAGGTGAGGCCAAGAAAGAGTCCACAGCAATCAGGTCCAGGTGGGGAACAATGTCAACGGGAGTGGATGACGCCCAGATGGGTACCAGAAACACCAGGCCCAGGTGATTCCCAGGTGGTGACCAGAGTTACGAGTTCCGGGTGAGAACAAGGTAAGGACCAGATTCACCCGTTCCCAGTGAGGCCCACGTGGGGACCTGTGTCAACAGGCATGGGTGAGGCACAGGTGACAACCCCACTCACCAGGTCCAGGTGATGCCAACCTGCAGGCCATGCAGAGGAACCATGTACTGATGATGCACAGGTAGGGACTAGAATTACCCGGTGCAGGTGATGCCAACCTGCAGGGCATGTGTGGAACCATGTCCCGATAATGCCCAGGTAGGGACCAGAGTTACAATGTCCAGGTGAGACCAACCTGCAGGCCATGCTGTGGAACCATATCCCTATGATGCCCAGGTATGGACCAGAGTCACCAGGTCCAAATGAGGCCAAGATGGATCATATTCACTAGGTCCAGATGAGGCCCAGTTGAGGACCCGAGTCACCATATCTGGTTGAGGCCTAGAGGGGTACCAGATCCCCTGGTCCAGGTGACATCCAGATGGGGACCAGAGTCACCAGGTCAGGGTGAGGCCCAGAGAGGTTCCAGAGTCATCATGTCCAGGTGAGGCTCAGGTGTGGAACAGAGTAATCAGGTACCAATGATGCCCAGGTGAGTTCCAGAGTCACCAAATCTGGGTGACGCGCAGATAGGATCAGAGTCACCAGTTCCAGGTGAGGCCCATGTGGAGCCAGAGTCACCTGGTACATAAGAGGCCAAAGTCAGGACCAGAGTTACCAGGATCAGGTCAGTCCCAGTGTGGAACAGAGTAAACATGTCCCGATGATGCCCAGGAAGAACCAGAGTTACCAGGTCCAGAGGAGGTGCAGGTGGGAGCATATTCACTAGGTCCCGGTTAGGCCAAGTTGAGGACCAAGTCACCAGGTCTAGTTGAGGCTTGGAGGGGTACCAGATTCACCTGGTCTAGGTGACATCCAGATGGGGACCAGAGTCACCATGTCAGGCTGAGACCCAGAGGGGATCCAGAGTCATCATGTCCAGGTGAGGCTCACGTGTGGAACAGAGTATCCAGGTCATAATGGTCCACAGGTGAGGACCAGAGTCACCAGATCTGGGTGAGGCCCAGTTAGGATCAGAGTCACTAGTTCCAGGTGAGGGCCAAGAAGGAGTACACAGCAATCAGGTCCAGGTGGGAACAAAGTCACCTGGACTGGATGAGGCCCAATGGGGACCAGAATCACAATGTCCAGGTGATTCCCAGGTGATGACCAGAGTTACCAGTTCCGTGTGAGGACAAGGGAAGGACCAAATTCACCAGGTCCACGTGAGGCCCACGTGGGAACCTGTGTCACCATGTATGGGTGAGGCACAATTGGCAACCCCACTTACCAGGTCCAGGTGAGGCCAACCTGCAGGCGATGGAGAGGAACCGTGTCCCGATGATGCCCATGTAGGGACCAGAGTTACCAGGTCCAGGTGAGGCCAACCTGCAGGCGATGGAGAGGAACCGTGTCCCGATGATGCCCAGGTAGGGACCAGAGTTACCAGGCCCAGGTGAGGCCAACCTGCAGGCCATGCAGTGGAACCATATCCCTATGATGCCCAGGTAGGGACCAGAGTCACCAGGTCCAAATGAGGCCCACATGGAGCATATTCACTAGGTCCAGGTGAGGCCCCGTTGAGGACCAGAGTCACCAGATCTGGTTGAGGCCTAGAGGAATACGAGAATCCCCTATTCCAGGTGACATCCAGATGGAGACCAGAGTCACCAGGGAAGGGTGAGGCTCAGAGAGGTTCCAGAGTCATCATGTCCAGGTGTGGCTCAGGTGTAGAACAGAGTCACCATGTACCAATGTTGCCCAGGTGAGGACCAGAGTCACCAGGTCTGGGTGACGCGCAGATATGATCAGAGTCACCAGTTCCAGGTGAGGCCAAGAAAGAGTCCACAGCAATCAGGTCCAGGTGGGGAACAAAGTCACCAGGACTGCGTGAGACCCAGATGGGGACCAGATTCACCAAATCCAGGTGAGGCCCAGTTGGTGACCAGAGTCCCCGGGTCTGGGAGAGGACCAGATATTAACCAGATTCACCAGGTCCAAGAAGCCCACGTGTGGACCTGAGTCAACACGTATGGGTGAGGCCCATGTGGCAACCCGACTCACCAGGTCCAGGTGAGGCCAACCTGCAGGTCAGAGTCACCAGATCCATGTGAGGCCCTAGGGGGAACGGAGTCACAGGTAAATGTGAGTCTACAAGAACACCACAGTCAACAGGGCCAGGTGTGTTTCAAGTGGGAACGAGAGTCACCAGGTCCAGGTGAGACCCAGGTGGGGACCACACTCACCAGGTCCAGATTGAGGTCTAGGTGGGGGGACAAGATTCATCAGGACCAGTTGAGGCCAAAGTGTGGAGCAAAGTTATCATGTCCAGGAGAGGCCCAGGTGGGCAACAGTGGAACCATGTCCCATTGATGCCAGGTGGGAAAAGAGTCACAAGGTCCAGACGAGGCCTAAGTGAGGAGTAGATTCACCAGGTCCTGTTGAGGCCCAGCTGAGGACCAGTGTCCCCATCTCCGGGAGAGTCCTAGAGGGGGACCAGAGTCACCCGGTTCTGGTGATATCCAGGGGTGACCAGAGTCACCACGTCAGGGTGAGGCCCAGAGGGGGACGAGAATCACTAGGTCCAGGTGAGGCCCCGATGTGGAACTGAGAAACCAGGTCCCATGATGCCATATGAGGACCTGAGTCATCAGGTCCAGGTGAGGTCCCTGTGGGAACCAGTCACCTCGTCCAGGTGAGGCCCAGGTGGGACCACAGTCATCAGGTCCAGGTGAGGCCCAGGTATAATAGAGTGTATCCAGGTCCCAGTGATGCCCAGGTAAGGACCAGCATCATCAGTTCCAGGAGAGGCCCAAATATAGATAAGAGTCATTTTGTTCCAGTTGATGCCTGATGGAGACCACAGGAACCAGGTCCAGGAGAGCTCCATATGGGAACCAGAGCCACCAGATCCAGGTGACTTCCAGGTGGGACCAGAGTCACAAGGTCCAGGTGAGGCGCAGGTGGCAACACGATTCACCAAGTCCAGGTGAGGCCCAGGTGGCGACCAGTCACCAGATCCAAGTGAGGACAAGCTAAGGACCAGATTCACCAGGCCCAAATGAAGCCCAAGGGGTGACCAGAGTCACCAGGTAAGGGTCATTCCCAGAGGGAGAACCACAGTAACCAGTTTAGTTTGAGGCCAAGAATGTGACCAGAGGTCCCTTGTCAGAGTGAGGCCCAGGTGTGGAATAGTGTATCCAGGTCCCATGATGCCTGGAAGGACCATAGTCACTAGGGCCATGCAGGCCCAGATGGGGAACAGAATCACTAGGTCCTGGTGAGGCATAGAATAAGACCACAATCAGCAGTATCATTTGAGTCCCTTGCGGGAACCAGAGCCACTCTATCCAGCTGAGTCCCAGGTGATGTGAGGCTCACGAAAGGACCAGATTCATTAGGTCGAAATGAGGCATACCTGGGGACAAGAGTCACCAGGTATGGGTGCGGCCTAGGTGGGGCAAGATTCAGCAGTTCTGAGTTAGGTCAAAGCAGGGACGAGAGACGTCAGGTCCAGGTGAGGCCAAACTGAGGACCAGAGTCACCAGATCCAGGTGAGGTCCATGTTGGAAAGAGAGTCAGCAGGTCCAAGAGAGGTCCAGGTGGGGACCAGAGACACCAGATTCAGGTGAAGTCCAGGTGGGGACCAGAGTCACCAGATCCAGGTGAAGCCCAGGTGGGGATCAGAGTCACTAGGTCCAGATGAGGCCCAGGTGAGGACCAGAGTTACCAGGTACACGAGAGGCCCCGGTGGGGATCAGAGGCAACAGGTCCATGTGAGGCCGGTTTGGGGACCATGGTCAACTGGTCTACTTGAGGCTCAGGTGTGGAACACAGTAACCAGGTCTAGGTGAGTCCCCAGTGGTGACAAGAGTCACCACGTCCAGGTAAGTCCCAGGTGGGAACCAGGATCACCAGGTACAGGGGAGGCCCTTGAAAGAACCAGACTCAACAGGTCGAAGTCAAGCGCAGGTCGCAACCAGGGTCAGCAGGTCCAAGTCAGGCCAAAGTGGGGTTCACAGTCATTAGGGCACGGTGAGACCCAGAAGGGGACCAGAGTCACCAGATCCAGGTGAGGTCCATGTTGGAAAGAGAGTCACCAGGTCCGGGAGAGGTCCAGGTAGGGACCAGAGTAACCAGATCCACGTGAAGCCCAGGTGGGGACCAGAGTCACTAGGTCCCGATGAGGCCCAGGTGAGGACCTGAGTTAACAGGTACACGTGAGGCCCCGGTGGGGATCAGAGGCAACAGGTCCATGTGAGGCCGGCTTGGGGACCATGGTCAGCAGGTCTACTTGAGGCCCTGGTGTGTAACACAGTAAGCAGGTCCAGGTGAGTCCCCAGTGGTGAAAAGGGTCACGACGTCCAGGTGAGGCCCAGGTGGGGACCAGGATCACCAGGTACAGTTGAGGCCCTTGAAAGAACTAGAGTCTACTGGCACAAAAACAGACACATAGATTAGTGAAACAGAATAGAGAATCCAGAAGTGGACCCTGAACTTTATGGGCAACTAATATTCGATAAAGGAGGAAAGACTATCCATTGGAAGAAAGACAGTCTCTTCAATAAATGGTGCTGGGAAAATTGGACATCCACATGCAGAAGAATGAAACTAGACCACTCTCTTTCACCATACACAAAGATAAACTCAAAATGGATGAAAGATCTAAATGTGAGACAAGATTCCATCAAAATCCTAGAGAAGAACACAGGCAACACCCTTTTTGAACTCGGCCATAGTAACTTCTTGCAAGATACATCCACGAAGGCAAAAGAAACAAAAGCAAAAATGAACTATTGGGACTTCATCAAGATAAGAAGCTTTTGCACAGCAAAGGATACAGTCAACAAAACTCAAAGACAACCTACAGAATGGAAGAAGATATTTGCAAATGACATATCAGATAAAGGACTAGTTTCCAAGATCTATAAAGAACTTATCAAACACAACACCAAAGAAACAAACAATCCAATCATGAAATGGGCAAAAGACATGAACAGAAATCTCACAGAGGAAGACATAGACATGGCCAACATGCACATGAGAAAATGCTCTGCATCACTTGCCATCAGGGAAATACAAATCAAAACCACAATGAGATACCACCTCACACCAGTGAGAATGGGGAAAATTACCAAGACAGGAAACAACCAATGTTGGAGAGGATGCGGAGAAAAGGGAATCCTCATACACTGTTGGTGGGAATGTGAACTGGTGCAGCCACTCTGGAAAACTGTGTGGAGGTTCCTCAAACAGTTAAAAAAATACCTGCCCTACGACCCAGCAATTGCACTGTTGGGGATTTTCCCCAAAGAGACAAAGGCAATGAAACCCCGGGACACCTGCACCCCGATGTTTATAGCAGCAATGGCCACGATAGCCAAACTGTGGAAGGAGCCTCGGTGTCCAACGAAAGATGAATGGATAAAGAAGATGTGGTTTATGTATACAATGGAATATTACTCAGCTATTAGAAATGACAAATACCTACCATTTGCTTCAACGTGGATGGAACTGGAGGGTATTATGCTGAGTGAAGTAAGCCAGTCGGATAAAGACAAACATTATATGTGCTCATTCATTTGGAGAATATAAATAATAGTGAAAGGGAATATAAGGGAAGGGGGAAGAAATGTGTGGGAAATATCAGAAAGGGAGACAGAACGTAAAGACTGCTAACTCTGGGAAACGAACTAGGGGTGGTAGAAGGGGAGGAGGGCGGGGGGTGGGAGTGAAAGGCTGAGGGGCACTGGGGGTTATTCTGTATATTACTAAATAGAACACCAATAATAAAAAATAAATTAAAAAAAGAAAAAAGAAAGAACCAGAGTCAACAGGTCGAAGTCAAGCGCAGGCGGCAACCAGGGTCAGCAGGTCCAAGTCAGGCCAAAGTGGGGTTCACAGTCATTAGGGCACGGTGAGACCCAGAGGGGGACCAGAGTCACCTGGTCCAGGTGAGGTCCATTTGTGGAACACAGTCACCGGACCCCAATTGTGCCCAGTTTAGGACCATGGTCAACAGGGCCAGGTGAGGCCCAGATGGGGACCGGAGTCCCCAAATCCAGGTGAAGACCAGGTGGGGACCACAATCACCAGATCCAGGGTAGTCTCAGGTGCAGACCAGAATCACCAAGTCCAGGTGAGTTGCAGGTGGCAACCACACTCACCAGGTCCCGGTGAGGCCCTGGTGGGGACCAGAGTCACGAGGTACATGAGAAGCCAGAAACACTGCAGGCACTAGGTCCACAGGATGTCCATATGGGAACGAGAATCACCAGTTACAGGTGAGGACCAGGTGGGGATCCGACTCACCATGTCCAGGTGAGACCCAGGTGGGAACCAGTGTCACCATGTCCAGGTGTGGCCCAGGTGAATACCAGAGTTAATAGGTCCGGCAGGTTCACTGTTAGTGAACAGTGTAACCATATCCTGATGCTACCCTGGTGGGTACCAGAGACACCAGGTCCTGGTGAGGCCCAGGTGGGACCAGAGATATGAGGTCCAGGTGAGGTCCCGATGGGAACCACAGTCACCAGGTCAGGTGAGGCCATGCTTAGGATCAGAGTCACCAGTTACTGTTGTGGCCCAGGAGGAGCCAGAGTCACCTGGTACGGAAGAGGCCAAAGTCAGGACCAGAGTTACCAGGATCAGGTCAGTCCCAGTGGGGAATAGACTAACCATGTCCCGATGATGCCCAGGTAGAACCAGAGTCACCAGGTCCAGATGAGGAGTAGGTGGGAAGCATATTCTCTAGGTCTCGGTGAGGCGCACTTGAGGACCAGAATCCCCAGGTCTAGTTGAGGCCTAGAGGGGTACCAGATTCACCTGGTCTAGGTGACATCCAGATGGGGAGCAGAGTCACCATGTCAGGGTGAGGCCCAGAGGGGACCCAGAGTCATCATGTCCAGGTGAGGCTCAGGTGTGGAACAGAGATCCAGATCATAATGGTCCACAGGTGAGGACCAGAGTCACCAGATCTGGGTGAGGCCCAGTTAGGATCAGAGTCACCAGTTCCAGGTGAGGCCAAGAAGGAGTCCACAGCAATCAGGTCCAGGTGGGGAACAAAGTCACGAGGACTGGGTGAGGCCCAGATGGGGACCAGATTCACCAGGTCCAGGTGAAGCCCAGGTGGGGACCAGAGTCACTAGGTCCAGATGAGGGCCAGGTGAGGACCAGAGTTACCAGGTACACGTCAGGCGCTGGTAGGTATCAGAGGCATTTGGTCCATGTGAGGCAGGCTTGGGGACCATGGTCAAGAGTTCTACTTGAGGCCCAGTGTGGAACACTAAAACCAGGTCCAAGTGAGTCCCCGGTGGTGACAAGAGTCACCAGGTCCAGGTGAGGCCCAGGTGGGAACCAGGATCACCAGGTACAGGGGAGGCCCTTGAACGAACCAGAGTCAACAGTTCGAGCCCACGCGCAGGTGGCAACTAGGGTCAGCAGGTCCAAGTCAGGCCAAAGTGGGGTTCACTGTCACTAGAGCACGGTGAGACCCACAGGGGGACCAGAGTCACCTGCTCCAGGTGAGGTCCAAGTGTGGAACACAGTCACCGGGTCCCATTTTTGCCGTGATGAGGACCATGGTCAACAGGGCCAGGTGAAGCCCAGGTTGGGACCATAGTCACCAGATCCAGGGTAGTCTCAGGTGCAGACCAAAATCACCAGGTCCAGGTGAGGTGCAGGTGGCAACCACACTCTCCAGGTCCCGGTGAGGCCCTGTTGGGGACCAGAGTCACGAGGTACATGAGAAGCTAGAAACACTGCAGCCACCAGGTCCACATGATGTCCATGTGGGAATGAGAATCACCAGTTAGAGGTGAGGACCCTGTGGGGATCCGACACACCATGTCCAGGTGAGACCAAGGTGGGAACCAGTGTCACCATGTCCAGGTGTGGCGAGGTGAAGACCAGAGATAATAGGTCCGGCTGGGTCACTGTTAGTGAACAGTGTAACCATATCCTGATGCTACCCAAGTGGGTACGAGAGACACCAAGTCTTGGTGAGGCCCAGGTGAGACAAGAGACATGAGGAGCAGGTGAGGTCCCGATGGGAACCACAGTCACAAGGTCAGGTGAGGCCATGCTTAGGATCAGAGTCACCAGTTACAGGTGAGACCCAGGTGGAGCCAGATTCACCAGGTAGAGAAGAGGCCAAAGTCAGGACCAGAGTTACCAGGATCAGGTCAGTCCCAGAGGGGAATAGTGTAACCATTTCCCGATGATGCCCAGGTAGAACCAGAGTCAACAGGTCCAGATGAGGCGCAGGTGTGGAGCATGTTCCCTAGGTCCCGGTGAGGCCCAGTTGAGGCGCAGAGTCACCAGGTCAAGTTGAGGCCTAGAGGGGTACCAGATTCACCTGGTCTAGGTGACATCCAGATGGGGACCAGAGTCACCATGTCAGGCTGAGGCCCAGAGGGGATCCAGAGTCATCATGTCCAGGTGAGGCTCAGGTGTGTAACAAAGCATCCAGATCATAATGGTCCACGGGGGAGGACCAGAGTCACCAGATCTGGGTGAGATGCATTTAGGATCCGAGTCACCAGTTCAAGGTGAGTCCAAGAAGGAGTCCACAGCAATCAGGTCCAGGTGGGGAACAAAGTCACCAGGACTGGGTGAGGCCCAGATGGGGACCAGATTCACCAGGTCCAGGTGATTCCCAGGTGGTGACCAGAGTTACCAGTTCCGGGTGAGGTCCAGGTAAGGACCAGATTCACTATGTCCAAGTGAGACCCACGTGGGGACCTGTGTCACCAGGCATGGGTGAGGCCCAGGTGTCAACCCCACTCAACAGGTCCAGGTGAGGGCAACCTGCAGGCCATGCAGAGGAACCATTTCCCGATGATGCCCAGGTAGGGACTAGAGTTACCAGGTCCAGGTGAGGCCAACCTGCAGGCCATGCAGTGGAACAATGTCCCGATGATGCCCAGGTAGGGAACAGAGATACGAGGTCCAGGTGAGGCTAACCTGCAGGTCATGCAGTGGAGCCATGTCCCGATGATGCCCAGGAGGGACAAGAGTCATCAGGTCCAAATGAGACCCAGATGGAGCATATTCACTAGGACCAGGTGAGGCCCAGTTGAGGACCAGAGTCACCAGAAATGGTTGAGGCCTAGAGGGGTACCGGCATACCTGGTCCATGTGACATCCAGATGGAGACCAGAGTCACCAGGTCAGGTTTAGGCCCAGAGTGGTTCCAGAGGCCAGAGCCTCATGTCCAGGTGAGGCTCAGGTGTGGAACAGAGTCACCAGGTACCAAGGATGCCCAGGTGAGGACCAGAGTCACCAGGTCTGGGTGACACGCAGATAGGATCAGAGTCACCAGGTCCAGGTGAGGCCATGAAAGCGTCCACAGCAATCAGGTCAAGGTGGGGAACAAAGTCACCAGCACTGAGTGAGGCCAAGATGGGTTCGGATTCACCAAGTCCAGGTGAGGCCAGGGGGCGACCAGTCACCAGATCCAAATGTGGACCAGCTAAGGACCAGATTCACCAGGCCCAAGTGAAGCCCAAGGGGTGACCAGAGTCACCAGGTAAGGGTGAGGCCCAGAGGGGAACCAGAGTAACCAGTTTAGTTTGAGGCCCAGAATGGGACCAGTGGTCCCGGGTCAAAGTGAGCCCTAGGTGTGGAATAGAGGATCCAGGTCCCAATGATGCCTCGGTGAGGACCAGAGTCACTAGGGCCATGCAGGCCCAGATGGGGAACAGAATCAGTACATCCTGGTGACGCATAGAATAAGACCACAATCACCAGTATCAGGTGTGCCCCTTGTGGGAACCAGAGCCACTCTATCCAGGCGAGTCCCAGGTCCATGTGAGGCCCACGTGAGGACCAGATTCATCAGGTCGAATTGAGGCATAGCTGGGGACAAGAGTCATCAGCTCTGGGTGCGGCCTAGGTGGGGCAAGATTCAGCATTTCTGAGTTAGGTCAAAGTGGTGACGAGAGACACCAGTACAGGTGAGGCCAAACTGAGACCAGAGTCACCAGATCCAGGTGAGGTCCATGTTGGAAAGAGAGTCACCAGGTCCAGGAGAGGTCCAGGTGTGGAACAGAGTCACCAGATCGAGGTGAAGTCCAGGTGGGGAGGAGAGTCTCCAGATCCAGGTGAAGCCCAGGTGGGGACCAGAGTCACTAGGTCCAGATGAGGCCCAGGTGAAGATCAGAGTTAACAGGTTCACGTGAGTCCCCGGCGGGGATCACAGCCAAAATGCCACGTGAGGCCGGCTAGGGGACTATGGTCAACAGGTCTACCTGAGGCCCAGGTGTGGAACACTGTAAGCCTGTCTAGGTGAGTCCCCAGTAGTGACAAGAGTCACCACGTCCAGTTGAGGCCAAATTGGGGACCAGGATCACCAGGTGCATGGGAGGCCTTTGAAAGAACCTGAGTCAACAGTTCGAGGTCAGGCGCAGGTGGCAACCAGGGTCAGCACGTCCAAGTCAGGCCAAAGTTGGGTTCACAGTCACTAGGGCACGGTGAGACCCAGAGGGGGACCAGAGTCACGTGGTCCATGTGAGGTCCAGTTGTGGAACACAGTCACCGGGTCTCAATTTTGTCCAGTTGAAGACCATGGACAACAGGGCCAGGTGAGGCCCGGATTGGGACCGGAGTCCCCAAATCCAGGTGTAGCCCAGGTGGGGACCACAGTCACAAGATCCAGGGTAGTCTCAGGTGCAGACCAGAATCACCAGGTCCTGGTGAGGTGCAGGTGGCAACCACACACACCAGGTCCCGGTGAGGCCCTGGTGCGGACCAGATGCTCGAGGTACATGAGCAGTTAGAAACACTGCAGCCTCCAGGTCCACATAATGTCCATGTGGGAACGACAATCACCAGTTACAGGTGAGGCCCATGTGGAGCCAGAGTCACCTGGAACAGAAGAGGCCAAAGTCAGGACCAGAGTTACAAGGATCAGGTCACTCCAAGTGGGAATAGAGTAACCATGTCCCGATGATGCCAAGGTAGAACCAGAGTCACCAGGCACAGATGTGGCGCAGGTGGGGAGCATGTTCACTAGGTCCCGTTGAGGCCCAGTTGAGGACCAGAGTCACCAGGTCTAGGTGAGACCTAGAGGGGTACCATATTTACCTGGTCTGTTGACATCCAGATGGGGTCCGGAGTCCCCATGTCAGGCTGAGGCCCAGAGGGGATCCAGAGTCAACATATCCAGGTGAGGCTCAGGTGTGGAACAGAGTATCCAGGTCATAATGGTCCACAGGTGAGGACCAGAGTCACCAGATCTGGGTGAGGCCCAGTTAGCATCAGAGTCAGCAGTTCCAGGTTAGCCAAGAAGGAGTCCACAGCAATCAGGTCCAGGTGGGGAAGAAAGTCAACAGGACTGGGTGAGGCCCAGATGGGGATCAGATTCACCAGGCCCAGGTGATTCCCATGTGGTGACCACATTTACCAGTTCCGGGTGACCACCAGGTAAGGACCAGATTCACCAGGTCCAAGTGAGGCCCACGTGGGGCCTTTGTCACCAGGTATGAGTGAGGCCCAGGTGGCAACCCCACTCACCAGGTCCAGGTGAGGCCAACTGCAGGCCATGCAGAGGAAATATGTCCCGATGATGCCCAGGGAGGGACTAGAGTTACCAGGTCCAGGTGAGGCCAACCTGCAGGCCATGCAGCGGAACCATGTCCCGATGATGCCCAGGTAGGGACCAGAGTTAACAGGTCCAGGTGAGGCCCAGATTGAGCATATTCACTAGGTCCAGGTGAGGCCCAGTTGAGGACCAGAGTCACCAGATCTGGTTGAGGCTCAGAGGGGTACCAGAATCACCTGGTCAACGTGACATCCAGATGGGGACCAGAGTCACCAGGACAGGGTGAGGCCCAGAGAGGTTCCAGAGTCATCATGTCCAGGTGAGGTTCAGGTGTGGAACTGAGTCACCAGGTACCAATGATGCCCAGATGAGGACCAGAGTCACCAGATCTGGGTGACGCGCAGATAGGATCAGAGTCACCAGTTCCAGGTGAGGCAAAGAATGAGTCCACAGCAATCAGTTCCAGGTGGGGAACAAAGTAACCAGGACTGGGTGAGGCCCAGATGGGGACCAGTTCACCTTGTCCAAGTGAGGCCCAGGTGATGACCAGAGTACCCAGGTTGGGAGAAGAAGAGGTAAGGACCAGATTCACCAGGTCCAAGAGGCCCACGTGGGGACCTGAGTCACCAGGTATGGGTTAGCCACAGGTGGCAATCCCACTCACCAGGTCCAGGTGAGGCCAACCTGCAGGCCATGTGCGGAACCATGTCCCGATGATGCCAGGCAGGGACGACAGTCACCAGGTCCAAATGAGGCCCAGATGGAGCTTATTCACTAGGTCCAGGTGAAGCCAATTGAGGACCAGAGTCACCAGAACTGGTTGAGGCCTAGAGGGGTACCAGAATCACCTGGTCCAGGTTACATCCTAATGGGGACCAGAGTCACCAAGTCAGGTGAGGCCATGCTTAGGACCAAAGTGAGGCCATGCTTAAGACCAAATTCACTAGTATCAAGTGAGATCCTTGTGGGAACAAGAGCCACTCTAACCAGCTGAGTCCCAGATCCATGTGAGGCCCACCTGAGGACCAGATTCATCAGGTCGAATTGAGCATAGCTGGGGACAAGTGTCACCAGGTCTGGGTGAGGGCAAACTGAGGACCAGTGTCACCAGATCCAGGTGAGGTCCAGGTGTGGACCAGAGTCACCAGATCGAGGTGAAGCCCAGGTGGGGATCAGAGGCAACAGGTACATGTGGGGCCGCCTTGGGGACCATGGTCAACACGTCTACTTGAGGCCCAGGTGTGGAACACAGTAAGCAGGTCCAGGTGAGTCCCCGGTGTTGACAAGAGTCACCACGTCCAGGTGAGGCTCAGGTGGGGACCAGCATCACCAGGTACGGGGGAGTCCCTTGAAAGAACCAGAGTCAACAGTTCGAGGTCAGGCGCAGGTGGCAACCCGCGTCAGCAGGTCCAAGTCAGGCCAAAGTTGGATTCACAGTCACTAGGGCACGGTGAGACCCAGAGGGGGACTAGAGTCACATGGTCCAGGTGAGTTCCAGTTGTGGAACACAGTCACCGGGTCCCAATTGTGCCCAGTTGAGGACCATGGTCATCAGGGCCAAGTGAGGCCCAGATGGGGACCGGAGTCCCCAAATCCAGGTGAAGCCCAGGTGGGGACCACAGTCACCAGATCCAGGGTAGTCTCAGGGGCAGACATAAATCAGCAAAGTCCAGGTGAGGTGCAGGTGGCAACCACACTCAACAGTTCCCGGTGAGGCCCTGGTGGGGACCAGAGCCACGAGGTGCATGAGAAGCTAGAAACAGTGCAGCCAGCAGGTCCACATGATGTCCATGTGGGAACGAGAATCACCAGTTACATTGAGGCCCAGGTGGGGATCAGACTCACCATGTCCAGGTGAGATCCAGGTGGTAACCAGTGTCACCATGTCCATGTGTGGCGAGGTGAAGACCAGAGATAATAGGTCCGGCTGGGTCACTGTTAGTGAACAGTGTAACCATATCCTGATGCTACCCAGGTGGGTACGAGAAACACCAAGTCCTGGTGAGGCCCAGGTGAGACCAGAGACATGAGGACCAGGTGAGGTCCCGATGGGAACCATAGTCACCAGGTCTGGTGAGGCCATGATTTGGATCAGAGTCACCAGTTACAGGTGAGACCCAGGTGGAGCCAGAGTCACCTGGTAGAGAAGAGGCCAAAGTCAGGACCAGAGTTACCAGGATTAGGTCAGTCACAGAGAGGAATAGAGTAACCATGTCCCGATGATGCTCACGTAGAACCAGAGTCACCAGGTCCAGATGAGGCGCAGGTGGGGAGCATGTTCACTAGGTCCCGGTGAGGCCCAGTTGAGGACCAGAGTCACCAGGTCAAGTTGAGGCCTAGAGGGGTACCAGATTCACCTGGTCTAGGTGACATCCAGATGGGGACCAGAGTCACCATATCAGGGTGAGGCCCAGAGGGGATCCAGAGTCATCATGTCCAGGTGAGGCTCAGGTGTGTAACAAAGTATCAAGGTCTTAATGGTCCACAGGTGAGGACCAGAGTCACCAGATCTGGGTGAGACCCAGTTAGGATCCGAGTCACCAGTTCAAGGTGAGGCCAAGAAGGAGTCCACAGCAATCAGGCCCAGGTGGGGAACACAGTGACCAGGACTTTGTGAGGCCCAGATGGGTACCAGATTCAACAGGCCCAGGTGATTCCCAGGTGGTGACCAGAGTTACCAGTTCCGGGTGAGGTCCAGGTAAGGACCAGATTCACAAGGTCCAAGTAAGACCCACGTGGGGACCTGTATCACCAGGCATGGGTGAGGCCCAGGTGTCAACCCCACTCACCAGGTCCAGGTGAGGGCAACCTGCAGGCCATGCAGAGGAACCATGTCCCGATGATGCCCAGGTAGGGACTAGAGTTACCAGGTCCAGGTGAGGCCAACCTGCAGGCCATGCAGTGGAACCATGTCCCGATGATGCCCAGGTAGGGACCAGAGTTACCAGGTCCAGGTGAGGCCAACCTGCACGTCATGCAGTGGAGCCATGTCCCGATGATGCCCAGGAAGGGACAAGAGTCACCAGGTCAAATGAGGCCCAGATGGAGCATATTCACTAGGTCCAGGTGAGGCCCAGTTGAGGACCAGAGTCACCAGATCTGGTTGAGGCCTACAGGGGTACCAGAATCACCTGGTACAGGAGACATCCAGATGGGGACCAGAGTCACCACTTCAGGGTGAGGCCCAGAGTGGGAAGAGAATCACTAGGTCCAGGTGAGGCCCCAATGTGGACCTGAGAAACCAGGTCCCATGATGCCCATATGAGGACCTGAGTCACCAGGTCCAGGTGAGGTCCCTGTGGGAACCCGTCACCTCGTCCAGGTGAGGCACAGGTGGGATCACAGTCACCAGGTCCAGGTGAGGCCCAGGTATATAAGAGAGTATCTAGGTCCCAATGATGCCCAGGTAAGGACCAGAGTCAACAGGTCCAGGAGAGGCCCAAATATGGATCAGAGTCATTGTGTTCTAGGTGAGGCCAGAAGGAGACCACAGGAACCAGGACCAGGAGAGGGCCATATGGGAACCAGAGCCACCAGAGCCAGGTGAGATCCAGGTGGGACCACAGTCAGAAGGTCCAGGTGAGGCGCAGGTGGCAACAGGATTCACCAAGTCCAGGGGAGGGCCAGGTGGCGACCTGTCACCAGATCCAGGTGTGGACCAGCTAAGGACTAGATTCACCAGGCCCAAGTGAAGCCCAAGGGGTGACCATAGTCACCAGGTAAGGGTGAGGCCCAGAGGGATAACCAGATACCCAGTTTAGTTTGAGGCCCAGAATGGGACCAGAGGTCCCTGGTGAGAGTGACGCCCTGGTGTGGAATAGGTTATCCAGATCCCAATGATGCCTGGGTGAGGACCAGAGTCACTAGGGTCATGCAGGCGCAGATGGGGAACAGAATCACTAGGTCCTGGTGAGGCATAGAATAAGACCAGAATCACCAGAATCAGGTGAGCCCCTTGTGGGAACTAGAGCCACTCAATCCAGCTGAGTCCCAGGTCCATGTGCGGCCCACGTGAGGACCAGATTCATCAGGTCGAATTGAGGCATGGCTGGGGACAAGAGTCACCAGGTCTGGGTGCGGCCTAGGTGGGGCATGATTCAGCAGTTCTGAGTTAGGTGAAAGTGGGGATGAGAGACACCAGGTCCAGGAGAGGCGAAAATGAGGACCAGAGGCAACAGATCTATGTGAGGTCCATGTTGGAAAGAGAGTCACCAGGTCCAGGAGAGGTCCAGGTGGGGACCAGAGTCACCAGATCCAGGTGAAGCTCAGGTGGGGACCAGAGTCACTAGGTCCAGATGAGGCCCTGGTTAGGACCAGAGATACCCGGTACACGTGAGGCCCCGGTGGGGATCAGAGTCAACAGGTCCATGTGAGGCCGGCTTGGAGACCATGGTCAACAAGTCGACTTGAGGCCCAGATGTGGAACAAGGTAAGCAGGTCCAGGTGAGTCCCCGGGGTGAGAAAAGTCACCACGTCCAGGTGAGTCCCAGGTGGGGACCAGGATCTCCATGTACAGGGTAAGCCCTTGAACGAACCAGAGTCAACAGTTCGAGGTCAGGCACAGGTGGCAACTTGCGTCAGCAGGTCCAAGTCAGGCCAAAGTTGGATTCACAGTCACTAGGGCACGGTGAGACCCAGAGGGGGACCAGAGTCACATCGTCCAGGTGAGGTCCAGTTGTGGAACACAGTCACCGGGTCCCAATTGTGCCCAGTTGAAGACCATGGTCATCAGGACCAGGTGAGGCCCAGATGGGGACCGGAGTCCCCAAATCCAGGTGAAGCCCAGGTGGGGACCACAGGCACCAGATCCAGGGTAGTCTCAGGGGCAGACAAGAATCAGCAAAGTCAAGGTGAGGTGCAGGTGGCAACCACACTCAACAGGTCCCGGTGAGGCCCTGGTGGGTACCAGAGCCACGAGGTGCATGAGAAGCTAGAAACACTGCAGCCACCAGGTCCACATGATGTCCATGTGGGAACGAGAATCACCAGTTACATTGAGGCCCAGGTGGGGATCAGACTCACCATGTCCAGGTGAGACCCAGGTGGGAACCAATGTCACCATGTTCAGGTGTTCCCCAGGTGAAGACTACAGTTAATAGGTCCGGCTGGGTCACTGTTAGTGAACAGTGTAACCATATCCTGATGCTACCCAGGTGGGGACCAGAGACACCAGGGCCTGGTGAAGTCCAGGTGGGACAAGAGACATGAGGTTCAGTTGAGGTCCCGATGGGAACCACAGTCACCAGGTCAGGTGAGGCCATGCTTAAGTCAGAGTCACCAGTTACAGGTGAGGCCCTGGTTGAGCCAGATTCAACTGGTACAGAAGAGGTCAAAGTCAGGACTAGAGTTACCAGGATCAGGTAAGTCCCAGTGGGGAATAAAGTAACCATGTCCCAATGATGCCCAGGTAGAACCAGAGTCACCAGGTCCAGATGAGGCGCAGGTGGGGAGCATGTTCACTAGGTCTCGTTGAGGCCAAGTTGAGGACCAGAGTCACTAGGTCTAGTTGAGGCATAGAGGGGTACCATATTCACCTGGTCTTGGTGATATCCAGATGGGGACCAGAGTCACCATGTCAGGCTGAGACCCAGAGGGGATCCAGAGTCATCATGACCAGGTGAGGCTCAGGTGTGGAACAGAGTATCCAGGTCATAATGGTCCACAGGTGAGGATCAGAGTCACCAGATCTGGGTGAGGCCAGTTAGGATCAGAGGCACCAGTTCCAGGTGAGGCCAATAAGGAGTTCACAGCAATCAGGTCCAGGTGGGGAACAAAGTCACCAGGACTGGGTGAGGCCCAGATGGGGACCAGATTCACAAGGTCGAGGAGATTCCCAGATGATGACCAGAGTTACCAGTTCCGGGTGAGGACCAAGTAAGGACCATATTCACCAGGTCCAAGTGAGGCCCACGTGGGGACCTGTGTCACCAGGTATGGGTGAGGCACAGGTGGCAACCCCACTCACCAGGTACAGGTGAGGCCAACCTGCAGGCCATGCAGTGGAACCATGTCCCGATGATGCCCAGGTAGGGACCAGACTTACCAGGTGAAGGTGAGGCCCAGATGGAGCATATTCACTAGGTCCAGGTGAGGCCCAGTTGAGGACCAGAGGCACCAGATCTCGTTGAGGACTAGAGGGGTACCAGAATCACCTGGTCCAAGTGGCATCCAGATGGAGACCAGAGTCACCAGGTTAGGGTGAGGCCCAGAGAATTTCCAGAGTCATCATGTCCAGGTGACGCTCAGGTGTGGAACAGAGTCACCAGGTACCAATCATGTCCAGGTGAGGATCAGTGTCACCAGGTCTGGGTGACGCGCAGATAGGATCAGAATCACCAGTTCCAGGTGAGGCCAAGAAAGAGTCCACAGCAATCAGGTCCGGGGGGGAGCAATGTGACCAGGACTGAATGACGCCCAGATGGGGACCAGAAACACCAGGCCCAGGTGATTCCCAGGTGGTGACCAGAGTTACGAGTTCCGGGTGAGAACAAGGTAAGGACCAGATTCACCCGGTCCAAGTGAGGGCCACGTGGGGACCTGTGTCACCAGGCAAGGGTGAGGCACTAGTGACAACCCCACTCCCCAGGTCTAGGAGATGCCAACCTGCAGGCCATGCAGAGGAACCATGTCCCGATGATGCCCAGTAGGGACTAGAGTTACCAGGTCCAGGTGATGCCAACCTGCAGGCCATGTGTGGAACCATGTACCGATGATGCACAGGTAGGGACCAGAGTTACAAGGTCCAGGTGAGGCCAACCTGCAGGCCATGCAGTGAAACCATATCCCTATGATGCCCACGTAGGGACCAGAGTCACCAAGTCCAAATGAGGCCAAGATGGATCATATTCACTAGGTCCAGGTGAGGCCCAGTTGAGGACCAGAGTCACCATATCTGGTTGAGGCCTAGACGGGTACCAGAATCCCCTGGTCCAGGTGACATCCAGATGGGGACCAGAGTCACCAGGTCAGGGTGAGGCCCAGAGAGGTTATCATGTCCAGGTGAGGCTCAGGTGTAGAACAGAGACACCATGTACCAATGATGCCCAGGTGAGGACCAGAGTCACCAGGTCTGGGTGACGAGCAGATAGGATCAGAGTCACCAGTTCCAGGTGTGGCCAAGAAAGAGTCCACAGCAATCAGGTCCCGGTGGGGAACAAAGCCACCAGGACTGGGTGAGGCCCAGATGGGGACCAGATTCACCAGGTCCAGGTTAGGTCCAGGTGGTGACCAGAGTCCCCGGGTGTGGGAGAGGACCAGGTAAGGACCAGATTCACCAGATCCAAGAGGTCCACGTGGCGATAGAGTCAACAGGTATGGTTGAGGTCCTGGTGGCAAACCCACTCACCAGGTCCACGTGAGGCTATCATGGAGGCCAGAGTCACCGGATACAGGTGAGTCCCTAGTGGGGACCGGCGTCACCAGGTAAATGTGAGGTCTACAAAAACACCACAGTACCAGGTCCAGGTGTGGTTCATGTGGGAAAGAGAGTCACCAGGTCCAGGTGAGACCCAGGTGGGGACCACAGTCACCAGGTCCAGATTGAGGCCTAGGTGGGGGGACCAGAGTCATCAGGACCAGTTGAGGCCAAAGTGTGGAGCAAAGTTATCATGTCCAGGTGAGGCCCAGGTGGGGAACAGAGTAACCATGTCCCATTGATGCCAGGTGGGAAAAGAGTCACAAGGTCCAGACGAGGCCTAAGTGAGGAGTAGATTCACCAGGTCCTGTTTAGGCCCAGTTGAGGACCGGTGTTCCCAGCTCCGCGTGAGTCCCAGAGGGGTCCAGAGTCACCGATTCTGGTGATATCCAGATGGGGACCAGAGTCACCACGTCAGGGTGAGGCCCAGAGGGGGCGAGAGTCACTAGGTCCAGGTGAGGACCCGATGTGGAACTGAGAAACCAGGTCTCAATATGCCCATATGAGGACCTGAGTCACCAGGTCCAGGTGATGTCCCTGTGGGAACCAGTCACCTCGTCCAGGTGAGACCCAGGTGGGACCACACTCACCAGGTCCAGGTGAGGCCAAGTTATATAAGAGAGTATCCAGGTCCCAATGATGCCCAGGTTAGGACCAGAGTCAACAGGTCCAGGAGAGGCCCAAATATGCATCAGAGTCATTGTGTTCCTGGTGAGGCCAGTTGGAGACCAGAGGAACCAGGTCCAAGCGAGCCCCATATGGGAACCAGAGCCACCAGATCCATGTGAGGTCCAGGTGGGACCACAGTCACAAGGTCCAGTGAGGGGCAGGTGGCAACAGGATTCACCAAGTCCAGGTGAGGCCCAGGTGGCGACCACTCACCAGATCCAGGTGAGGACCAACTAAGGACCAGATTCACCAGGCCCAAGTGAAGCCCAAGGGGTGACCAGATTCAACAGGTAAGGGTGAGTCCCAGAGGGGGAACCTGAGTAACCAGTTTAGTTTGAGGCCCAGAATGGGACCAGAGGTCCCTGGTCAAAGTGAGGCCCAGGTGTGGAATAGAGTATCCAGGCCCCAATGATGCCTGGGTGAGGACAGAGACACTAGGGCCATGCAGGCCCAGATGGGGAACAGAATCACTAGGTCCTGGTGAGGCATAGAAAAAACCCCAGTCACCAGTATCAGGTGAGCCCTTTGTGGGAACCAGAGCCACTCTATCCAGCTGAGTCGCAGGTCCATGTAAGGCCCACGTTATGACCAGATTTATAAGGTCGATGAGGCATAGCTGGGGACAAGAGTCACCATGTCTGGGTGCGGCCTAGGTGGGGCCAAGGATGACCAGGTCCAGGGGAGGCCCTTGAAAGAACCAGAGTCAACAGTTCGAGGTCAGGCGCAGGAGGCAACCAGGGTCACCAGGTCCAAGTCAGGCCAAAGTGGGGTTCACAGTCACTAGGGCACGGTGAGACCGAGAGGGGGACCAGAGTCACCTGGTCCAGGTGAGGTCCAGTTGTAGAACACAGTTACCGGGTCCCAATTTTGCCCAGTTGAGGACCATGGTCAACTGGGTCAGGTTAGGCCCAGATGGGGACCAGAGTCCCCAAATCCAGGTGAAGCCGAGGTGGGGACCACAGTCACCAGATCCAGGATAGTCTCGGGTGCAGACCAGAATCACCAGGTCCAGGTGAGGTGCAGGTGGCAACCACACTCACCAGGTCCCGGTTAGGTCCTGGTGGGGACCAGAGTCACGAGGTACATGAGAAGCTAGAAACACTACAGCCAAAAGGTCTCCATGATGTCCATGTGGGAACGAGAATCACCAGTTACAGGTGAGTACCAGGTGGTGAACTGACTCTCCATGTAGAGGTGAGTCCCAGGTGGGAACCAGTGTCACCATGTCCAGTGTGGCCCAGGTGAAGACCAGAGTTAATAGGTCCGGCTGGGTCACTGTTAGTGAACAGTGTAACCATATCCTGATGCTACCCAGGTGGGTACCAGAGACTCCAGGCCCTGGTGATTCCCAGGTGGGACCAGAGACATGAGGTCCAGGTGAGGTCCCGATGGGAACCACAGTCACCAGGTCAGGTGAGGCCATGCTTAGAATCAGAGTCACCAGTTACAGGTGAGGCCCAGTTAGAGCCAGAATCACCTGGTACAGAGAGGCCAAAGTCAGGACCAGAGTTACCAGGATCAGGTCAGTCCCAGTGGGGAATAGAGTAACCATGTCCCGATGATGCCCACGTAGAACCAGAGTCACCATGTCCAGATGAGGCGCAGGTGGGGAGCATATTCACCAGGTCCCGGTGTGGCCCAGTTGAGGACTAGAGTCACCAGGGTTGATTGAGGCCTAGAGGGGTACCAGATTCACCTGGTCTAGGTGACATCCAGATGGGGACCAGAATCACCATGACAGGGGGAGGCCCAGAGTGGATCCAGAGTCATCATGTCCAGGTGAGGCTCAGGTGTGGAAAGAGTATCCAGGTAATAATGATCCACAGGTGAGGACCAGAGTCAGCAGATCTGGGTGAGGCCCAGTTAGGATCAGAGTCACCAGTTCCAGGTGAGGCCAAGAACGAGTCCACAGCAATCAGGTCCAGATGGGGAAAAAAGTCACCAGGACTGAGTGAGGCCCAGATGGGGACCAGATTCACCAGGCCCAGGTGATTCCCAGGTGGTGACCAGGTTACGTGTTAGGGGTGAGGAGCAGGTAAGGACCAGATTCACCAGGTCCAAGTGAGGCCCACGTGGCGACCTGTGTCACTAGGTATGGGTGAGGCCCAGGTGGCAACCCGACTCACCAGGTCCAGGTGAGGCCAACCTGCAGGCCATGCAGAGGCACCATATCCCGATGATGCCCAGGTAGGGACGAGAGATACCAGGTCCAGCTGAGGCCAACCTGCAGGCCATGCAGTGGAACCATGTCCCGATGATGCCCAGGAAGGGACCAGAGTCACCAGGCCCAAATGAGGCCCAGATGGAGCATATTCACTAGGTCCAGGTGAGGCCCAGTTGAGGACCAGAGTCACCAGATCTGGTTGAGGCCTAGAAGGGTAACAGAATCACCTGGTCCAGGTGACATCCAGATGGGTCCAGAGTCACCAGATCAGGGTGAGGCCCAGAGAGGTTCCAGAGTCATCATGTCCAGGTGAGGCTCAGGTATGGAACAGAGTCACCAGGTACCAATGATGCCCAGGTGAGGACCAGAGTCACCAGGTCTGGGTGAAGCGCAGATAGGATCAGAGTCACCAGTTCCAGGTGAGGGCAAGAAAGAGTCCACAGCAATCAGGTCCAGGGTCGGAACAAAGTCACCAGGACTGGGTGAGGCCCAGATGGGGACCAGATTCACCAGGTCCAGGTGAGTCCCAGGTGGTGACCAGAGTGTCCGGGTTTGGGAGAGGACCAGGTAAGTAACAGGTTCACTGGGTCCAAGAGGCCTTCGTGGAGACCTGAGTCACCAGGTATGGGTGAGGCCCAGGTGGCAACCCCACTCACCAGGTCCTTGTGAGGCCACCTGCAGGCTAGAGTCACCAGATCCAGGTGAGGCCCTTGTGGGGACCGGAGTCACCAGGTAATTGTGAGTCTACAAGAACACCACAGGCACCAGGTCCAGGTGTGGTTCATGTGGGAACGAGAGTCACTAGGTCCAGGTGAGCCCCAGGTGGGGACAAGTCACCAGTTCCAGATTGAGGCCTAGGTGGGGGACCAGAGTCATCAGGACCAGCTGAGGCCAAACTGCGGAGCAAATTTATCATGTCCAGGTGAGGCCCAGGTGAGGAACAGAGTAACCATGTCCCATTGATGCCAGGTGGGAAAAGAGTCACAAGGTGCAGACGAGGCCTATGTGAGGAGTAGATTCACCAGGTCCTGTTGAGGCCCAGTTGTGGACCGGTGTCCCCAGCTCCGGGTGAGTCCCAGAGGGGGACCAGAGTCACCCGGTTCTAGTGATAACCAGGTGAGGACCAGAGTCACCACGTCAGGGTGAGGCCCAGAGGGAGACGAGAATCACTAGGTTCAAGTGAGTCCCCGATTTGGAACTGTGAAACCAGGTCCCATGATGCCCATATGAGGACCTGAGTCACCAGGTTCAGGTGATGTCCCTGTGGGAACCAGTCACCCGGTTCAGGTGAGGCCCAGGTGGGACCACAGTCACCAAGTCCAGGTGAGGCCCAGGTAAATAAGAGAGTATCCAGGTCCCAATGATACCCAGGTAGGGACCAGAGTCCACAGGTCCAGGAGAGGCCCAAATATGGATCAGATTCATTGTGTTCCAGGTGAGGCCAGATGGAGACCACAGAACCAGGTCCAGGAGAGCCCCATATGGGAATCAGAGCCACCAGATCCAGGTGAGGTCCGGGAGGGACCACAGTCACAAGGTCCAGGTGAGGCGCAGGTGGCAACATGATTCACCAAGTCCAGGTGAGGCCCACGTCGTGACCAGTCACCAGATCCAGGTGCGGAACAGCTAAGGACCAGATTCACCAGGCCCAAGTGAAGCCCAAGGGGTGACCAGATTCACCAGGTAAGGGTGAAGCCCAGAGGGGGAACCAGAGTAACCAGTTTAGATTGAGGCCCAGAAGGGGGCCAGAGGTCCCTGGACAAAGTGAGGCCCAGGTGTGGAATAGAGTATCAAGGTCCCAATGATGCCTGGGTGAGGACCAGAGTCACTAGGGCCATGCAAGTCCACATGGGGAACAGAATCACTAGGTCCTGGTGAGGCATAGAATAAGAACACAGTCACCAGTATCAGTTGAGTCCCTTGTGGGAACCAGAGCCACTCCATCCAGCTGAGTCCCAGGTCCATGTGAGGCCGACGTGAGGACCAGATTCATTAGGTCGAATTGAGGCATAGCTGGGGACAAGAGTCACCAGGTCTGGGTGTGGCCTAGGTGTGGCAAGATTCAGCAGTTCTGAGTTAGGTCAAAGTGAGGACGAGAGACACCAGGTCCAGGTGAGGCCAAACTGAGGACCAGAGTCACCAGATCCAGGTGAGGTCCATGTTGGAAAGAGAGTCACCAGGTCCAGGAGAAGTACAGGTGGGGACCAGAGTCACCAGATCCAGGTAAAGTCCAGGTGGGGATCAGAGTCACGAGATCCAGGAGAAGTCCAGGTGGGCACCAGAGTCTCTAGGTGCAGATGAGGCCCAGGTGAGGACCAGAGTTACCAGGTACACGTGAGGCCCCGGTGGGGATCAGAGGCAACAGGTCCATGTTAGGAGGGCTTGGGTACCATGGTCAAGAGGTGTACATGAGGCCCAGGTGTGGAACACAGTAAGCAGGTCCAGGTGAGTCCCCGGTGGTGACAAGAGTCACCACGTCCAGGAGAGGCCCAGGTTGGGACCAGGATCACCAGTTACAGGGGAGGCCCTTGAAAGAACCAGAGTCAACAGTTCGAGGTCAGGCGCAGTTGGCAACCAGGGTCAGCAGGTCGTAGCCAGGCCAAAGTGGGGTTCACAGTCACTAGGGCACGGTGACACCCAGAGGGGGACCAGAGTCACCTGTTCCAGGTGAGGTCCAGTTGTGGAACACAGTCACAGGGTCCCAATTTTGCCGGGTGAGGACCATGGTCAACAGGGCCAGGTGAGGCCCAGATGGGGACCAGAGTCCCCAAATCCACGTGAAGCCCAGGAGGGAACCACAGACACCAGATCCAGGGTAGTCTCAGGTGCAGACCAGAATCACCAGTTCCAAGTGAGGTGCAGGTGGCAACCACACTCACCATGTCCCGGTGAGGCCCTGGTGGGGACCAGAGTCACGAGGTACATGAGAAGCTAGAAACCCTGCAGCCACCAGGTGAACATGATGTCCATGCTGGAATGAGAATCACCAGTTACAGGTGAGGACCAGGTGGGGATCCGACTCACCATGTCCAGGTGAGACCCAGGTTGGAACCAGTGTCACCATGTCCAGGTGTGGCCCAGGTGAAGACCAGAGTTAATAGGTCTTGCTGGGTCAATACTAGTGAACAGTGTAACCATATCCTGATGCTACCCAGGTGGGTACCAGAGACACCAGGTCCTGGGGTGTCCCAGGTGGAACCAGAGACACGAGGCCCAGGTGAGGTCCCGATGGGGACCACAGTCACCAGGTCAGGTGAGGCCATGCTTAGGATCAGAGTCACCAGTTACAGTTGAGGCCCAGGTTGAGCCAGAGTCACCTGGTACAGAAGAGGCCAAAGTCACGACCAGAGTTACCAGGATCAGGTCAGTCCCAGCGTGGAATAGAGTAACCATGTCCCGGTGATGCCCAGGTAGAACCAGAATTACCAGGTCCAGATGAGGTGCAGGTGGAGAGCATATTCACTAGGTCCCGGTGAGGCCAAGTTGAGGACCGAGTCACCAGGTATAGTTGAGGCTTGGAGGGGTACCAGATACACCTGGTCTAGGTGACATCCAGATGGGGACCAGAGTCACCAGGTCAGGGTGAGGCCCAGAGAGGTTCCAGAGTCATCATGTCCAGGTGAGGCTCAGGTGTGGAAGAGAGTATAGAGGTCATAATGGTCCACAGGTGAGGACCAGAGTCACCAGATCTGGGTGAGGCCCAGTTAGGTTCAGAGTCACCAGTTTCAGTTGAGGCCAAGAGGAGTCCACAGAAATCAGGTCCAGGTGGGGAAGAAAGTCAACAGGACTGGGTGAGGCCCAAAGGGGGACCATATTCACCAGGTCCAGGTGATTCCCAGGTGGTGACCAGGGTTACCAGGTCCGGGTGAGTACCGGGAAAGGACCAGATTCACCAGGTCCAAGTGAGGTCCACGTGGGTACCTGTGACACCAGGTATGGGTGAGCCCCAGGTGGCAAGCCCATTCACTAGTTCCAGGTGAGGCCAACCTGGAGGCCATGCAGAGGAACCGTGTCCCAGTGATGCCCAGGTAGGGACCAGAGTTACCAGGTCCAGCTGAGGCCAACCTGCAGGCCATGCAGTGGATCCATATCCCGATGATGCCCAGGTAGGGGCCAGAGTCACCAGGTCCAACTGAGTCCCAGATGGAGCATATTCACTAGGTCCAGGTGAGGCCCAGGTGAGGACCAGTGTCCCCAGGCCTGGTTGAGGCCTAGAGGGTTCCCAGAGTCACCTGGTCCCGGTGACATCCAGATGGAGACCAGAGTCACCAGGTCAGGGTTAGGCCCAGAGTGGTTCCACAGTCATCATGTCCAGGTGAGGCTCAGGTGTGGAACAGAGTCACCAGGTACCAATGATGCCCAGGTGAGGACCAGAGTGACCAGGTCTGGGCGACGCGCAGATAAGATCAGAGTCACCAGGTCCAGGTGAGGCCAAGAAGGAGTCCACAGCAATCAGGTCCAGGTGGGGAACAAAGTCACCAGGACTGGGTGAGGCCCAGATGGGGAACAGATTCATTCACCAGGTCCAGGTGAGGCCCAGGTGGTGACCAGAGTCCCCGGGTCTGGGAGAGGACCAGGTACGGTCCAGATTCACCAGGTCCAAGAGGCCCACGTGGTGACCTGAGACACCAGGTATGGGTGATGCCCAGGTGGCAACCCCACTCACCAGGTCCAGGTGAGGCCAACCTGCAGGCCAGAGTCACCAGATCCAGGTGAGGCCCTAGTGGGGACAGGAGTCACCAGGTAAACGTGAGTCTACAAGTACACCACAGTCACCAGGTCCAGGTGTGGTTCATGTGGGAACTTAGTCACCAGGTCCAGGTGAGACCCAGGTGGGGACCACAGTCACCAGGTCCAGATTGAGGACAAGGTGGGGCGACCAGTGTCATCAGAACCAGTTGAGGCCAAAGTGTGGAGCAAAGTTATCATGTCCAGGTGAGGCCCAGGTGTGGAACAGAGTAACAATGTCCCATTGATGCCAGGTGCGAAAACAGTCACAAGGTCCAGACGAGGCCTAAGTGAGGAGTAGATTCACCAGGTCCTGTTGAGGCCCAGTTGAAGACCAGTGTAACCAGCTCCGGGGGAGTCCCAGAGGGGGCGAGTCACCCAGTACTGGTGATATCCAGGTGGGGACCAGAGTCACCACGTCAGAGTGAGGCCCACAGGGGGACGAAAATCACTAGGTCCAGGTGAGGCGCTGATGTATAACTAAGAAACCAGGTCCCATGATGCCCGTATGAGGACCTGAATCACCAGGTCCAGTTGAGGTCCCTGTGGGAAACCGTCACGTCGTCCAGGTGAGGCCCAGGGGGACCACAGTCACCAGTTCCAGGTTAGGCCCAGGTATATAAGAGAGTATCCAGGTCCCAATGATTTCCAGGTAAGGACCAGAGTCAACAGGTCCAGGAGAGGCCCAATATGGATCAGAGTCATTGTGTTACAGGTGAGGCCAGATGGAGACCACAGGAACCAGGTCCAGGAGAGCCCCATATGTTAACCAGAGACACCAGATCCAGGTGAGATCCAGGTGGGACCACAGTCACAAGGTCCAGGTGAGGCGCAGGTGGCAACAGGATTCACCAAGTCCAGGTGAGGCCCAGGTGGCGACCAGTCACCACATCCAGGTACGGAGCAGCTAAGGACCAGATTCACCAGGCACAAGTGAAGCCCAAGGGGTGTCCAGAGTCACCAGGTAAGGGTGAGGCCCAGAGGGGGAACCAGAGTATCCAGTTAATTTGAGGCAGAGAATGGGACCAGCGATCCCTAGTCTAAGTGAGGCCCAGGTGTGGAATAGAGTATCCAGGTCCCAATGATGCCTGGGTGAAGACCAGAGTCACTAGAGCCATGCAGGCCAGGATCGGGAACAGAATCACCAGGTCCTGGTGTGGCAAGAACTAAGATCACAGTCAGCAGTATCAGGTGAGCCCCTTGTGGGAACTAGAGCCACTCTATTCATCTGAGTACCAGGTCCATGTGAGGCCCACGTGAGGACCAGATTCAACATGTCGAATTGAGGCATAGCTGGGGACAAGAGTCACCAGGTCTGGGTGCGGCCTAGGTGGGGCAATATTCAGCAGTTCTGAGTTAGGTCAAAGTGGGGACGAGAGACACCAGGTCCAGGTGAAGAAAAACTGAGTACCAGAGTCACCAGATCCAGGTGAGGTCCATGTTGGGGAGAGTCACCAGGTCCAGGAGAGGTCCAGGTGGGGACCAGAGTCACCAGATCCAGGTGAAGCCCAGGTGGGGACCAGAGTCACTAGGTCCAGATGAGGCACAGGTGAGGACCAGAGTTACCAGGTACACGTGAGGCCCCGGTGGGGATCAGAGTCAACAGGTCCATGTGAGGCCGGCTTGGGGACCATGGTCAACAGGTCTATTGAGGCCCAGGTGTGGAACACTGTAAGCAGGTCCATGTGAGTCCCCAGTGGTGACAAGAGTCACCACGTCCAGGTGAGGCCCGGTGTAGACCAGGATCACCAGTTACAGGGGAGGCCTTTGAAAGAACCAGAGTCAACAGTTCGAGGTCAGGCGCAGCTTCCAACCAGGGTCAGCAGGTCGAAGTCAGACCAAAGTGGGTTTCACAGTCACTAGGGAACGGTGAGACCCGAGGGGAACCAGAGTCACGTGGTCCAGGTGAGGTCCACTTGTGGAACACAGTCACCGCGTCCCGATTTTGCCCAGTTGAGGACCATGGTCAACAGGGCCAGGTGAGCCCCAGATGGGGAGACGAGTCCCCAAATCCAGGTGAAGCCCAGGTGGGGACCATTGTCACTAGATCCAGGGTAGTCTCAGGTGCAGACCAGAATCACCAGGTGCAGGTGAGATGCAGGTGGCAACCACACACACCAGGTCCCGGTGAGGCCCTGGTGGGGACCAAGTCACGAGGTACATGAGAAGCTAAAAACACTGCAGCCACCAGGTCCACATTATGTCCATGTGGGAACGAGAAACACCAGTTACAGGGGAGGACCAGGTGGGGATCCGACTCACCATGTCCAGGTGAGACCCAGGTGGGATCCAGTATCACCATGTCCAGGTGTGGCCCAGGTGAAGGCCAGAGTTAATAGGTCCCGCTGGGTCACTGTTATTGAACAGTGTAACCTTATCCTGATGCTACTGAGGTGGGTACCAAGACACCAGGTCCTGGTGAGGTCCAGTTGGGACCAGAGACATGAGGTCCAGGTGAGGTCCCGATGGGAACCACAGTCACCAGGTCAGGTGAGGCCATGCTTAGGATCAGAGTCATCAGTTACAGGTGAGGCCCAGGTGGAGCCAGAGTCACCTGGTACAGAAAATGACAAAGTCAGGAATAGTGTTACCAGGATCAAGTCACTCCCAGTGGGGAATAGAGTAACCATGTCCCGATGATGCCCACGTGGAACCAGAGTCACCATGTCCAGATGAGGCGCAGTTGGGGAGCATATTCACTAGGTCTCGGTGAGGCCAAGTTGAGGACTAGAGTCACCAGGTTTGGTTGAGGCCTAGAGGGGTACCAGATTCACCTGGTCTAGGTGACATCCAGATGGGGACCAGAGTATCCGTGGCAGAGGGAGGCCCAGAGTGGATCCAGAGTCATCATGTCCAGGTGAGGCTCAGGTGTGGAACAGAGTATCCAGGTCGTATTGATCCACAGGTGAGGACCAGAGTCAGCAGATCTGGGTGAGGCCCAGTTAGGATCAGAGTCACCAGTTCCAGGTGAGGCCAAGAAGGCGTCCACAGCAATCAGGTCCAGGTGGGGAACAAAGTCACCAGGACTGAGTGAGGCCCAGATGGGGACCAGATTCACCAGGCCCAGGTGATTTCCAGGTGGTGACCAGGTTACGAGTTACGGGTGAGGAGCAGGTAAGGACCAGATTCACCAGGTCCAAGTGAGGCCCACTTGGGGACCTGTGTTACCAGGTATGGGTGAGGCCCAGGTGACAACCCCACTCAACAGGTCCAGGTGAGGCCAACCTGCAGGCCATGCAGAGGAAACATGTCCCGATGATGCCCAGGTAGGGACGAGTGATACCAGGTCCAGCTGAGGCCAACCTGCAGGCCATGCAGTGGAACCATGTCCCGATGATGCCCAGGTAGGGACCAGAGTCACCAGGCCCAAATGAGGCCCAGATGGAGCATATTCACTAGGTCCAGGTGAGGCCCAGTTGAGGACCAGAGTCACCAGATCTGGTTGAGTCCCAGAGGGGTACCAGAATCACCTGGTCCGGGTGACATCCAGATGGGTCCAGAGTCACCATGTCAGGGTGAGGCCCAGAGAGGTTCCAGAGTCATCATGTCCAGGTGAGGCTCAGGTATGGAACAGAGTCACCAAGTAAAAAAGATGCCCAGGTGAGGACCAGAGTCACCAGGTCTGGGTGACGCGCACATTGGATCAGAGTCACCAGTTCCAAGTGAGGCCAAGAAAGAGTCCACAGCAATCAGGTCCAGGTGCGGAACCAAGTCACCAGGACCGGGTGAGGCCCAGATGGGGACTAGATTGACCAGGTCCAGGTGAGGCCCAGGTGGTGACCAGAGTCCCCGGGTCTGGGAGAGGACCAGGTACGGTCCAGATTCACCAGGTCCAAGAGGCCCACGTGGTGACCTGAGACACCAGGTATGGGTGAGGCCCAGGTGGCAACCCCACTCACCAGGTCCAGGTGAGGCCAACCTGCAGGCCAGAGTCACCAGATCCAGGTGAGGCTCTAGTGGGGACCGGAGTCACAGGTAAATGTGAGTCTACAAGAACACCACAGTCAACAGGGCCAGGTGTGTTTCAAGTGGGAACGAGAGTCACCAGGTCCAGGTGAAACCCAGGTGGGGACCACAGTCACCAGGTCCAGATTGAGGCCTAGGTTGGGGGACCAGATTCATCAGGACCAGTTGAGGCCAAAGTGTAGAGCAAAATTATCATGTCCAGTAGAGACATAGGTGGGGAACAGAGTAACCATGTCCCATTGATTCCAGGTGGGAAAAGAGTCACAAGGTCCATACGAGGCCTAAGTGAGGAGTAGATTCACCAGGTCCTGTTTAGGCCCAATTGAGGACCAGTGTCCCCAGCTCTGGGAGAGTCCCAGAGGGGGAGCAGAGTCACCCGGTTCTGGTGATATCCAGGGGTGACCAGAGTCACCACGTCACGGTGAGGCCCTAGGGGACGAGAATCACTAGGTCCAGGTGAGGCCCCGATGTGGAACTCAGAAACCAGGTCGATAGATGCCCATATGAGGACCTGAGTCACCAGGTCCAGTTGAGGTCCCTGTGGGAACCAGTCACCTCGTCCAGGTGAAGCCCAGGTGGGACCACAGTCACCAGGTCCAGGTGAGGCCCAGGTATATAAGAGAGTATCCAGGTCCCAGTGATGCCCAGGTAAGGACCAACGTCATCAGGTCTAGGAGAGGCCCAAATATGTATCAGAGTCATTGTGTTCCAGGTGAGGCCAGATGGAGACAACACGGACCAGATTCAGGAGAGCCCCATATGGGAACCAGAGCAACCAGATCCAGGTGAGGTCCAGGTGGGACCACAGTCACAAGGTCCAGGTGAGGCGCAGGTGGCAACAGGATTCACCAAGTCCAGGTGAGACCCAAGTGGCGACCAGTCACCAGATCCAGGTGCGGACCAGCTCAGGACCAGATTCACCAGGCCCAATTGAAGCCCAAGGGGTGACCTGAGTCACCAGGTAAGGGTGAGGCCCAGAGGGGGAACCAGAGTATCCAGTATAGTTTGAGGCCCAGAATGGGACCAGAGGTCCCTGGTCAAAATGAGGCCCAGGTGTGGCATAGAGTATCCAGGTCCCAATGATGCCTGGGTGAGGACCAGAGTCACTAGGGCCATGCAGGCCCAGATGGAGAACAGAATCACTAGGTCCTGGTGAGGCATAGAATAAGACCACAGTCACCAGTATCAGGTGAGCCCCTGAGGGAACCAGAGCCACTCTATCCAGCTGAGTCCCAGGTCCATGTGAGGCCCACGTGAGGACCAGATTCATCAGGTCGAATTGAGGCATAGCTGGGGACAAGAGTCACCAGGTCTGGGTGCGGCCTAGGTGGGGCAAAATTCAGCAGTTCTGAGTTAGGTCAAAGTGGGGACGAGAGACACCAGGTCCACGTGAGGCCAAACTGAGTACCAGAGTCACCAGATCCAGGTGAGTTCCATGTTGGAAAGAGAGTCAACTTGTGCAGGAGAGGTCCAGAAGGGGACCAGAGTCACCAGATCCAGGTGAAATCCAGGTGGGGACCAGAGTCACCAGATCCAGGTGAAGCCGAGGTTGGCACAGATTCACTAGGTCCAGATGAGGCCCAGGTGAGGACCAGAGTTACCAGGTCACGTGATTCCCCGGCGGGGATCAGAGTCAACAGGTCCATGTGAGGCCAGCTTGGGGTCCATGGTCAACAGGTCTACTTGAGGCCCCGGTGTGGAACACAGTAACCAGGTCCAGGTGAGTACCCGGTGGTGACAAGAGTCACCACGTCCAGGTGAGGCGCAAGTGGGGACCAAGATCACCAGGTACAGGGGAGGCCCTTGAAAGAACCAGAGTCAACAGTTCGAGGTCAGGCGCAGGTGTCAACCAGGGTCAGCAGGTCCAAGTCAGGCCAAAGTGGGGTTCACAGTCACTAGGGCACTTGAGACCCAGAGGGGGACCAGAGTCACCTGGTCAGGTGAGGTCCAGTTGTGGAACACAGTCTCTGGGTCCCAATTTTGCCCAGTTGAGGACCTGGTTCAACAGGGCCAGGTGAGGCCCAGATGGGGACTGGAGTTCCCAAATCCAGGTGAAGCCAAGGAGGGGACCACAGTCACTAGCTCCAGGTTTGTCTCAGGTGCAGACCAGAATCAACAGGTCTAGGTGAGGTGCAGGTGGCAACCACACTCACCAGGTCCCGGTGAGGCCCTGGTGGGGACCAGAGTCACGAGGTACATGAGAAGCTAGAAACACTGCAGCCACCAGGTCCACATGATGTCCATGTGGAAACGAGAATCACCAGTTACAGCTGAGGCCCAGGTGGGGATCCCACTCACCATGTCCAGGTGAGACCCAGGTGGGAACCAGTGTCACCATGTCCAGGAGTGCCCCAGGTGAAGACCAGAGTTATTAGGTCCGGGTGGGTCACTGTTAGTGTACAGTGTAACCATATCCTGATGCTACCCAGGTGGGTACCAGAGACACCAGGTCCTGGTGAGGCCCAGGTGGGACCAGACACATGAGGTCCAGGTGAGGTCCCGATGGAAACCACAGTCACCAGGTCAAGTGAGGCCATGCTTAGGATCAGAGTCACCAGTTACAGGTCTGGCCCAGGTGGAGCCAGAGTCACTTGGTACAGAAGAGGCCAAAGTCCGGACCAGAGTTACCAGGATCAGGTCAGTCCCAGTGTGGAACAGAGTAAACATGTCCCGATGATGCCCAGGTAGAACCAGAGTTACCAGGTCCAGATGAGGTGCAGGTGGGAGCATATACACTAGGTCCCGGTTAGGCCAAGTTGAGGACCAAGTCACCAGGTCTAGTTGAGGCTTGGAGGGGTACCAGATTCACCTGGTCTAGGTGACATCCAGATGGGGACCAGAGTCACCATGTCAGGCTGAGACCCAGAGGGGATCCAGAGTCATCATGTCCAGGTGAGGCTCACGTGTGGAACAGAGTATCCAGGTCATAATGGTCCACAGGTGAGGACCAGAGTCACCAGATCTGGGTGAGGCCCAGTTAGGATCAGAGTCACTAGTTCCAGGTGAGGGCCAAGAAGGAGTACACAGCCATCAGGTCCAGGTGGGAACAAAGTCACATGGACTGGTTGAGGTCCAATGGGGACCAGAATCACAATTGAGGCCTAGAGGGGTACCAGAAACACCCGGTCCAGGTGACATCGAGATGGGTACCAGAGTCACCATGTCAGGGTGAGGCCCAGAAAGGTTCCAGAGTCATCATGTCCAGGTGAGGCTCAGGTGTGAAACAGAGTCACCAGGTACCAATGATGCCCAGGTGAGGAACAGAGTCACCATGTCTGGGTGACCCGCAGATAGGATCAGAGTCACCAGTTCCAGGTGAGGCCAAGAAAGAGTCCACAGCAATCAGGTCCAGGTGGGGTACAAAGTCCCGAGGACTGGGTGAGGCCCAGATGGGGACCAGATTCACAAGGTCCAGGCGATTCCCAGGTGGTGAACAGAGTTACAAGTTCCGGGTGAGGACCAGGTAAGGACCAGATTCATCAGGTCCAAGTGAGGCCCACGTGGGGCCCTGTGTCACCAGGCATGTGTGAGGCCCAAGTGACAACCCCTCTCACCAGGTCCAGGTGAGACCAACCTGCAGGCCATGCAGAGGAACCATGTCGCAATGATGCCGAGGTTGGGACTAGAGTTCTCAGGTCCAGGTGAGGCCAACCTGCAGGCCATGCAGTGGAACATGTCCTGATGATGCCCAGGTAGGAACCAGATTTACCAGGTCCAGGTGAGGCCAACCTGCAGGCCATGCAATGGAACCATGTCCTGATGATGCCCAGGTAGGGATCAGAGTCACCAGGTCCAAATGAGGCCCAGATGGAGCATATTCACTAGGTGCAGGAGAGGCCCAGTTGAGTATCACAGTCACCAGATCTGGTTGAGTCCTAGAGGGGTACCAGAATCACCTGGACCAGGTGACATCCAGATGGGGACCAGAGTCACCAGGTCAGGGTGAGGCCCAGAGAGGTTCCAGAGTCATCATGTCCAGGTGAGGCTCAGGTGTGGAACAGAGTCACCAGGTACCAATGATGCCCAGGTGAGGACCAGAGTGACCAGGTCTGGGCGACGCGCAGATAAGATCAGAGTCACCAGGTCCAGGTGAGGACAAGAAGGAGTCCACAGCAATCAGGTCCAGGTGGGGAACAAAGTCACCAGGACTGGGTGAGGCCCAGATGGGGAACAGATTCATTCACCAGGTCCAGGTGAGGCCCAGGTGGTGACCAGAGTCCCCGGGTCTGGGAGAGGACCAGGTACGGTCCAGATTCACCAGGTCCAAGAGGCCCACGTGGTGACCTGAGACACCAGGTATGGGTGATGCCCAGGTGGCAACCCCACTCACCAGGTCCAGGTGAGGCCAACCTGCAGGCCAGAGTCACCAGATCCAGGTGAGGCCCTAGTGGGGACAGGAGTCACCAGGTAAACGTGAGTCTACAAGTACACCACAGTCACCAGGTCCAGGTGTGGTTCATGTGGGAACTTAGTCACCAGGTCCAGGTGAGACCCAGGTGGGGACCACAGTCACCAGGTCCAGATTGAGGACAAGGTGGGGCGACCAGTGTCATCAGAACCAGTTGAGGCCAAAGTGTGGAGCAAAGTTATCATGTCCAGGTGAGGCCCAGGTGTGGAACAGAGTAACAATGTCCCATTGATGCCAGGTGCGAAAACAGTCACAAGGTCCAGACGAGGCCTAAGTGAGGAGTAGATTCACCAGGTCCTGTTGAGGCCCAGTTGAAGACCAGTGTAACCAGCTCCGGGGGAGTCCCAGAGGGGGCGAGTCACCCAGTACTGGTGATATCCAGGTGGGGACCAGAGTCACCACGTCAGAGTGAGGCCCACAGGGGGACGAAAATCACTAGGTCCAGGTGAGGCGCTGATGTATAACTAAGAAACCAGGTCCCATGATGCCCGTATGAGGACCTGAATCACCAGGTCCAGTTGAGGTCCCTGTGGGAAACCGTCACGTCGTCCAGGTGAGGCCCAGGGGGACCACAGTCACCAGTTCCAGGTTAGGCCCAGGTATATAAGAGAGTATCCAGGTCCCAATGATGCCTAGATAAGGACCTGAGTCAACAGGTCCAGGAGAAGCCCAAATATGGATCAGAGTCATTGTGTTCCTGGTGAGGCCAGATGGAGACCACAGGAACCAGGTCCAGGAGAGCCCCATATGGGAACCAGAGCCACCAGATCCAGGTGAGGTCCAGGTGGGACCAGAGTCACAAGGTCCAGGTGAGGCGCAGGTGGCAACAGGATTCACCAAGTCCAGGTGAGGCCCAGGTGGCGACCAGTCACCAGATCCAGGTGAGGATCAGCTAAGGACCAGATTCACCAGGCCCAGGTGAAGCCCAAGGGGTGACCAGCGTCACCAGGTAAGGGTGAGGCCCAGAGGGGGAACCAGAGTAACCAGTTTAGTTTGAGGCCCAGAATCGGACCAGAGGTCCCTGGTCAAAGTGAGGCCCTGGTGTGGAATAGAGTATCCAGGTCCCAATGATGCCTGGGTGAGGACCAGTGTCACTAGGGCCATGTAGGCCCAAATGGGTAACAGAATCACTTGGTCCTGGTGAGGCATAGAATAAGACCATAGTCAGCAGTATCAGGTGACCCCCTTGTGGAAACCAGAGCCACTCTATCCCGCTGAGTCCCAGATCCATGTGAGGCCCACGTGAGGACCAGATTCATCAGGTCGAATTGAGGCATAGTGGGACAAGGGTCACCAGGTCTGCGTGCGGCCTAGGTGGGGCAAGATTCAGCAGTTCTGAGTTAGGTCCAAGTGGGGGCGAGAGACACCAGGTCCATGTGAGGCCAAACTGAGGTCCAGAGTCACGAGATCCAGGTGAGGTCCATGTTGGAAAGAGAGTCACCAGGTCCAGGACAGTTCCAGGTGGGTCCCAGAGTCACCAGATCCAGGTGAAGTCCCGGTGGGGACCAGAGTCACCAGATCCAAGTGAAGCCCAGGTGGGGACCAGAGTCACTAGGTCTAGATGAGGCCCAGGTGAGGACCAGAGTTACCAGGTACACGTGAGGTCACGGTGGGGATCAGAGGCAACAGGTCCATGTGAGGCCGGCTTGGGGACAATGGTCAACAAGTGTACTTGAGGCCCATGTGTGGAACACAGTAACCAGGTCCAGTTGAGTCCCTGGTGGTGACAAGAGTAACGAGGGTCATGAGAATCTAGAAACACTGCAGCCACCAGGTCCACATGACGTCCATGTGGGAACGAAAATCACCAGTTACAGGTGAGGAACAGGTGGGGATCCGACTCACCATGTCCAGGTGAGACCCAGGTGGGAACCAGTGTCACCATGTCCTGGTGTGCCCCAGGTGAAGACCAGAGTTATTAGGTCCTGCTGGATGAGTGTTAGTGAACAGTGTAACCATATCCTGATGCTACCCAGGTGGGTACCAGAGACACCAGGTCCAGGTGAGGCCCAGGTGTAACCGGAGACATGAGGTCCAGGTGAGGTCCCGATGGGAACCACAGTCACCAGGTCAGGTGAGGCCATGCTTAGGATCAGAGTCACCAGGTACAGGTGAGGCCCAGGTGTAGCCAGAGTCACCTGGTAAAGAAGAGGCCAAAGTCAGGACCAGAGTTACCAGGATCAGGTTAGTCCCAGTGGGTAATACAGTAACCATGTCCCAATGATGCCCAGGTAGAATCAGAGTCACCAGGTCCATCGAGGCGCAGGTGGGGAGAATATTAAGTAGGTCCAGGTGAGGCCCAGATGAGGACCAGAGTCACCAGGTCTAGTTGACGCCTAGAGGGGTACCAGATTCACCTGGTCTAGGGGACGTCCAGATGGGGACCAGAGTCACCATGTCAGGGTGAGGCCTTGAGTGAATCCAGAGTCATCATGTCCAGGTGAGGCTCAGGTGTGGAACAGAGTATCCAGGTCATAATGGTCCACAGGTGAGGACCAGAGTCAACAGATCTGGGTGAGGCCCAGATACGATCAGAGTCACCACTTCCAAGTGAGGCCAAGAAGGAGTCGACAGCAATCAGGTCCAGGTGGGGAACAAAATCACCAGGACTGGGTGAGGCCCAGATGGGGACCAGATTCACCAGGCCCAGGTGATTCCCAGGTGGTGACCAGAGTTAGCAGTTCCGGGTGAGGACCAGGTAAGGACCAGATTCACCAGGTCCAAGTGAGTCCCACGTGGGCACCTGGGTCACCAGGTATGAGTGAGGCCCAAGTGGCAACCCCACTCACCAGGTCCAGGTGAGGCCACCCTGCAGGCAATGCAGAGGAAGAGTGTCCCGATGATGCCCAGGTAGAACCACAGTTACCAGGTCCAGGTGCGGCCAACCTAAAGGCCATGCAGTGGAACCATGTCCCGATGATGCCCAGGTAGGGAAGAGAGTCACCAGGTCCAAATGAGGCCCAGATGGAGCATATTCAATAGGTCCAGGTGAGGCCCAGTTGAGGACCAGCGTCACCAGAACTGGTTGAGGCCTAGAGGGGTACAAAAATCACCTGGTCCATGTGACATCCAGATGGAGACCAGAGTCACCAGGTCAGGGTTAGGCCCAGAGTGGTTCCAGAGTCCAGAGCCTCATGTCCAGGTGAGGCTCAGGTGTGGAACAGAGTCACCAGGTACCAATGACGCCCAGGTGAGGACCAGAGTCACCAGGTCTGGGTGACACGCAGATAGGATCAGAGTCACCAGGTCCAGGTGAGGCCATGAAAGAGTCCACAGGAATCAGGTCAAGGTGGGGAACAAAGTCACCAGGACTCGGGGAGGCCCAGATGGGGACCAGATTCACTAGGCCCTGGTGATTCCCAGGTGGTGACCAGAGTCCCCGGGTCTGGGAGAGGACCAGGTAAAGACCAGATTCACCAGGTCCAAGAGGCCCACGTGGCGACCTGAGTCACCAGGTATGGGTGAGGCCCATGTGTCATCCCCACTAACCAGGTCCATGTGAGGCCAACCTGCAGGCCAAGTCACCCGATCCACGTGAGGCCCTAGTGGGGACTGGAGTCACCAGTTAAAAGTGATTCTACAAGAACAACACAGTCACCAGATCCTGGTGTGGTTCATGTGGGAACGAGAGTCACCAGGTCCAGGTGAGACCCAGGTGGGGACCACAGTCACCAGGTCCAGATTGAGGCCTAGGTCGGGGGAGCAGAATCATCCGGACCAGTTGAGGCCAAAGTGTGGAGCAAAGTTATCATATCCATATGAGGCCCAGGTCGGGAACAGTATAACCATGTCCCAAAGATGCCAGGTGGGAACAGAGTCACAAGGTCCAGACGAGGCCTAAGTGAGGAGTAGATTCACCAGGTCTTGTTGAGGCCCAGTTGAGTACCAGTGTCCCCAGCTCTGGGTGAGTCCCAGAGGGGGACCAGTGTCACCCGGTTCTGGTGATATCCAGGTGGGTACCTGAGTTACCACGTCAGGGTTAGGCCCAGAGGGGGACGACAATCACTAGGTCCAGATGAGGCCTCGATGTGGAACTGAGAACCCAGGTCCCATGATGCCCATATGAGGACCTGAGTCGCCAGGTTCAGGTGAGGTCGCTGTGGGAAACAGTCAACTCGTCATGTGAGGCCCAGGTGGGACCACAGTCACCAGGTCCAGGTAAAGTCCAGGTTGGGACCAGAGTCTCCAGATCCAGGTGAAGCCCAGGTGGGGACCAGAGTCACTAGGTCCAGATGAGGCCCAGGTGAGGATCAGAGTTACCAGGTACACGTGAGGCCCCGGTGGGGATCTCAGCCAAAAGGACTACGTGAGGGAGGCTTGGGGAACATGGTCAACAGGTCTACCTGAGGCCCAGGTGTGGAACACTGTAAGCCTGTCCAGGTGAGTCCCCAGTGGTGACGAGAGTCACCACGTCTAGTTGAGGCCCAGTTGGGGACCAGGATCTCCAGGTACAGGGGAGGCCCTTGAAAGATCCAGAGTCAACAGTTCGAAGTCAGGCGCAAGTGGCAATCAGGGTCAGCAGGTCCAAGTCAGGCCAAAGTTGGGTTCACAGTCACTAGGGCACGGTGAGACCCAGAGGGGGACCAGAGTCACCTGGTCCAGGTGAGGTCCAGTTGTGGAACACCGTCACCGGGTCCCAATTTTGTCCAGTTGAAGACCATGGAAAACAGGGCCAGGTGAGGCCCGGATTGGGACCGGAGTCCCCAAATCCAGGTGAAGCCCAGATGGGGACCACAGTCACAAGATCCAGGGTAGTCTCAGGTGCAGACCAGAATCACCAGGTCCTGGTGAGGAGCAGGTGGCAACCACACACACCAGGTCCCGGTGGGGCCCTGGTGCGGACCAGATGCTCAAGGTACTTGAGAAGCTAGAAACTCTGCAGCCACCAGTTACACATGATGTCCATGTGGGAATGAGAATCACCAGTTAGAGGTGAGGACCAGGTGGGGATCTGACTCACCATGTCCAGGTGAGACCCTGGTGGGAAACAGTGTCACCATGTCCAGGTGTGGACCAGGTGAAGACCAGAGTTAACAGGTCCGGCTGGGTCACTGTTAGTGAACAGTGTAACCGTATCCTGATGCTACCAAGGTGGGTACCAGAGACACCAGGTCCTGGAGAGGCCCTGTTGGGACCAGAGACACGAGGTCCAGGTGATGTCCCGATGGGCACCACAGTCACCAGGTCAGGTGAGGCCATGCTTAGGATCAGAGTCACCAGTTACCGGTGAACCCAAGGTGGATCCAGAGTCACCTGGTACAGAAGAGGCCAAATCAGGACCAGAGTTACCAGGATCAGGTCAGTCCCAGTGGGGAATACAGTAAACATGTCCCGATGATGCCCAGGTAGAACCAGAGTCACCAGGTCCAGATAAGGCACAGTTGGGGAGCTTATTCACTAGGTCCAGGTGAGGCCCAGTTGACCAGAGTCACGAGATCTGGTTGAGGCCTACAGGGGTACCAGAATCACCTGGTACAGGAGACATCCAGATGGGGACCAGAGTCACCACTTCAGGGTGAGGCCCAGAGGGGGACGAGAATCACTAGGTCCAGGTGAGGCCCCAATGTGGACCTGAGAAACCAGGTCCCATGATGCCCATATGAGGACCTGAGTCACCAGGTCCATGTGAGGTCCCTGTGGGAACCCGTCACCTCGTCCAGGTGAGGCACAGGTGGGACCACAGTCACCAGGTCCAAGTGAGGCCCAGGTATATAAGAGAGTATCTAGGTCCCAATGATGCCCAGGTAAGGACCAGAGTCAACAGGTCCAGGAGAGGCCCAAATATGGATCAGAGTCATTGTGTTCTAGGTGAGGCCAGAAGGAGACCACAGGAACCAGGACAGGAGAGCGCCATATGGGAACCAGAGCCACCAGAGCCAGGTGAGGTCCAGGTGGGACCACAGTCAGAAGGTCCAGGTGAGGCGCAGGTGGCAAAAGGATTCACCAAGTCCAGGTGAGGCCCAGGTGGCGACCTGTCACCAGATCCAGGTGTGGACCAGCTAAGGATTAGATTCACCAGGCCCAAGTGAAGCCCAAGGGGTGACCAGAGTCACCAGGTAAGGGTGAGGCCCAGAGGGATAACCAGAGTAACCAGTTTAGTTTGAGGCCCAGAATGGGACCAGAGGTCCCTGGTCAGAGTGACGCCCTGGTGTGGAATAGATTATCCAGATCCCAATGATGCCTGGGTGAGGACCAGAGTCACTAGCGTCATGTAGGCGCAGATGGGGAACAGAATCACTATTTCCTTGTTAGGCATAGAATAAGACCAGAGTCACCAGAATCAGGTGAGCCCCTTGTGGGAACCAGAGCCACTCAATCCAGCTGAGTCCCAGGTCCATGTGAGGCCCACGTGAGGACAAGATTCATCAGGTCGAATTGAGGCATGGCTGGGGACAAGAGTCACCAGGTCTGGGTGCGGCCTAGGTGGGGCATGATTCAGCAGTTCTGAGTTAGGTGAAAGTGGGGATGAGAGACACCAGGTCCAGGAGAGGCGAAAATGAGGACCAGAGGCAACAGATCCATGTGAGGTCCATGTTGGAAAGAGAGTCACCAGGTCCAGGAGAGGTCCAGGTGGGGACCAGAGTCACCAGATCCAGGTGAAGCTCAGGTGGGGACCAGAGTCACTAGGTCCAGATGAGGCCCTGGTTAGGACCAGAGATACCCGGTTCACGTGAGGCCCCGGTGGGGATCAGAGGCAACAGGTCCATGTGAGGCCGGCTTGGAGACCATGGTCAACAAGTCTACTTGAGGCCCAGATGTGGAACAAGGTAAGCAGGTCCAGGTGAGTCCCCGGGGTGACAAAAGTCACCACGTCCAGGTGAGTCCCAGGTGGGGACGAGGATCACCATGTACATGGCAGGCCCTTGAATGAACCAGAGTCAACAGTTCGAGGTCAGGCACAGGTGGCAACTTGCGTCAGCAGGTGGGGATCCCACCCACCACGTCCAGGTGAGACCCAGGTGGGAACCAATGTCACCATGTCCAGGTGTTCCCCAGGTGAAGACTACAGTTAATAGGTCCGGATGGGTCACTGTTAGTGAACAGTGTAACCATATCCTGATGCTACCCAGGTGGGGACCAGAGACACCAGGGCCTGGTGAAGTCCAGGTGGGACAAGAGACATGAGGTTCAGTTGAGGTCCCGATGGGAACCACAGTCACCAGGTCAGGTGAGGCCATGCTTAAGTCAGAGTCACCAGTTACAGGTGAGGCTCTGCATGAGCCAGATTCACCTGGTACAGAAGAGGTCAAAGTCAGGACTAGAGTTACCAGGATCAGGTAAGTCCCAGTGGGGAATAAAGTAACCATGTCCCGATGATGCCCAGGTAGAACCAGAGTCACCAGGTCCAGATGAGGCGCAGTTGGGGAGCATGTTCACTAGGTCCCGTTGAGGCCCAGTAGAGGACCAGAGTCACTAGGTCTAGTTGAGGCATAGAGGGGTACCATATTCACCTGGTCTTGGTGATATCCAGATGGGGACCAGAGTCACCATGTCAGGCTGAGACCCAGAGGGGATCCAGAGTCATCATGACCAGGTGAGGCTCAGGTGTGGAACAGAGTATCCAGGTCATAATAGTCCACAGGTGAGGACCAGAGTCACCAGATCTGGGTGAGGCCAGTTAGGATCAGAGGCACCAATTCCAGGTGAGGCCAATAAGGAGTTCACAGCAATCAGGTCCAGGTGGGGAACAAAGTCACCAGGACTGGGTGAGGCCCAGATTGGGACAAGATTCACAAGGTCGAGGAGATTCCCAGATGACGACCAGAGTTACCAGTTCCGGGTGAGGACCAAGTAAGGACCATATTCACCAGGTCCAAGTGAGGCTCACGTGGGGACCTGTGTCACCAGGTATGGGTGAGGCACAGGTGGCAACCCCACTCACCAGGTCCAGGTGAGGCCAACCTGCAGGCCATGCAGTGGAACCATGTCCCGATGATGCCCAGGTAGGGACCAGACTTACCAGGTCCAGGTGTAGCCCAGATGGAGCATATTCACTAGGTCCAGGTGAGGCCCAGTTGAGGACCAGAGACACCAGATCTCGTTGAGAACTAGAGGGGTACCAGAATCACCTGGTCCAAGTGGCATCCAGATGGAGACCAGAGTCACCAGGTTAGGGTGAGGCCCAGAGAGGTTCCAGAGTCATCATGTCCAGGTGAGGCTCAGGTGTGGAACAGAGTCACCAGGTACCAATCATGTCCAGGTGAGGACCAGTGTCACCAGGTCTGGGTGACTCGCAGATAGGATCAGAGTCACCAGTTCCAGGTGAGGCCAAGAAAGAGTCCACAGCAATCAGGTCCAGGTGGGGAACAATGTCACCAGGACTGGATGACGCCCAGATGGGGACTAGAAACACCAGGCCCAGGTGATTCCCAGGTGGTGACCAGAGTTACGAGTTCCGGGTGAGAACAAGGTAAGGACCAGATTCACCCGGTCCAAGTGAGGGCCACGTGGGGACCTGTGTCACCAGGCAAGGGTGAGGCACAGGTGACAACCCCACTCCCCAGGTCCAGGAGATGCCAAACTGCAGGCCATGCAGAGGAACCATGTCCCGATGATGCCCAGTAGGGACTAGAGTTACCAGGTCAAGGTGATGCCAACCTGCAGGCCATGTGTGGAATCATGTCCCGATGATGCACAGATAGGGACCAGAGTTACAAGGTCCAGGTGAGGCCAACCTGCAGGCCATGCAGTGGAACCATATCCCTATGATGCCCAGGTAGGGACCAGAGTCACCAGGTCCAAATGAGGCCAAGATGGATCATATTCACTAGGTCCAGGTGAGGCCCAGTTGAGGACCAGAGTCACCATATATGGTTGAGGCCTAGACGGGTACCAGAATCCCCTGGTCCAGGTGACATCCAGATGGGGACCAGAGTCACCAGGTCAGGGTGAGGCCCAGAGAGGTTCCAGAGTCATCATGTCCAGGAGAGGCTCAGGTGTAGAACAGAGTCACCATGTACCAATGATGCCCAGGTGAGGACCAGAGTCACCAGGTCTGGGTGACGAGCAGATAGGATCAGAGTCACCAGTTCCAGGTGAGGCCAAGAAAGAGTCCACAGCAATCAGGTCCCGGTGGGGAACAAAGCCACCAGGACTGGGTGAGGCCCAGATGGGGACCAGATTCACCAGGTCCAGGTGAGGCCTAGGTGGTGACCAGAGTCCCCGGGTCTGGGAGAGGACCAGGTAAGGACCAGATTCACCAGATCAAGAAGCCCACGTGACGATAGAGTCACCAGGTATGGGTGAGGTCCTGGTGGCAAACCCACTCACCAGGTCCAGGTGAGGCCATCATGAAGGCCAGAGTCACCAGATCCAGGTGAGTCCCTAATGGGTACCGGCGTCACCAGGTAAATGTGAGGTCTACAAAAACACCACAGTACCAGGTCCAGGTGTGGTTCATGTGGAAAATAGAGTCACCAGGTCCAGGTGAGACACAGGTGGGGACCACAGTCACCAAGTCCAGATTGAGGCCTAGGTGGGGGAACCAGAGTCATCAGGACCAGTTGAGGCCAAAGTAAGGAGCAAAGTTATGTCCAGGTGAGGCCCAGGTGGGAAACAGAGTAACCATGTCCCATTGATGCCAAGTGGGAAAAGAGTCACAAGGTCCAGACGAAGCCTAAGTGAGGAGTAGATTCACCAGGTCCTGTTTTGGCCCAGTTGAGGACCAGTGTCCCCAGCTCCGCGTGAGTCCCAGAGGGGGACCAGAGTCACCGGTTCTGGTGATATCCAGATGGGGACCAGAGTCACCACGTCAGGGTGAGGCCCAGAGGGGGCGAGAGTCACTAGGTCCAGGTGAGGACCCGATGTGGAACTGAGAAACCAGGTCCCAATATGCCCATATGAGGACCTGAGTCACCAGGTCCAGGTGAGGTCCCTGTGGGAACCAGTCACCTCGTCCAGGTGAGACCCAGGTGGGACCACACTCACCAGGCCAAGTTATATAAGAGAGTATCCAGGTCCCAATGATACCCAGGTTAGGACCAGAGTCAACAGGTCCAGGAGAGGCCCAAATATGGATCAGAGTCATTGTGTTCCAGGTGAGGCCCGAAGGAGACCACAGGAACCAGGTCCAGGAGAGCCCCATATGGGAACCAGAGCCACCAGATCCAGGTGAGGTCCAGGTGGGACCACAGTCACAAGGTCCAGGGGAGGCGCAGGTGGCAACAGGTTTCACCAAGTCCAGGTGAGGCCCAGTTGGCGATCAGTCACCAGATCCAGGTGCGGACCAGCTAAGGACCAGATTCACCAGGCCCAAGTGAAGCCCAAGGGGTGTCCAGAGTCACCAGGTATGGGTGAGGCCCAGAGGGGGAACCAGAGTAACCAGTTTAGTTTGAGACCCAGAATGGGACCAGAGGTCACTGGTCAAAATGAGTCCCAGGTGTGGAGTAGAGTATCCAGGTCCCAAAGACACCTGGGTGAGGACTAGAGTCACTAGGGCCATGCAGGCCCAGATGGGGAACAGAATCACTAGGTCCTGTTGAGGCATTGAATAAGACCACACTCAGCAGTATCACGTGAGACTCTTGTGGGAACCAGAGCCACTCTATCCAGCTGAGTCCCAGGTCCATGTGAGGCCCACGTGAGTTTCAGATTCATCAGGTCGAATTGAGGCATAGCTGGGGACAAGAGTCACCAGGTCTGGGTGCGGCCTAGGTGGGGCAAGATTCAGCAGGTCTGAGTTAGGTCAAAGTGGGGACGAGAGACACCAGGTCCAGGTGAGGCCAAACTGAGGACCAGGGTCACCAGATCCAGGCGAGGTCCATGTTGGAAAGAGAGTCACCAGGTCAAGGAGCGGTCCAGGTGGGGACCAGAGTCACCATATCCAGGTGAAGTCCAGGTGGGGACCAGAGTCACCAGATCCAGGTGAAGCACAGGTGGGGACCAGAGTCACTAGGTCCAGATGAGGCCCAGGTGAGGACCAGTGTTACCAGGTACACGTGAGACCCCGGTGGAGATCAGAGGCAACAGGTCCATGTGAGGCCGGTTTGGGGACCATGGTCAACAGGTCTATTTGTGGTCCAGGTGTGGAACACAATAACCAGGTCCAGGTGAGTCCCCCGTGGTGACAAGTGTCACCACGTCCAGGTGAGGTCCAGGTGGGGACCAGGATCACCAGGTACAGGGGAGGCCCTTAAAAGAACCAGAGTCTACAGTTCGAGGTCAGGCACGGGTGGCAACCAGGGTCAGCAGATCCAAGTCAGGCCAAAGTGGGGTTCCCAGCACTAGGGCACGGTGAGACCCAGAGGGGGACCAGAGTCACCTGGTCCAGGTGAGGTCCAGTTGTGGTACACAGTCACCGGGTCCCAATTTTGCCCAGTTGAGGACCACGGTCAACTGAGGCAGGTGAGGCCCAGATGGGGACCGGAGCCCCAAATCCAGGTGAAGCCCAGGTGGGGACCACAGTCACTAGATCCAGGGTAGTCTCGGTTACAGACCAGAATCACCACGTCCAGGTCAGGTGCAGGTGGAAACCACACTCACCAAGTCCCCGTGAGGCCCTGGTGGGGACCAGAGCCACGAGGTACATGAGAAGCTAGAAACACTGCAGCCACCAGATCCACATGATGTCCATGTGGGAACGAGAATCACCAGTTACAGGGGAGGACCATTGGGGACCCGACTCACCATGTCCAGGTGAGACCCAGGTGGGAACCAGTGTCACCATGTCCAATGTGGCCCAGGTGAATACCAGAGTTAATCGGTCCGGCTGCGTCATTGTTAGTGAACAGTGTAACCATATCCTGATGCTACCAAGGAGGGTACCAGAGACACCAGGTCCTGGTGAGGCTCAGGTGGGACCGGAGACATGAGGTCCAGGTGAGGTCCCGATGGGAACCACAGTCACCAGGTCAGGTGAGGCCATGCTTAGGATCAGAGTCACCAGTTACAGGTTAGGCCCAGGTGGAGCCAGAGTCACCTGGTAAAGAAGAGGCCAAAGTCAGGAGCAGAGTTACCAGGATCAGGTCACTCCCAGTGGGGAATAGAGTAACCATGTCCCGATGATGCCCAGGGAGAACCAGAGTCACCAGGTCCAGATGAGGCGCAGGTGGGGAGCATGTTCACTAGGTCCTGGTGAGGCCCAGTTGAGGATCAGAGTCACCAGGTCAAGTTGAGGCCTAGAGGGGAACCAGGTTAACCTGGTCTAGGTGATATCCAGAAGGGGACCAGCGTCACCATGTCAGGGTGAGGCCCAGAGGGGATCCAGAGTCATCATGTCCAGGTGAGTCTTAGGTGTGGAGCAGAGTATCCAGGTCATAATGGTACACAGGTGAGGACCAGAGTGACCAGATCTGGGTGACGCGCAAATAGGATCAGAGTCACAAATCCAGGTGGGGCCAACAAAGAGTCCACAGAAATCATGTCCAGGTGGGGAACAAAGTCACCAGGACTGGGTGAGGCCCAGATGGGGACCAGATTCACCAGGTCCAGGTGAGGCCCAGGAGTTGAGCAGAGTCCCTGGGTCTGGGAGAGGACCAGGTAAGGACCAGGTTCACCAGGTTCAAGAGACCCACGTGGGGAATTATTCACCAGTTATGGGTTAGGCCCAGGTGGCAACCCCACTTACCAGGTCCAGGTGACGCCAACCTGCAGGCCAGAGTCACCAGGTCCAGGTGAGACCCAGGTGGGGACCACAGTCACCAGGTGCAGTTTGTGGCTTACGTGGGGGGACCAGAGTCATCAGGACCATTTGAGGCCAAAGTGTGCAGCAAATTTATCATGTCCAAGTGAGGCCCAGGTGGGGAACAGAGTAACCATGTCCCATTGATGCCAGGTGGAAAAAGAGTCACATGGTCCAGATGAGGCCTAAGTGAGGAGTAGATTCACCAGGTCCTTTTGAGGCCCAGTTGAGGACCAGTGTCACCAGCTCCGGGTGAGTCCCAGAGGGGGAACAGAGTCACCCGGTTCTGGTGATATCCAGGTGGGGACCAGAGTCACCACGTCAGGGTGAGTCCCAGACGGGGACGAGAATCACTAGGTCCAGGTGAAGCCCCGATGTGGAACTGAGAAACCAGGTCCCATGATGCCCATTTGAGGACCTGAGTCACCAGGTCCAGGTGAGGTCCCTGTGGGAACCAGTGACCTCATCCAGGTGAGGCCCAGGTGGGACCACAGTCAGCAGGTCCAGGTGAGGCCCAGGTATATAAGAGAGTATCCAGGTCCCAATGATGCCCAGGTAAGGACGAGAGTCAACAGGTCCATGAGAGGCCCAAATATGGATCAGAGTCATTGTGTTCCAGGTGAGGCCAGATGGAGACCACAGGAACCAGGTCCAGGAGAGCCCCATATGGGAACCAGAGACACCAGATCGAGGTGAGGTCCACGTGGGACCACAGTTACAAGGTCCAGGTGAGCGCTGTTGGCACCAGGGTTCACCTAGTCCAGGTGAGGCCCAGGTGGCGACCAGTCACCAGATCCAGGTGAGGACCAGCTAAGTACCAGATTCACCAGGCCCATGTGAAGCCCAAGGGGTGACCAGAGTCACCAGGTAAGGGTGAGGCCCAGAGGGGGAACCAGAGTAACCAGTTTAGTTTGCGGCCCAGAATGCGCCAAAGGTCCCTATTCAAAGTGAGGCCCAGGTGTGGAATAGAGTATCCAGGTCCCAATGGTTCCTGGGTCAGGACTAGAGTCACTAGGGCCATGCAGGCCCAGATGGGGAACAGAATCACTAGGTCCTGGTGAGGCATAGAATAAGACCACACTCAGTAGTATCAGGTGAGCCCCTTGTTGGAACCAGAGCCACTCAACCAGCTGAGTCCCAGGTCCATGTGAGGCCCACGTGAGGACCAGATTCATCAGGTCGAATTGAGGCATAGCTGGGGACAAGAGTCACCAGGTCTGGGTGCGGCCTAGGTGGGGCAAGATTCAGCAGTTCTGATATAGGTCAAAGTGGGGCCGAGAGACACCAGGTCCAGGTGAGGCCAAACTGAGGACCAGAGTCACCAGATCCAGGTGAGGTCCAGGTGGGGACCAGAGTCACTAGGTCCAGATGAGACACAGGTGGGGACCAGAGTTACCAGTTACACGTGAGGCCCAGCTGGGGATCAGAGACAACAGGTCCATGTGAGGCCGGGTTGGGGACCATGGTCAACAGGACTACTTGAGGCCCAGGTGTGGAACACAGTAAGCAGGTCCAGGTGAGGCCCCGGTGTTGGCAAGAGTCACCACGTCCAGGTGAGTCCCAGGTGGGCACCAGGATCAACATGTACAGGGGAGGCACTTGAAAGAACCACAGTCAACAGTTCGAAATCAGACACAGGTGGCAACCAGGGTCAGAAGGTTCAAGTCAGGACAAAGTGGGGTTCACAGTCACTACGGCACGGTGATACCCTGAGTGGGACCAGAGTCACCTGGTCCAGTTGAGGTCCAGTTATGGAACACAGTCACCGGGTCGCAGTTTTGCCAGGTTGAGGACCATGGTCAACAGGGCCAGGTGAGGCCCAGATGGGGACCTGAGTCCCCAAAGCATTGAAGCCGAGGTGGGGACCACATCACCATATCCAGGGTAGTCTCACGTGCAGACCAAAATCATCAGGTCCAGGTGAGGTGAAGGTGGCAACCAAACTCACCAGGTCCCGGTGAGGTCCTGGTGGGGACCAGAGTCACGAGGTACATGAGAATCTAGAAACACTGCAGCCACCAGGTCCACATGATGTACATATGGGAACGAGAATCACCAGTTACAGGTGAGGACCAGGTGGGGATCCGACTCACCATGTCCAGGTGAGACCCATGTGGGAACCAGTGTCACCATGTCCAGTTGTGGCCCAGGTGAAGACCAGAGTTAATAGGTCCGGCTGGGTCACTGATAGTGAACAGTGTAACCATATCCTGATGCTACCCAGGTGGGTACCAGAGACACCAGGTCCTGGTGAGGCCCAGGTGGGACCAGAGACATGAGGACCAGGTGAGGTCCGATGAGAACCACAGTCACCAGGTCAGGTGAGGCCATGCTTTGGATCAGAGTCACCAGTTACTGGTGAGAACCAGGTTTGAGCCAGAGTCACCTGGTACAGAAGATGCCAACGTCAGGACCAGAGTTACCAGGATCAGGTCTGTCCCAGTGGGGAATAGAGTAACCATGTCCCGGTGACGCCCAGGTAGAACCAGAGTCACCAGGTCCAGATGAGGCGCAGGTGGGGAACATGTTCACTAGGTCCCGGTGAGGCCCAGTTGAGGCCCAGAGTCACCAGGACAAGTTGAGGCCTAGAGGGTTTCCAGATTCACCTGGTCTAGGTTACATCCTAATGGGGACCAGAGTCACAAGGTCAGGGTGAGGCCCAGAGGGGTTCCAGAGTCATGATGTCCAGGTGAGGCTCAGTTGTGGAACAGAGTATCCAGGTCATAATGGTCCACAGGTTAAGACCAGATTCAGCAGATTTATGTGAGGCCCACTTAGGATCAGAGTAACTAGTTCCAGGTGAGGCCAAGAAGGAGTCCACAGCAATCAGGTCCAGGTGGGGAACAAAGTCGCCAGGACTGGGAGAGGCCCAGACGGGGACCAGATTCACAAGGTCCAGGAGATTCCCAGATGATGACCGGAGTTACCAGTTCCGGGTGAGGACCAGGTAAGGACCAGATTCACCAGGTCGAAGTGTGGCCCACGTGGGGACCCGTGTCACCAGGTATGGGTGAGACCCAGGTGGCAACCACACTCACCAGGTCCAGGTGAGGCCAACCTGCAGGCAATGCAGAGTAACCATGTTCTGATGATGCCCAGGTAGGGACCAGAGTTCCAGGTCCAAATGAGGCCCAGATGGATTATATTCACTTGGTCCAGGTGAGGCCCATGTGAGGACCAGAGTCACCAGATCTGGTTGACCCTAGAGGGGTACCAGAATCACCTGGACCAGGTGAAATCCAGATGGGGACCAGAGTCACCAGGTCAGGGTGAGGCCTAGAGAGGTTCCAGAGTCATCATGTGCAGGTGTGACTCCGGTGTGGAAGAGAGTATCCAGGTCATAATTGTCCATAGGTGAGGACCAGAGTCACCAGATCTGGGTGAGGCCCAGTTAGGATCAGAGTCACCAGTTCCAGGTGAGGTCATGAAGGAGTCCACAGCAATCAGGTCCAGGTGGGGAACAAAGTCATCAGGACTGGGTGAAGCCCAGATGGGGACCAGATTCACCAGGTCCACGTGATTCCCAGGTGGTGACCAGATTTACCAGATTCACCAAGTCCAGGTGATTCTCAGAAGGTGACCAGAATTACCAGATACACCAGATCCAAGTTAGACCCACGTGGGGACCTGTGTCACCTAGTATGGGTGAGGCCCAAGTGGTAACCCCACTCACCAGGTCCAGGTGAGGCCATCCTGCAGGCCTTGCAGTGGAACCATGTCCCGAAGATGCCCATCTAGGGACTAGAGTTACCAGGTCCAGGTGAGGACAACTTGCAGGCAAGAGTCACCAGATCCAGGTGGGGACCAGAGTCTCCAGGTCCAGGTTATTCCCAGGTGGTGAACAGAGTTACGAGTTCCGGGTGAGGACCAGGTAAGGACCAGAGTCACCAGGTCCAAGTGAGGCCCAAGTGGGGACCTGTGTCACCAGGCATGTGTGAGGCCCATGTGACAACCCCCCTCACCAGGTACAGGTGAGGCCAACCTGCAAGCCATGCAGAGGAACCATGTCCAGATGATGCCGAGGTAGGGACTAGAGTTCTCAGGTCCAGGTGAGGCCAACCTGCAAGCCATGCAGTGAACATGTCCCGATGATGGCCAGGTAGGGATCAGAGTCACCAGGTCCAAATGAGGCCCAGATGGAGCATATTCACTAGGTGCAGGTGAGGCCCAGTTGAGGATCACAGTCACCATTTCTGATTGAGTCCTAGAGGAGTACCAGAATCACCTGGACCAGGTGACATCCAGATGGGGACCAGAGTCACCAGGTCAGGGTGAGGCCCAGAGAGGTTCCAGAGTCATCATGTCCAGGTGAGGCTCAGGTGTGGAACAGAGTGACCAGGTTCCAATGATGCCCAGGTGAGGACGAGAGTCACCAGATCTGGGTGACGTGCAGATACGATCAGAGTCACCAGTTCCAGGTGAGGCCAAGAAGGAGTCCACAAAAATCAGGTCCAGGTGGCGAACAAAGTCACCAGGAATGGGTGAGGCCCAGATGGGGACCAGATTCACCAGCCCAGGTGAGGCCCAGGTAGTGACAGAGTCCCCGGGTCTGGGAGAGGACCAGGTAAGGACCAGATTAATAGGTCAAAGAGGCCCACGTGGGGACCTGAGTCACCAGGTTTGGGTGAGGCCCAGGTGGCAACCCCACTCACCAGGTCCAAGTGAGGCCAACCTGCAGGCCAGAGTCACCAGATCCAGGTGAGGCCCTAGTGGGGACCGGAGTCACCAGGTAAATGTGAGTCTACAAGTACACCACAGTCACCAGGTCCAGGTGCGGTTCCTGTGGGAACGAGAGTCTCCAGGTCCAGGTGAGACCCAGGTGGGGACGACAGCCTCCAGGTCCAAATTGAGGCCTCGGTTGGGGGACCAGGGTCATCAGGACCAGTTGAAGCCAAAGTGCGGAGATAAGTTATCATGTCCATGTGAGGCCCAGGTGCGGAACAGAGTAACCATGTCCCATTGCTGCCAGGTGGGAAAAGAGTCACAAGGTCCAGACGAGGCCTAAGTGAGGAGGAGATTCACCAGGTCCTGTTGAGGCCTAGCTGAGGACCAGTGTCCCCAGCACCGGGTGTGTCCCAGAGGGGGACCAGAGTCCCCCGGTTCTGGTGATATCCAGGTGGGGACCAGAATCACCATCAGGTTGAGGCCCAGAGGGGGACGTGAATCACTAGGTCCAGGTGAGTCCCCGATATGGAACTGAGAAACCAGGTCCCATGATGCCCATATGAGGACCTGAGTCACCAGGTCCAGGAGAGGTCCCTGTGGGAACCAGTCACCTGTCCAGGTGAGGCCCATGTGGGACCACAGTCACCAGGGCCAGGTGGGGCCAAGACATATAAGAGAGTATTCAGGTCCCAGTGATGCCCAGGTAAGGACCAGAGTCAACAGGTCCAGGAGAGGCCCAAATATGGATCAGAGTCATTGTTTTCCAGGTGAGGTCAGATGGAGACCACAGGAACCAGGTCCAGGAGAGCCCCATATGGGAACCAGAGCCACCAGATCCATGTGAGGTCCAGGTGGGACCACAGTCACAAGGTCCAGGTGAGGCGCAGGTGGCAACACGATTTACCAAGTCCAGGTGAAGCCCAGGTGGCGACCAGTCACCACATCCAGGTGCGGACCAGCTAAGGACCAGATTCACCAGGCGCAAGTGAAGCCCAAGGGGTAACCCGAGTAACCAGGTAAGGGTGAGTCCCAGAGGGGGAAGCAGAGTAACCAGTTTAGTTTGAGGCCCAGAATGGGACCAGAGGTCCCTGGTCAAAGTGAGGCCCAGTGTGGAATAGAGTATCCAGGTCCCAATGATGCCTGGGTGAGGACCAGAGTCACTAGGGCCATGGAGTCCCAGATGGGGAACAGAAACACTAGGTCTTGGTGAGGCATAGAATAAGACCACAGTCAGCAGTATCAGGTGAGCCCCTTGTGGGAACCAGAGCCACTCTATCCAGCTGAGTCCCAGGTCCATGTGAGGCCCCCGTGAGGACCAGATTCATCAGGTCGAATTGAGGCATAGCTGGGGACAAGAGTCATCAGGTCTGGGTGCGGCCTAGATGGGGCAAGATTCAGTAGTTCTGAGTTAGGTCAAAGTGGGGATGAGAGACACCAGGTCCAGGTGAGGCCATACTGAGGACCAGAGTCACCAGATCCAGGTGAGGTCCATGTGGGGACCAGGGTCACCAGATCCAGGTGAATTCCAGGTGGGGACCAGAGTCACCAGATCCAGGTGAAGCCCAGGTGGGGACCAGAGTCACTAGGTCCAGATGAGGCCCAGGTGAGGACCAGAGTTACCAGGTACACGTGAGGCCCTGGTGGAGATCAGAGGCAACAGGTCCATGTGAGTCCTGCTTCGGGACCATGGTGAACAGGTCTACTTGATGCCCAGGAGTGGAACACAGTAAGCAGGTCCAGGTGAGTCCCCGGTGGTGACAAGAGTCACTACGTCCAGGTGAGGCCCAGGTGGGGACCAGGATCACCAGGACCAGGGGAGGCCCTTGAAAGAACCAGAGTCAACAGTTCGAGGTCAGGCGTAGGTGGCAACCAGGGTCAGCAGGTCCCAGTAAAGCCAAAGTGGGGTTCACAGTCATTAGTACATGGTGAGACCCAGAGTGGAACCAGAGTCACATGGTCCAGGTGAGGTCCAGTTGTGGAACACACTCACCGGGTCCCCATTTTGCCCAGTTGAGGACCGTGGTCAACAGGGCCAGGTGAGGCCCAGATGGGGACCGGAGTCCCCAAATCCAGGTGAAGCCCAGGTGGGGACCACAGTCACCAGATCCAGGGTAGTTTCAGGTGCAGACCAGAATCACGAAGTCCAGGTGAGGTGCAGGTGTCAACCACACTCACCAGGTCCCGGTGAGGCCCTGGAGGAGACAGAGTCACGAGGTACATGAGAAACTAGAAACTCTGCAGCAACCAGGTCCAAATGATATCCATATGGGAACGCAAATCACCAGTTACAGGTGAGGGCCAGGTGGGGATCCGACTCACCATGTCCAGGTGAGACCCAGGTTGGAACCAGTGTCACCATGTCCAGGTGTGGCCCTGGTGAAGACCAGAGTTAATAGGTCAGGCTGGGTCACTGTTAGTGAACAGTGTAACCATATCCTGATGCTACCCAGGTGGGTACCAGAGACACCAGGTCCTGGTGAGGCCCAGGTTGGACCAGAGACATGAGGTCCAGGTGAGGTCCCGATGGGAACCACAGTCACCAGGTCAGGTGAGGCCATGCTTAGGATCAGAGTCACAAGTTACAGGTGAGGTCCAGGTGGAGCCAGAGTCCCCTGGTACAGAAGAGGCCAAAGTCAGGATCAGAGTTACCAGAATCAGGTCAGTCCCAGTGGGGAATACAGTAACCATTTCCCGAGGATGCCCAGGTAAAACCAGAGTCATCATGCCAAGATGCGGCGCAGATGGGGGGCATATTCACTAGGTTCCGGTGAGGCCCAGTTGAGGACCAGTGTCACGAGGTCAAGTTGAGGCCTAGAGGGGTACCAGATTCACCTGGTCTAGGTGAAATCCAGATGGGGACCAGAGTCACCATGTCAGGCTGAGGCCCAGAGGGGATCCAGAGTCAACATGTCCAGGTGAGGCTCACGTGTGGAACAGTGTATCCAGTTCATAATGGTCCACAGGTGAGGACCAGAGTCACCAGATCTGGGTGAGGCCCAGTTAGGATCAGAGTCACCAGTTCCAGGTGAGCCCCAGAAGGTGTCCACAGCAATCGCACAGGAGGCACCCCCAATCACCAGGTCCAGGTGAGGACAACCTGTAGGCCATGAAGGAGAACCGTGTCCCACGGATGCCAAGGTAGGGACCAGAGTCACCAGGTCCAGAATCGGCGCAGGTGGGAGCATATTCAGTAGGTCCCTGTGAGGCCCTGTTGCGGACCAGAGTCACCAGGTCTACTTGAGGCCAAGAGGGGTACCAGATTCACCTGTTCTAGATGACATCCTGATGGGGACCATAGTCACCATGTTAGCCTCACCTGGACATGATGACTCTGGGCCAGGTCCTGGTGAGGCCCAGGTGGGACCAGAGATATGATGTCCAGGTGAGGTCCCGATGGGAACCACAGTCACCAGATCAGGTGAGGCCATTCTTAGGATCAGAGTCACCAGTTACAGGTGAGGCCCATGTGGAGCGACAGTCACCTGGTACAGAAGAGGCCAAAGTCAGGACCAGAGTTACCAGGATCAGGTCAGTCCCAGTGGGGAATAGAGTAACTATGTCCCGATGATGCCAAGGTAGAACCAGAGTCACCAGGTCCAGAAGAGGCGCATGTGGGGAGCATGTTCACTAGGTCCCAGTGAGGCCCAGTTGAGGACCACAGTCACCAGGTCAAGTAGAGGCCTAGAGGGGTACCAGATTCACCTGGTCTAGGTGACATCCAGATGGGGACAGAGTCACCATGTCAGGCTGAGGCCCAGAGGGGATCCAGAGTTATCATGTCCACGTGAGGCACACATGTGGAACAGGGTATCCAGGTCATAATTGTCCACAGGTGAGGACCAGAGTCACCAGGTCTGGGTGACGCGCAGACAGGATCAGAGTCACCAGTTCCAGGTGAGGCCAAGAAGGAGTCCACAGCAATCAGGTCCAGGTGGGGAACAAAGTCACCAGGACTGGGTGAGGCCCAGATGGGGACCAGATTCACCAGGTCCAGGTGAGGCGAGGTGGTGACCAGAGTCCCCGGGTCTGGGAGAGGACCAGGTAAGGACGAGATTCACCAGGTCCAAGAGGCCCACATGTGGAACTGAGTCACCATGTATGGGTGAGGCGCGGGTGGCAACCCCACTCTCCAGTCCAGGTGAGGCCAACCTGCAGGCCAGAGTCACCAGATCCAGGTGAGTCCCTAGTGGGGACTGGAGTCACCAGGTAAATGTGAGTGTACAAGAAAACCACATTCACCAGGTCCAGGTGTGGTTCATGTGGGAACGAGAGTCACCAGGTCCAGGTGAGACCCAGGTGGGGACCATAGTCACCAGGTCCAGATTGAGGCCTCGGTGGGGGGACCAGAGTCATCAGGATCATTTGAGGCCAAATGTGGAGCAAATGTATCATGTCCAGTTGATGTCCATGTGGGGAACAGAGTAACCATATCCCATTGATGCCAAGTGGGAAAAGAGTCAGAAGGTACAGAAGAGGCCTAAATGAGGACTAGATTCACCAGGTCCTGTTGACGTCCAGTTGAGTACCAGTGTCCCCAGCTATGAGTGAGTCCCAGAGGGGGACCAGAGTCACCCGGTTCTGGTGATATCCAGGTGGGGACAAGAATAACCACGTCAGGGTGAGGCCCAGAGGGGGACGAGAATCACTAGTTTCAGGTGAGGCCCCGTTGTGGAACTGAGAAAAAAGGTCCCATAATGCCCAAATGAGGACCTGAGTCACCAGGTCCAGGTGAGGTCCCTGTGGGAACCAGTCACCTTGTCAAGGTGAGGCCCAGGTGGGACCATAGTCACCAGGGCCAGGTGAGTCCCAGGTATATAAGAGAGTATCCAGGTCCCAATGATGCCCAGGTAAGGACCTGAGCCAACAGGTCCAAGAGAGGCCCAAATATGGATCAGAGTCATTGTGTTCCAGGTGAGGCCAGATGGAGACCACAGGAACCAGGTCCAGGAGAGCCCCATATGGGAACCAGAGCCACCCGATCCAGGTGAGGTCCAGGTGGGACCACAGTCACAAGGTCCAGGTGAGGCACAGGTGGCAACAGGATTCACCATGTCCAGGTGAGGCCCAGGGGGCGACCAGTCACCACATCCAGGTGCGGACCAGCGAAGGACCAGATTCACTAGGTCCATGTGAAGACCAATGGGTGACCAGAGTCACCACCTAAGGGTGAGGCCCAGAGGGGGAACCAGAGTAACCAGTTTAGTTTGAGGCCCAGAATGGGACCAGAGGTCCCTCGTCATAATGAGGCCGAGGAGTGGAATAGAGTATCCAGGTCCCAATGATGCCTGGGTGAGCCCAGAGTCACTAGGGCCATGCAGACCCAGATGGCGAACAGAATCACTAGGTCCTAGTGAGGCATAGGATAAGACCACAGTCACCAGTATCAGGTGAGCCCCTTGTGGGAACCAGAGCCACTCTATCCAGCTGAGTCCCAGGTCCATGTGAGGCCCACGTGAGGGCCAGATTCATCAGGTCGAATTGAGGCATAGCTGGGGACAAGAGTCACCAGGTCTTTGTGCGGCCTAGGTGGGGAAAGATTCAGCAGTTCTGAGTTAGGTCAAAGTGTGGACGAGAGACACCAGGTCCATGTGAGGCCAAACTGAGGACCAGAGTCACCAGATCCAGATGAGGTCCATGTTGGAAAGAGAGTCACCAGGTCCAGGAGAGGTCCAGGTGGGGACCAGAGTCACCAGATCCAGGTGAAGTCCCGGTGGGGACCAGAGTCACCAGATCCAGGTGAAGCAAAGGTGGGGACCAGAGTCACTAGGTCAAGATGAGGCCCAGGTGAGGACCAGAGTTACCAGGTACACGTGAGGCCCAGGTGGGGATCAGAGACAACAGGTCCATGTGAGGCCAGCTTGGGGACCATGGTCAACAGGTCTACTTGAGGCCCAGGTGTGGAACACAGTATGCAGGTCCAGGTGAGTCCCCGGTGGTGACCAGAGTTACGAGTTCCGGATGAGGACCAGGTAAGGACCAGAATCACCAAGTCCAAGTGAGGCCCACGTGGGGACCTGTGTCACCAGGCATGAGTGAGGCCCAGGTGACAACCCCACTCACCAGGTCCACGTGATGCCAATCTGCAGGCCATGCAGTGGAACCATGCCCTGATGATGTCCAGGTAGGGACCAGGGTTACCAGGTCCAGTTGAGGCCAACCTGCAGGCCATGCAGTGGAACCATGTCCCGATGATGCCCAGGTACCACCAGAATCACCAGGTCCAATGAGGCCCAGATGGAGCATATTCACTAGGTCCAGGTGTGGTCCAGTGGAGGACCAGAGTCACCAGACCTGGTTGAGGCCTAGAGGGGTACCAGAATCACCTGGTCCAGGTGACATCCAGATGGGGACCAGAGTAACCAGGTCAGGATGAGGCCCAGAGAGGTTCCAGAGTCATCATGTCCAGGTGTGGAACAGAGTCACCAGGTACCAAAGATGCCCAGGTGAGGACCAGAGTCACCAGGTCTGGGTGACGAGCAGATAGGATCAGAGTCACCTGTTCCAGGTGAGGCCAAGAAAGAGTCCACAGCAATCAGATACAGGAGTGGAACAAAGTCAACATGCCTGGGTGAGGCCCAGATGGGGATCAGATTCACCAGGTCCAGGTAGGCCCAGGTGGTGACCAGAGACCCCGGGGTTGGGAAACGATCAGGTAAGGACCAGATTTACCAGGTCCAAGAGGCCCACGCGGGGACCTGACTCACCAGGTATGGGTGAGGCCCAGGGGCAACCCCACTCACAAGGTCCAGGTGAGGCCAACCTGCATGCCAAAGTCACCAGACCCACGTGAGGCCCTAGTCGGCACCGGTGACAGCAGGTAAAAGTGAGTCTACAAGAACACTACAGTCACCAGCTCCAGGGGTGGTTCATGTGGGAACGAGAGCCACCAGTTCCAGGTGAGACCCAGGTTGGGACGACAGCCACCAGGTCCGGATTGAGGCCTAAGAGGGTAACAGTGTCATCAGGACCAGTTGAGGCCCAACTGTGGAACAAAGTTATCATGTCCAGTTGAGGCTCAGGTGTGGAACAGAGTATCCAGGTCATAATGGTCCACAGGTGAGGACCAGAGTCACCAGATCTGGGTGAGGTCCAGTTAGGATCAGAGTCACCAGTTCCAGGTGAGGCCAACAAGGAGTCCACAGCAATCAGGTCCAGGTGGGGAACAAAGTCACCAGGACTGGGTGAGGCCCAGATGGGGACCAGATTCACCAGGTCCAGGTGATTCAAAGGTGATGACCAGAGTTACCAGTTCCGGGTGAGGAACAGATAAGAACCAGATTCACCAGGTCCAAGTGAAGCCCACGTGGGACCTGTGTCACCAGGTATGGGTGAGGGCCAGGTGGCAAACCCACTCACCAGGTCCAGGTGATGGAACCTGTAGGCCATGCAGTGGAACCATGTCCCGATGATGCCCAGGTAGGGACCGGAGTCATCAGGTCCAAATGAGGCCCAGATAAATCATATTCACTAGGTGCAAGTGAGGCCCAGTTGAGGACCAGAGTCACCAGATATGGTTGAGACCTAGAGGGGTACCAGAATCCCCTGGTCCAGGTGACATCTCGACGGGGACCAGAGTCACCAGGTCAAGGTGTGGCACAGAGAGGTTCATGAGTCACCATGTCCAGGTGAGACTCAGGTGCGGAACAGACTCACCAGGTACCAATGATGCCCAGGTGAGGTCCAGAGTCACCAGATCTGGGTGACGCGCAGATAGGATCAGAGTCACCAGTTCCAGGTGAGGCCAAGAAGGAGTCCACAGCAATCAGGTCCAGGTGGGGAACAAAGTCACGAGGAATGGGTGAGGCCCAGATGGGGACCAGATTCACCAGGTCCAGGTGATACCCAGGTGGTGACCAGAGTTACCAGTTCCTGGTGACGACCAGGTAAGGACCAGATTCACCAGGTCCAAGTGAGCCCACGTGGGTACCTGTGTCACCAAGCATGGGTGAGGCTCAGGTGGCAACCCCACTCCCCAGGTCCAGGTGAGGCCAACCTGCAGTCCATGCAGAGGAACCATGTCCCGATAATGCCCAGGTAGGGAACAGAGTTACCAGGTCCAGGTGAGGCCAATATGCAGGCCATGCAGTGGAACCATGTCACGATGATGCCCAGGTAGGGACCAGAGTCACCAGGTCCAAATGAGACCCAGATGGAGAATATTCACTAGGTCCAGTGAGGCCCAGTTGAGGACCACTGTCACCAGATCTGGTTGAGGCTTAGAGGGGTACCAGAATCACCTCGTCAAGGTGACATCCAGATGGGGACCAGAGGCATCAGTTCAGGGAGACGCCCAGAGTGGTTCCAGAGTCATCATGTCCAGGTTAGGCTCAGGCGTGGAACAGAGTCACCAGGTACCAATGTTGCTCAGGTGAGGCCCAGAGTCACCAGATCTGGGTGATGCGCAGATAGGATCAGAGTCACCAGTTCCAGGTGAGGCCAAGAAAGAGTCCACAGCAATGAGGTCCACGTGGGAAACAAAGTCACCAGGACTGGGTGAGGCCCAGATGGTGACCAGATTCACCAGGTCCAGGTGAGGCCCAGGAGGTGACCAGAGTCCCCGGGTCTGGGACAGGACCAGGTAAGGACCAGATTCACCAGGTCCAAGAGGCCCACGAGGGGAATTGAGTCACCAGCTATGTGTGAGGCCCAGGTGGCAACCCCACTCACCAGGTCAAGGTGAGGCCAACCGGCAGGCCAGAGTCACCAGATCCAGGTGAGGCCCTTGGGGACCAGTGACATCAGGTAAATGTGAGTCTACAAGAACACCACAGTCACCAGGTCCAGGTGTGGTTCATGTGGGAACGAGAATCACCAGGTACAGGTGAGACCCGGGTGGGCACCACAGTCACCAGGTCCAGACTGAGGCATAGGTGTGGGGAACAAAGTCATCAGGACCAGTTGAGGCCAAAGTGTGGAGCAAAGTTTTCATGTGGAGGTGAGGCCCAGGTGGGGAACAGAGTAACCATGTCCCATTGATGCCAGGTGAGAAAAGAGTCACAAGGTCTAGACGAGGCCTAAGTGAGGAGTAGATTCACCAGGTCCTGTTGAGGCCCAGTTGAAGACCAATATCCCAAGCTCTGGGTGAGCCCCAGAGGGGAAACAGACTCACACGGTTCTGATGATATCCAGGTGGGGACCAGAGTCACCACAACAGGGTGAGGTCCAGAGGGGGATGAGAATCACTAGGTCCAGGTGAGGCCCCGATGTGGAACTGAGAAACCAGGTCCCATGATGCCCATATGAGGACTTTAGTCACCAGGTCCAGGTGAGGTCCCTGTGGGAACGAGTCACCTCGTCCCGGTGAGGGCCAGGTGGGACCACAGTCACCAGGTCCCGGTGAGGCCCAGTTATATAAGAGAGTATCCAGCTCCCAAAGATGCCAACGTAAGGACCAGAGTCAACAGGTCCAGTAGAGGTTCAAATATGGATCAGAGTCATTGTGTTTCAGCTGAGGCAGATGGAGACCAAAGGAACCAGGACCAGGAGACCCCCATATGGGAACCAGACTCACCAGATCCAGGTGAGGCCCAGGTGGGACCACAGTCACAGGGTCCTGGTGAGGCGCAGGTGGCAACAGGATTCACCAAGTCCAGGTGAGGACCCGGTGGCGAACAGTCACCACATCCAGGTGCGGACCAGCTAAGGACCAGATTCACCAGGCCCAAGTGAAGCCCAAGGGGTGACCAGAGTCACCAGGTAAGGGTGAGTCCCAGAGGGGGAACCAGAGTAGCCAGTTTAGTTTGAGGCCCAGAATGGGACCAGAGGTCCATGGTCAGAGTGAGTCCCAGATGTGGAATAGAGTATCCAGGTCCCAGTGATGCCTGGGTGAGGACCAGAGTCACTAGGACCATGCAGGCCCATATGGGGTACAGAATCACTAGGTCCTGGTGAGGCGTAGAATAAAACCACAGTCACCAGTATCAGGTGAACCCAATGTGGGAACAAGAGCCACTCTATCCAGCTGAGTAGCAGGTCCATGTGAGGCCCACGTGAGGACGAGATTCATCAGGTCGAATTGAGGCATAGCTGGGGACAAGAGTCACCAGATCTGGGTGCGGTGTAGGTGGGGCAAGATTCAGCAGTTCTGAGTTAGGTGAAAGTGGGGACGAGAGACGCCAGGTCCAGGTGAGGCCAAACTGAGGACTAGAGTCACCAGATCCAGGTGAGGTCCATGTTTGAAAGAGAGTCACCAGGTCCAGCAGAGGTGCAGTTGGGGACCAGAGTCACCATATCCAGGTGAAGTCCAGGTGTGGACCAGAGTCACCAGATCCAGGTGAAGCCCAGGTGGGGACCAGAGTCACTAGGTCCAGATGACGCCCAGGTGAGGACCAGACTAACCAGGTACACGTGAGGCCCCGGTGGGGATCAGAGGCAACAGTTCCATGTGAGGCCGGTTTGGGGACCATGGTCAACATGTCTACTTGAGGCCCAGGTGTGGAACACAGTAAGCAGGTCCAGGTGAGTCCCCGGTTGGGACAAGTGTCACCACGTCCAGTTGAGGAGCAGGTGGGGACAAGGATCACCAGGTACAGGGGAGGCCCTTGAAAGAACCAGAGTCAACAGTTCGAGGTCTGGCGTAGGTGGCAACCAGGGTCAGCAGGTCCAAGTCAGGCCAAAGTGGCGTTCACAGTCTCTAGGGCACGGTGACACCCAGAGGGGAACCAGAGTGACCTGGTCGAGATGAGGTCCAGTTGTGGAACACAGTCACCGTGTCCCAATTTTGCCCAGTTGAGGACCATGGTCAACAGGGCCAGGTGAGGCCCAGATGGGGACCGGAGTCCCCAAAAACAGGTGAAGCCCAGGTGGGGACCAGAGTCACCAGATCCAGGGTAGTCTCAGGTGCAGACCAGAATCACCAGGTCCAGGTGAGGTGCAGGTGGCAACCACACTCACCAGGTCCCGGTGAGGCCCTGGTGGGAACCAGAGTCACGAGGTACATGAGAAGCTAGAAACACTGCAGACACCAGGTCCACATGATGTCCATGTGGGAACGAGAATCACCAGTTACAGGTGAGGACCAGGTGGGGATCCGACACACCTTGTCCAGGTGAGACCCTGGTGGGAACCAGGGACACCCTGTCCAGGTGTGGCCTAGGTGAAGACCAGAGTTAATAGTTCCGCCTGGGTCACTGTTAGTGAACAGTGTAACTATATCCTGATGCTACCCTGGTGGGTACCAGAGACACCAGGTCCTGGTGAGGGTCAGGAGGGACCAGAGACATGAGGTCCAGGTGAGGTTCCATTGGGAACCACAGTCACCAGGTCTGGTGAGGCCATGCTTAGGATCAGAGTCACCAGCTAGAGGCGAGGACCAGGTGGAGCCAGAGTCACCTGGGACAGAAGAGGCCAAGGTCAGGACCAGAGTTACCAGAATCAGGTCAGTCCCAGTGGGGAATAGAGTAACCATGTCCCAATGATGCCCAGGTAGAACCAGAGTCACCAGGTCCAGATGAGGCGCAGGTGGGGAGCATATTCACTAGGTCCCGGTGAGGCCCAGTTGAGGACCAAAATGCCCAGGTCTAGTTGAGGCCTACAGGGGTACCAGATTCACCTGGTCTAGGTGACATCCAGATGGGGACCAGAGTCACCATGTCAGGGTGAGGCCCAGAGGGGATCCAGAGTCATCATGTCCAGGTGAGGCTCAGGTGTGGAACAGAGTATCCAGGTCATAATGGTCCACAGGTGAAGACCAGAGTCACCAGATCCGGGTGAGGCCCACATAGCATCAGACTCACCAGTACCAGGTGAGGCCAAGAATGAGTCCACAGCAATCAGGTCCCGGTGGGGAACAAAGTCACCAGGACTGGGTGAGGCGCAGATGGGGACCAGATTCACCAGGTCCAGGTGATTCCCAGGTGGTGACCAGAGTTACCATTTCCGGGTGAGGACCAGGTAAGGTCCAGATTCACCAGGTCCAAGTGAGGCCCACGTGGGGACCTGTGTCACCGGTATGGGTGAGGCCCAGATGGCAACCCCACTCACCAGGTCCAGGGGAGGCCAACCTTCCGGCCATGCAGAGTAACCGTGTCCCGATAATGCCCAGGTATGGACCAGAGTTACGAGTTGCAGGTGAGGCCCTAATGGGGACCGGAGTCACCAGGTAAATGTGAGTCTACAAGAACACCACAGTCACCAGGTCCACATGTGGTTCATGTGGGAACAAGTGTCACCAGGTCCAGGTGAGACCCAGGTGGGGACCACAGTCAACAGGTCCAGATTGAGGACTAGGTGGGGGAACAGAGTCATCAGGACCAGTTGAGGCCAAAGTGCGGAGCAAAGTTATCATGTCCAGGTGAGGCACAGGTGGAGAACAGAGTAACCATGTCCCATTTATGCCAGGTCGGAAAACAGTCACAAGGTCCAGACGAGGACTAAGTGAGGAGTAGATTCACCAGGTTCTGTTGAGGCCCAGTTGAGGAGCAGTGTCCCCAGCTCCGGGTGAGTCCCAGAGGGGGACCAGAGTCACCCGGTTCTGGTGATATCCAGCTGGAGACCAGAGTCACCACGTCAGGGTGAGGCCTAGAGGGAGACGAGTATCACTAGGTCCAGGTGAGGCCCCGATGTGGAACTGAGAAACCAGGTCCCATGATGCCCATATGAGGACCTGAGTCACCAGGTCCAGGTGAGATCCCTGTTGGAACCAGGCACCTCGTCCAAGTGAGGCCCAGGTGGGACCACAGTCACCAGGTCCAGGTGAGGCCCAGGTATATAAGTGAGTATCCAGGTCCCAATGAGGCCAGGTAAGGACCAGAGACAACAGATCCAGGATAGGCCCAAATATGGATCAGAATCATTGTTTTCCAGGTGAGGCCAGATGGAGACCACAGGAACCAGGTCCAGGAGAGACCAATATGGGAACCAGAGCCACCAGATCCATGTGAGGTCCAGGTGGGAACACAGTCACAAGGTCCAGGTGTGGCGCAACTGGCAACAGGATTCACCAAGTCCAGGGGAGGCCCAGGTGGCGACCAGTCACCACATCCAGGTGCGGACCAGCTAAGGTCCAGATTCACCAGGCCCAAGGGAAGTCAAAGGGGTGACCAGAGTCACCAGGTAAGGGTGAGGCCCAGATCGGTAACCAGAGTAACCAGTTTAGTTTGAGGCCCAGAATGGGACCAGAGGTCCCTGGTCAGAGTGAGGCCCAGGTGTGGAATAGAGTATCCAGGTCCCAATGATGCCTGGGTGAGGAACAGAGTTTCTAGGGCCATGCAGGCCTAGATGGGGAACAGAATCACCAGGTCTTGGTGAGGCATAGAATAAGACCACATTCAGCAGTATCAGGTGAGCCCCTGTGGGAACCAGAGCCACTCTATCCAGCTTAGTCCCAGGTCCATGTGAGATCCACGTGAGGACCAGATTCATCAGGTCGAATTGAGGCATAGCTGGGGACAAGAGTCACCAGGTCTGGGTGCGGCCTAGGTGGGGCAAGATTCAGCAGTTCTGAGTTAGGTCAAAGTGGGGAAAAGAGTCAACAGGTCCAGGTGAGGCCAAACTGCGGACCAGAGTCACCAGGTCCTGGTGAGTTCGAGGTGGGGACCACTGTCATCAGATCCAGTTGAAGTCCAGGTGGGGACCAGAGTCACGAGATCCAGGTGAAGTCCAGGTGGAGACCAGAGTCACTAGGTCCAGATGAGTTCCAGGTGAGGACCAGAGTTACCAGGTACACGTGAGGCCCCGGTGGGGATCAGAGGCAACAGGTTCATGTGAGGCCGGCTTGGGGACCATGGTCAACAGATCTACTTGAGTCCCAGGTGTGGAACACAGTAAGCAGGTCCAGGTGAGTGCAACCTGTAGGCCATATAGTGGAACCATGACCCGATGATGCCGAGGTAGTGACCAGAGTTACCAGGTCCAAATCAGGCCCACATGGAGCATATTCACTAGGTCCAGTTGAGGTCCAGTTGAGGACCAGAGTCACCAGATCGGGTTGAGGCATAGAGGAGTACCAGTATCACCTGGTCCAGGTGACATCGAAATGGGGACCAGAGTCACCAGGTCAGGGTGAGACCCAGAAAGGTTCCAGAGTCATCAGTTCCAGATGAGGCTCAGGTGTGGAACAGTGTCCAGGTACCAATAACTCCCAGGTGAGGACCAGAGTCACCAGATCTCGGAGTCGCGCATATAGGATCAGAGTCACCAGTTCCAGGTGAGGCCAAGAATGGGACCACAGCAATCAAGTCCAGGTGGGGAACAAAGTCACAAGGACTGGGTGAGGCCCAGATGGGGACCAGATTCACCAGGTCCAGGTGAGGCCCCGGTGTGACCACAGTCATCAGGTCCAGGTGAGGCCCAGGTATATAAGAGAGTATCCAGGTCCCAATGATGCCCAGGTGGAACCAGAGTCACCAGGTTCAGATGAGGCGCAAGAGGGGAGCATATCCACTAGGTCCCGGTGAGGCCCAGTTGACGACCACAGTCACCAGGTCTAGTTGAGGCCTAGAGGGGTACCAGATTCACCTGGTCTAGGCGACATCCACATGGGGACCAGAGTCACCATGTCAGGGTGAGGTCCAGAGGGGATCCAGAGTAATCATGTCCAGGTGAGGCTCAGGTGTGGAACAGAGTATCCAGATCATAATGGTCCACAGGTGAGGACCAGAGTCACCAGATCAGGGGGAGGCCCAGTTAGGATCAGAGTCACCATTTCCAGGTGAGGCCAAGAAGGAGTCCACAGCAATCAGGTCCAGGTGGGGAACAAAGTCACCAGGACAGGGTGAGGCCCAGATTGGGACCAGATTCACCAGGCCCAGGTTATTCCCAGTTGGTGACCAGACATAACAGTTCCGGGTGACGACCAGGTAAGGACCAGATTCACCAGGTCCAAATGAGGCCCACGTGGGGACCTGAGTCACCAGGTATTGGTGAGGCCAGGTGGCAAGGCACCCCAGGTCCAGGTGAGGCCAACCTGCAGGCCATGCAGAGGAACCATGTCCCGATGATACCCAGGTAAGGACGAGAGTTACAACATCCAGGTGAGGCCAACCTGCAGGCAATGCAGTGGAACCATGTCCCGATGATGCCCAGTTAGGGACTAGAGTCACCAGGTCAGGGAGAGGCCCAGAGAGGATCCAGAGTCATCATGTCCAGGTGAGGCTCAGGTGAGGAACAGAGTCACCAGGTACCAATGATGCCCAGGTGAGGGCCAGAGTCACCAGATCTGGGTGACGTGCAGATAGGTTCAGAGTCACCAGTTCCAGGTGAGGCCAAGAAAGAGTCCACAGCAATCAGGTCCAGGTGGGGAACAAAGTCACCAGTACTGGGTGAGGCCTAGATGGGGACCAGATTCACCACATCAGGGTGAGGCCCAGAGTGGGACGAGAATCACTAGGTCCATGTGAGGCCCCGATGTGGAAGTGAGAAACCAGGTCCCATGATGCCCATATGAGGATCTGAGTCACCAGGTCCAGGTGAGCTCCCTGTGGGAACCAGTCACCTCGTCCAGGTGAGGCTCAGGTGGGACCACAGTCACCGGTCCAGGTGAGGCCCAGGTATATAACAGAGTATACAGCTCCCAGTGACGCCCAAGTAAGGACCAGAGTCAACAGGTACAAGAGAGGCCCAAATATTGTTTAGAGCCATTGTGTTCCAAGTGAGGCCAGATGGAGACCACAGGAACCAGGTCCAGGAGAGCCCCATATGGGAACCAGAGCCACCAGATCCAGGTGAGGTCCAGTTGGGACCACAGTCACCAGGTCCAGGTGAGGCACAGGTGGCAACAGGATTCACCAAGTCCAGGAGAGGCCCAGGTGGCGACCAGTCACCAGATCCAGGTGCGGACCAGCTAAGGACCAGATTCACCAGACCCTAGTGAAGCCCAAGGGGTGACCAGAGTCACCAGGTAAGGGTGAGGCCCAGAGTGGAACCAGAGTAACCAGTTTAGTTTGAGGCCCAGAATGGGACCAGAATTCCCTGGTCAAAGTGAGGCACAGGTGTGGAATAGAGTATCCAGGGTGAGGATCATTGGGTCCATCACCCAATGATGCCTGGGTGAGGACCAGAGGCACTAGGGCCATGCAGGCCCAAATGGGGAACAGAATCACTACGTCCTGGTGAGGCATAGAATAAGACCACAGTCAGCAGTATCAGGTGTGCCCCTTGTGGGAACCAGAGCCACTTTATCCAGCTGAGTCCCAGGTACATGTGAGGCACACGTGAGGACCAGATTCATCAGGTCGAATTTAGGCATAGTTAGGGATAAGAGTCACCAGGTCTGGGTGCGGCCTAGGTGGGGCAAGATTCAGCAGTTCTGAGTTAGTTCAAAGTGGGGACGAGAGACACCAAGTCCAGGTGAGGCCAAACTGAGGACCAGAGTCACCAGATCCACATGAGGTCCATGTTGGAAAGGAGTCACCAGGTCCAGGAGAGGTCCTGGGGTGGACCAGAGTCACCAGATCCAGGTGAAGTCCAGGTGGGAACCAGAGTCACTAGGTCCAGATGAGGCCCAGGTGAGGACCAGAGTTACCAGGTACACGTGAGGTCCCGGTGGGGATCAGAGGCAACATGTCCATGTGAGGCTGGCTTGGGGACCATGGTCAACAGGTCTACTCGAGGCCCAGGTGTGGAACACAGTAAACAGGTCCAGGTGAGTCCCCGGTAGTGAAAAGAGTCACCACGTCCAGGTGAGTCCCAGGTGGGGACCAGGATCACCAGGTCCAGGGGAGGCCCTTGAAAGAACCAGAGTCAACAGTTCGAGGTCAGGCGCAGGTGGCAACCAGGGTCAGCAGGTCCAAGTCAGGCCAAAGTGGGGTTCACAGTCACTAGGACATGGTGACACCCAGAGGGGGACCAGAGTCACTTGGTCCAGGTGAGGCCACTTGTGGAACACAGTCACCGGGTCCCAATTTTGCCCAGTTGAGGAAAACCCCACTCACCAGGTCCAGGTGAGGCCAACCTGCAGGCCATGCCGTGATACCATATCCCGATGATGCCCAGGTACGGACTAGTGTCACCAGGTCCAAATGAGGCCCAGATGGGGTATATTCACTAGGTCCAGGTGAGGCCCAGTTGAGGACCAGAGTCACCAGATCACCTTGAGCCCTAGAGGTGTACCAGAATCACCTGGTCCAGGTGATATCCAGATGGGGACCAGAGTCACCAGGTCAGAGTGAGTCCCAGAGAGGTTCCAGAGTCATCATGTCCCGGTGAGGCTCAGGTGTGGAACAGACTAACCAGGTATCAATGATGCCCAGGTGAGGACCAGAGTCACCAGATCTGGGTGAGGCCCAGTTAGGATCAGAGTCACCAGTTCCAGGTGAGGCCAAGAAGGCGTCCACAGCAATCAGGTCCAGGTGGGGAACAAAGTCACCAGGACTGAGTGAGGACCAGGTAAGGACCAGATTCACCAGGCCCAGGTGATTCCCAGGTGGGGACCTGTGTTACCAGGTAAGGGTGAGGCCCAGGTGACAACCCCACTCACCAGGTCCAGGTGAGGCCAACCTGCAGGCCATGCAGAGGAACCATGTCCCGATAATGCCCAGGTAGGATACAGAGTTACCAGGTCCAGGTGAGGCCAATATGCAGGCCATGCAGTGGAACCATGTCCCGATGATGCCCAGGTAGGGACCAGAATCACCAGGTCCAAATGAGACCCAGATGGAGAATATTCACTAGGTCCAGTGAGGCCCAGTTGAGGACCACTGTCACCAGATCTGGTTGAGGCTTAGAGGGGTACCAGAATCACCTCGTCCAGGTGACATCCAGATGGGGACCAGAGGCATCAGTTCAGGGAGAGGCCCAGAGTGGTTCCAGAGTCATCATGTCCAGGTTAGGCTCAGGCGTGGAACAGAGTCACCAGGTACCAATGATGCTCAGGTGAGGCCCAGAGTCACCAGATCTGGGTGACGCGCAGATAGGATCAGAGTCACCAGTTCCAGGTGAGGCCAAGAAAGAGTCCACAGCAATGAGGTCCACGTGGGGAACAAAGTCACCAGGACTGGGTGAGGCCCAGATGGGGACCAGATTCACCAGGTCCAGGTGAGGCCCAGGTGGTGACCAGAGTCCCCGGGTCTGGGACAGGACCTGGTAAGGACCAGATTCACCAGGTCCAAGAGACCAACGTGAAGACATGAATCACCAGGTATGGGTGAGGCCCAGGTGGCAACCCCACTCACCAGGTCCAGGTGACGCCAACCAGCAGGCCAGAGTCACCAGATGCGGGTGAGGCCCTTGTGGGTACCGGACTCACCAGGTAAATGTGAGTCTACAAGAACACCACAGTCACCAGGTCCAGGTGTGATTCATTTGTGAACGAGAGTCACCAGGTCCAGGTGAGACCCAGGTGGGGACCACAGTCACCAGGTCCTGATTGAGGCCTATGTGGGGGGACCAGAGTCATCAGGACCAGTTGAGGCCAAAGTGCGGAGCAAAGTTATCATGTCCAGGTGAGGCCCAGGTGGGGAACAGAGTAATCATGTCCCATTGATGCCAGGTGGGAAAAGAGTCACAAGTTCCAGACGAGGCCTAAGTGAGGAGTAGATTCACCAGGTCCTGTTGAGGCCCAGTTGAGGACCAGTGTCCACAGCTCTGGGTGAGTCCCAGAGGGGGACCACAGTCACCCGGTTCTGGTGATATCCAGGTGGGGACCAGAGTCACCACGTCAGGGTCAGGCCCAGAGGGGGACCAGAATCACTAGGTCCACTTGAGGCCCCGATGTGGAACTGAGAAACCAGGTCCCATGATGCCCATATGAGGACCTGAGTCACGAGGTCCAGGTGATGTCCCTGTGGGAACCAGTCACCTCGTACCGGTGAGGTCCAGGTGGGACGACAGTCACCACGTCCAGGTGAGGACCAGGTATATAAGAGAGTATCCAGGCCCCAATGATGCCCAGTTAAGGACCAGAGTCAACAGGTCCAGGAGAGGCACAAATATGTATCAGAGTCATTGTGTTCCAGGTGAGGCCTGATGGAGACCACAGGAAGCAGGTCCAGGAGAGCCCCATATGGGAACCAGAGCAACCAGATCCAGGTGAAGTCCAGGTTGGACCACTGTCACAAGGTCCAGGTGAGGCGCAGGTGACAACAGGATTCAACAAGTCCAGGTGAGGCCCAGGTGTCGACCACTCACCATAAAGAAGTGAGGACAAGCTAAGGACCAGATTCACCAGGCCCATATGATACCCAAGGGGTGTCCAGAGTCACCAGGTAAGGGTGAGGCCCAAAGCGGAACCAGTAACTAGTTTAGTTTGAGGCCCAGAATGGGACCAGAGGTCCCTGGTCAAAGTGAGGCCCAGGTGTGGAATATAGTTTACAGGTCCCAGTGATGCCTGGGTGAGGACCAGAGTCACTAGGGCCATGCAGGCCCAGATGGGGAACAGAATCACTAGGTCCTGGTGAGGCATAGATAAGACCACAGTCACCAGTATCAGGTGAGCCCCTTGTGGGAACCAGAGCCACTCTATTCAGCTGAGTACAAGGTCCATGTGAGGACCACGTGAGGACCAGATTCATCAGGTTGAATTGAGGCATAGCTGGGGACAAGTGTCACCAGGTCTGGGTGCGGCCTAGGTGGGGCAAGATTCAGCAGTTCTGAGTTAGGTCAAAATGGGGACGAGAGACACCAGGTCCAGGTGAGGCCAAACTGAGTACCAGAGTCACCAGATCCAGGTGAGGTCCATGTTGGAAAGAGAGTCACCAGGTCCAGGAGAGGTCCAGGTGGGGACGAGATTCACCAGATCTAGGTGAAGCCCAGGTGGGGACCAGTCTCCAGATCGAGGTGAAGCCCAGGTGGGGACCAGAGTCACTAGGTCCAGATGAGGCCCAGGTGAGGACCAGAGTTACCAGGTACACGTGAGGCCCCGGTGGGGATCAGAGGCAACAGGTCCATGTGAGGCCGGCTTGGGGACCATGGTCAACAGGTCTACTTGAGGCCCCGGTGTGGAACACTGTAACCAGGTACAGGTGGGTCCCCGGTAGTGAAAAGAGTCACCACGTCCAGGTGAGTCCCAGGTGGGGACCAGGATCACCAGGTCCAGGGGAGGCCCTTGAAAGAACCAGAGTCAACAGTTCGAGTTCAGGCGCAGGTGGCAACCAGGGTCAGCAGGTCCAAGTCAGGCCAAAGTGAGGTTCACAGTCACTAGGGCACGGTGAGACCCAGACAGGGACCAGAGTCTCCTGGTCCAGGTGAGGTCCAGATGTGGAACACAGTCTCTGGTTCCCAATTTTGCGAGTTGAGGACCATGGTCAACAGGGCCAGGTGAGGCCCAGATGGGGACTGGAGTCCCCAAATCCAGGTGAAGCCAAGGTGGGGACCACAGTCACCAACTCCAGGTTTGTCTCAGGTGCAGACCAGAATCACCAGGTCCAGGTGAGGTGCAGGTGGCAACCACACTTACCAGGTCCCGGTGAGGCCCTGGTGGGGACCATAGTCACGAGGTACATGAGAAGCTAGAAACACTGCAGCCACCAAGTCCACATGATTCCATGTGGGAACGAGAATCAGCAGTGACAGGTGAAGCCCAGGTGGGGACACGACTCACCATGTCCACGTGAGACCCAGGTGGGAACCAGTGTCACCATGTGCAGGAGTGGCCCATGAAAAGACCAGAGTTAAGAGGTCCTGCTGGGTCACTGTTAGTGTACAGTGTAACCATATCCTGATGCTACCCAGGTGGGTACCAGAGACACCAGGTCCTGGTGAGGCCCAGGTGGGACCAGAGACATGAAGTCCAGGTGAGGTCTCGATGGGAACCACAGTCACCAGGTCAGGTGAGGCCATGCTTAGGATCAGAGTCACCAGTTACAGGTGTGGCACAGGTGGAGCCAGAGTCACGTGGTACAGAAGAGGCCAAAGTCCGGACCAGAGTTACCAGGATCAGGTCAGTCCCACTGGGGAATAGAGTAACCATGTCCCGATGATGCCCAGGTAGAAACAGAGTCACCAGGTCCAGATGGGGCGCAGGTGGGCAGCATGATCACTAGGTCCCAGTGAGGCCCAGTTGAGGACCAGAGACACCAGATATTGTTGAGGCCTAGAGGGGTACAAGAAACACCTGGTCCAGGTGACATCCAGATGAGGACCAGAGTCACCAGGTCTGGATGAGGCCCAGAATGGTTCCAGAGTCATCATGTCCAGGTGAGCCCCCAGGTACCAATGATGCCCAGGTGAGGACTACAGTCACCAGGTCTGGGTGACCCGCAGATAGGATCAGAGTCATCAGTTCCAGGTGAGGCCAAGAAAGAGTCCACAGCAATCAGGTCCTGGTGGTGAACAAAGTCCCGAGGACTGGGTGAGGCCCAGATGGGGACCAGATTCACCAGGTCCAGGTGAGGCCCAGGTGTTGACCAGAGTCCCTGGGTCTGGGACAGGACCAGGTAAGGACCAGATTCACCAAGTCCAAGAGGCCCACGAGGAGAATTGAGTCACCAGCTATGTGTGAGGCCCAGGTGGCAACTCCACTAACCAGGTCAAGGTGAGGCCAACCGGCAGGCCAGAGTCACCAGATCCAGGTGAGGCCCTAGTCGGGACCAGTGTCACCAGGTAAATGTGAGTATACAAGAACACCACAGTCACCAGGTCCAGGTGTGGTTCATGTGGGAACGAGAGTCACCAGGTTCAGGTGAGACCCAGGTGGGGACCACAGTCACCAGGTCCAGATTGAGGCCTAGGTGGGGGGAACAGAGTCATCAGGAAGAGTTGAGGCCAAAGTGTGGAGCAAAGTTATCATGTCCATGTGAGGCCCAGATGGGAAGAGTAACCATGTCCCATTGATGCCAGGTGGGAAAAGAGTCACAAGGTCCAGACGAGGCCTAAGTGAGGAGTAGATTCACCAGGTCCTTTTGAGGCCAACCTGAGGACCAGTGTCCCCAGCTCCGGGAGAGTCCCAGAGGGGGACCAGTGTCACCCGGTTCTGGTGATATCCAGGTGGGGACCAGAGTCACCACGTCAGGGTGAGGCCCAGAGGGGGACGAGAATCACTAGGACCAGGTGAGGCCCCGATGTGGAACTGTGAAACCAGGTCCCATGATGCCCATATGAGGACCTGAGTCACCAGGTCCAGGTGAGTTCCCTGTGGGAACCAGTCACCTCGTCCAGTTGAGGCCCAGGTGGGACCACAGTCACCAGGTCCAGGTGAGGCCCAGGTATATAAGAGAGTATCCAGGTCCCAGTGATTCCCATGTAGAACCAGAGTCACCAGGTCCAGATGAGGCGCAGGTGGGGAGCATGATCACTAGGTCCCCGTGAGGCCCAGTTCAGGACCAGAGTCACCAGGTCAAGTTGAGTCCTAGAGGGATACCAGATTCACCTAGTCTAGGTGACATCCGAATGGGGACAAGAGTCATCATGTCAGGGTGAGGCCCAGAGTGGATCCAGAGTCATCATGTCCAGGTGAGGCTCAGGTGTGGAACAGAGTATCCAGGTCCTAATGATCCATAGGTGAGGACCAGAGTCACCAGATCTGGGTGAGGCCCAGTTAGGATAAGAGTCACCAGTTCCAGGTGAGGCCAAGAAGGAGTCCACAGCAATCAGGTCCAGGTGGGTTGACAAAGTCACCAGGACTGTATGAGGACCAGATGGGGACCAGATTAACCAGGTTCAATTGATTCCCAGGTGGTGACCCGAGTTAGGAGTTCCGGGTGAGGACCAGGTAAGGACCAGATTCACCACGTCCAAGTGAGGCCCACGTGGGGACCTGTGTCACCAGGTATGGGTGAGCCCCAGGTGGCAACCCCATTCACTAGGTCCAGGTGAGGCCAACCTGGAAGCCATGCAGAGGAACCGTGTCCCGATGATGCCCAGGTAGGGACCAGAGTTACCAGGTCCAGCTGAGGCCAACCTACAGGCCATGCAGTGGATCCATGTCCCGATGATGCCCAGGTAGGGACCAGAGTCACCAGGTCCAAATGAGGCCCAGATGGAGCATATTCAGTAGGTCCAGGTGTGGCCCAGTTGAGGACCAGAGTCACCAGAACTGGTTGAGGCCGAGAGGGGTACCAGAATCACCTGGTCCAGGTGACATCCAGATGGAGACCAGAGTCACCAGGTCAGGGTTAGGCCCAGAGTGGTTCGAGAGTCCAGAGCCTCATGTCCAGGTGAGGCTCAGGTGTGGAACAGAGTCACCAGGTACCAATGATGCCCAGGTGTGGACCAGAATCACCAGGTCTGGGTGACAAGCAGATAGGATCAGAGTCACCAGGTCCAGGTGAGGCCATGAAAGAGTCCAGAGCAATCAGGTCAAGGTGGGGAACAAAGTCACCAGGACTGAGTGAGGCCCAGATAGGGACCGGAATCACCAGGTCCAGGTGAGGCCTACGTGGTGACCAGAGTCCCCGGGTCTGGGAGAGGAGAAGGTAAGGACCAGATACACCAGGTCCAAGAGGCACAGGTGGAGACGTGAGTCACCAAGTATGGGTGAGACCCAAGTGGCATCCCCACTAACCAGGTCCATGTGAGGCCAACCTGCAGGCCAAGTCACCCGATTCACGTGAGGCCCTAGTGGGGACTGGAGTCACCAGTTAAAAGTGATTCTACAAGAACAACACAGTCACCAGGACCTGGTGTGGTTCATGTGGGAACGAGAGTCACCAGGTCCAGGTGAGACCCAGGTGGGGACCACAGTCACCAGGTCCAGATTGAGGCCTAGGTCGGGGGACCAGAGTCATCAGGACCAGTTGAGGCCAAAGTGTGGAGCAAAGTTATCATGTCCATGTGAGGCACAGGTGGGAAGAGTAACCATGTCCCATTGATGCCAGGTGGGAAAAGAGTCACAAGGTCCAGACGAGGCCTTAGTGAGGAGTAGATTCACCAGGTCCTGTTGAGGCCTAGTTGAGGACCAGTGTCCCCAGCTCCGGGTGACTCCCAGAGGGTGACCAGTGTCACCCGGTTCTGGTGACATCCAGGTGGGGACCAGAGTCACCACATCAGGGTGAGGCACAGAGAGGGACGAGAATCACTAGGTACAGATGAGACCCCGATGTGGAACTGAGAACCCTGGTCCCATGATGCCCATATGAGGACCTGAGTCACCAGGTCCAGGTGAGGTCCCTGTGGGAACCAGTCACCTCGTCCAGGAGAGGCCCAGGTGGGACCACAGTCACCAGGGCCAGGTGAGGCCCAGGTATATAGAGAGTATCCAGGTCCCAGTGATGCCCAGGTAAGGACCAGAGTCAACAGGTCCAGGAGAGGACCATATATGGATCAGAGTCATTGTGTTCCAGGTGAGGCCAGATGGAGACCACAGGAACCAGGTCCAGGAGAGCCCCATATGGGAACCAGAGCCAACAGATCCGAGTGAGGTCCAGTTGGGACCACAGTCACAAGGTCCAGGTGAGGCGCAGGTGGCAACAGGATTCACCAACTCCAGGTGAGGCCCAGGTGGCCACCAGTCACCAGATCCAGATGCAGACCAGCTAAGGACCAGATTCACCAGGCCCAAGTGAAGCCCAAGGCGTGACCAGAGTCACCAGGTAAGGGTGAGTCCCAGAGGGGAACCAGAGTAACCAGTTTAGTTTGAGGCCCAGAATAGGACCAGAGGTCCCTGGTCAAAGTGAGGCCCAGATGAGGAATAGAGTATCCAGGTCCCAATGATGCCTGGGTGAGGACCAGAGTCACTAGGGCCATGCAGGCCCAGATTTGGAACAGAATCACTAGGTCCTGGTGAGGCATAGAATAAGACCACAATCACCAGTATCAGGTGTGCCCCTTGTGGGAACTAGAGCCACTCTATCCAGCTGAGTCCCAGGTCCATGTGAGCCCCACGTCAGGACCAGATTCATCAGGTTGAATTGAGGCATAGCTGGGGACAAGAGTCACCAGGTCTGTGTGCGGCCTAGGTGGGGCAAGATTCAGCAGTTCTGAGTTAGGTCAAAGTGGGGACGAGAGACACCAGTCCAAGTGAGGCCAAACTGAGGACCAGAGTCACCAGATCCAGGTGAGGTCCATGTTGGAAAGAGAGTCACCAGGTCCAGGAGAGGTCCAGGTGGGGACCAGAGTCACCAGATCCAGGTGAGGTACAGGTGGGGACCAGAGTCACCAGATCCAGGTGAAGCCCAGGTGGGGACCAGAGTCACTAGGTCCTGATTAGACCCAGGTGAGGATCAGAGTTACCAGATACACGTGAGCCCCCGGCGGGGATCAGAGCCAAAAGGTCCACGTGAGGCCGGCTTGGGGACCCTCGTCAACAGGTCTACCTGAGGCCCAGGTGTGGAACAAAGTAATCATGTCCAGGTGAGTCCCCGGTGGTGACAAGAGTCACCACGTCCAGTTGAGGACCAATTGGGGACCAGGATCACCAGGTACAGGGGAGGCCCTTGAGAGAACCAGAGTCAACAGTTTGAGGTCAGGCGCAGGTGGCAACCAGGGTCAGCAGGTCCAAGTCAGGCCAAAGTGGGGTTCACAGTCACTAGGGCCCAGTGAGACCCAGAAGGGGACCAGAGTCACCTGGTCCAGGTGAGATCCAGTTGTGGAATACAGTCACCGGGTCCCAATTCTGCACACTTGAGGACCATGGTCAACAGGGCCAGTTTAGGCCCAGATGGGGACCGGAGTCCCCAAATTCAGGTGAAGCCCAGGTGGGGACCACAGTCACCAGATCCAGGGTAGTCTCAGGTGGAGACCAGAATCACCAGGTCCTGGTGAGTTGCAGGTGGCAACCACACTCACCAAGTCCCGGTGAGGCCCTGGTGGGGACCAGAGTCACGAGGTACATGAGAAGCTAGTAACACTGCAACCACCAGGTCCACATGATGTCCATGTGGGAACGAGAATTACAAGTTACAGGTGAGGAGCTGGTGGGGATATGAGTCACCATGTCCAGGTGAGACCCTGGTGGGAACCAGTGTCTCCATGTCCAAGTGTGGACCAGGTGAAGACGAGAGTTAATAGGTCCGGCCGCGTCACTGTTGGTGAACAGTGTAACCATATCCTGATGCGACTCAGGTGGGTACCAGATACAAGTCCTGGTGAGTCCCAGTTGGGACCAGAGACATGAGGTCCAGGTGAGGTACCGATGGAAACCACAGTCACCAGGTGAGGTGAGGCCATGCTTAGGATCAGAGTCACCACTTACAGGTGAAGTCCAGGAGGAGCCAGAGTCACATGGCACAGAAGAGGCCAAAGTCAGGACCAGAGTTACCACGATCAGGTCAGTCCCACTGGGAATAGAGTAACCACGTCCCCATAATGCCCAGTTAGAACCACAGTTACCAGGTCCAGGTGTGGCCAACCTAAAGGCCATGCAGTGGAACCTTGTCCCGATGATGCCCAGGTAGGGAAGAGAGTCACCAGATCCAAATGAGGCCCAGATGGAGCATATTCACTAGGTCCAGACGAGGCCCAGCTGAGGACCACAGACACCAGATATGGTTTAGTCCTAGAGGGGTACCAGAATCACCTGGTCCAGGAGACATCCAGATGGGGACCAGAGTATCCATGCCTGAGTCACGCGCAGAGAGGATAAGAGTCACCAGTTCCAGGTGAGGCCAAGAAAGAGTCCAAAGCAATCAGGTCCTGGTGGGGAACAAACTCACCAGGACTGGTTGAGGCCCAGATGGGGTAGAGATTCACCAGGTCCAGGTGAGGCCCAGGAGGTGACCAGAATCCCCGGGTCTGGGAGTGGACCATGTAAGGACCAGATTCACCAGATCCAAGAGAACCACGTGGGTTCCTGAGTCATCAGGTATGGGTGAAGCTCAGGTGGCAACCCCACTCACCAGGTCCAGGTGAGGCCAACCTGCAAGCCAGAGTCACCAATCCAGGTGAGGCCCTAGTGGGGTCCGGTGTCACCAGGTAAATGTGAGTCTACAAGAAAACAACAGTCACCAGGTCCAGGTGTGGTTCATGTGGGAACGAGAGTCACCAGGTCCAGGAGAGACCCAGGTGGGGACCACAGTCACCAGGTCCAGATTGAGGCCTCGGTGGGGGGACGAGAGTCATCAGGAGCAGTTGAGGCCAAAGTGTGGAGCAAAGTTATCATGTCGAGGTGAAACCCAGGTGGGGAAGAGAGTAACCAAGTCCCATTGATGCCAGGTGGGAAAAGAGTCACAAGGTCCAAACGAGGCCTAAGTGAGGAGTAGATTCACCAGGTCCTGTTGAGGCCCAGTTGAGTGCCAGTGTCCCAGCTCCGGGTGAGTCCCAGAGGGGGACCAGAGTTACCCGGTTCTGGTGATATCCAGGTGGGGACCAGAGTCACCACGTCAGAGTGAGGCCCAGAGTGGGACGAGAATCACTAGGTCCAGGGCAGGCCCCGATGGGGAACTGAGAAACCAGGTCCCATAATGTCCATATGAGGACCTGAGTCACCAGATCCAGGTGAGGTCCCTGTGGGAACCAGTCACCTCATGCAGGTGAGGCCCAGGTGGGACCACAGTCACCAGGTCCAGGTGAGGTCCAGGTATATAAGAGTGTTCCCAGGTCCCAATGATGCCCAGGTAAGTACCAGAGTCAACAGGTCCAGCAGAGGGCAAATATGGAACAGAGTCGTTGTGTTCCAGGTGAGGCCAGATGGAGACCACAGGAACCAGGTCCAGGAGTGCCCCATATGGGAACCAGAGCCACCATATCCAGGTGATGTCTGGGTGGGACCACAGTCACTAGGTCCAGAAGAGGCGCAGGTGGCAACAGGTTTCACCAAATCCAGGTGAGGCCCAGGTAGCGACCGGTCACCAGATCCAGGTGCGGAACAGCTAAGGACCAGATTCACCAGGCCCAAGTGAAGCCCAAGGGGTGACCAGAGTCACCAGGTAGGGGTGACGCCCAGAGGGGGAACCAGAATAACCAGTTTAGTTTGAGGCCCAGAATGGGACCCTAGGTCCCTGGTGAAAGTGAGGCGCAGATGTGGAATAGAGTATCCAGATCCCAATGATGCCTGGGTGAGGAAAAGATTTACTAGGGCCATGCAGGCCCAGATGGGGAACAAAATCACTAGGTCCTGGTGAGGCATAGAATAAGACCACAGTCAGCAGTATCAGGTGAGCCCCTTGTGGGAACCAGAGCCACTCTATCCAGCTGAGTCCCAGGTCCATGGAGGCCCACGTGAGGACCAGATTCATCAGGTCGAATTGAGGCATAGCTGGGGACAAGAGTCACCAGGTCTGGGTGCGGCCTAGGTGGGGCAAGATTCAGCAGTTCTGAGTTAGGTCAAAGTGGGGACGAGAGACACCAGGTCCAGGTGAGGCCAAACTGAGGACCATAGTCACCAGATCCAAGTGAGGTCCATGTTGGAAAGAGAGTCACCAGGTCCAGGAGAGGTTCAGGTATGGACCAGAGTCACCAGTTCCAGGTGAAATCCAGGTGGGGACCAGAGTCAACAGGTCCAGTTGAAGCCCAGGTGGGGACCAGAGTCACTAGGTCCAGATGAGGCCCAGGTGAGGACCAGAGTCACCAGATCTGAGAGAGGCCCAGTTGGGATCAGAGTTACCACTTCCAGGTAAGGCCAAGAAGGTGTCCAGAGCAATCAGGTCCACGTGGGGAACAAAGTCACCAGGTTAGGTGATGCCCAGGTGGTGACCAGATTTACCAGTTCCGGGTGAGGACTAGGTAAGGACCACATTCACCAGGTCCAAGGGAGGCCCACGTGGGGACCTGTGTCACCAGGCATGGGTAAGATCCAGGTGAGAACCCCACTCACCAGGTCAAGATGTCCCGATGTTGCCCAGGTAGGGACCAGAGTTACCAGGTCCAGGTGAGGCAAACCAGCAGGTCATGCAGTGGAAACATTTCCAGATGATGCCTAGTGAGTGACCAGAGACACCAGGTCCAAATGAGGCCCAGATGGAGCATATTCACTAGGTCCAGGTGAGGCCCACTTGAGGACAAGAGTCACCAGATCTGGTTGAGGCCTAGAGGGGTTCCAGAATCACCTGGTCCAGGTGACATCCAGAAGGGGACCAGATCACCAGGTCAGGGTGAGGCCCAGAGAGGTCCCAGAGACATCATGTCCAGGTGAGGCTCAGGTGTGGAACAGAGTCACCAGGTACCAATGATGCCCAGGTGAGGACGAGAGTCACCAGGTCTGGGTGACGCACAGATCGGATCAGAGTCACCAGTTCAAGGTGAGGGCAAGAAAGAGTCCAGAGCAATCAGGTCCAGTTGGGGAACATAGTCACCAGGACTGGGTTAGGCCCAGATGGGGACCAGATTCACCAGGTCCAGGTGAGGCCCATGTTGTGACCAGATTCCCCGGGTCTGGGAGAAGTCCATGTAAGGGCCAGATTCACCAGGTCCAAGAGGCCCATGTGGGGACCTGAGTCACCAGGTATGGGTGAGGCCCAGGTGGCATCCTACTAATCAAGTCCAGGTGAGGCCAACCTGCACGCCAGAGTCACCAGGCCCAGGGGAGGCCCAAGGGGTGACCAGAGTCACCAGGTAAGGGTGAGGTTAAGAGGGGGAACCAGAGTAACCAGTTTAGTTTGAGGCCCAGAATGGGACCAGCGGTTCCTGGTAAAAGTGAGGCCCAGGTGTGGAATAGAGTATCCAGGTCCCAATGATGTCTCAGTGAGGACCAGAGTCACTAAGGACATGCAGGCCCAGATGGGGAACAGAATCACTAGTTTCTGGTGAGGCATAGAATAAGACCACATTCAGCAGTATCAGGTGAGCCCCTAGTGGGAACCAGAGCCACTCTTTCCAGCTGAGTCCCAGGTAAATGTGAGGTCCACGTGAGGACCAGATTCATCAGGTCGAATTGAGGAATAGCTAGGGACAAGAGTCACTAGGTCTGGGTGCGTAATAGGTGGGGCAAGATTCAGCAGTTCTGAGTTAGGTCAAAGTGGGCAAGAGAGACACCAAGTCCAGGAGAGGTCCAGATTGGGACCAGAGTCACCAGATCCAGGTGAAGTCCAGATGGGGACCAGAGTCTCCAGATCCAGGTGAAGCCCAGGTGGGGACCAGAGTCTCTAGGTCCAGATGAGGCCCAGGTGAGGACCAGAGTTACAAGGTACACGTGAGGCCCCGGTGGGGATCAGAGGCAACAGGTCCATGTGAGGCCGGCTTGGGGACCATGGTCAACAGGTCTACTTGAGGCCCAGGTGTGGAACACAGTAAGCAGGTCCAGGTGAGTCCCCATGGTGACAAGAGACACCACGTCCAGGTGAGGCCCAGGTTCGGACCACGATCACCAGGTACAGGGGAGGCCCTTGAAAGAACCAGAGTCAACAGTTCGAGTTCAGGCGCAGGTTTCAACCAGGGTCAGCAGGTCTAAGTCAGGGGAAAGTGGGGTTCACAGTCACTAGGGAATGTTGAGACCCAGAGGGGCACCAGAGTCACGTAGTCCAGGTGAGGTCCAGTTGTGGAACACAGATACCGCGTCCCAATTTTGCCCAGTTGAGGACCTTGGTCAACAGGGCCTGGTGAGCCTCACATGGGGACGAGAGTCCCAAAATCCAGGTGAAGCCCAGGTGGGGACCACAGTCACCAGATCCAGGGTAGTCTCAGGTGCAGACCAGAATCACCAGGTCCAGGTGAGGTGCAGGTGGCAACCACACTCACCAGGTCCCGGTGAGGCCCTGGTGGGGACCAGTGTCACAAGGTACATGACAAACTAGAAACACCGCAGCCACCAGGTCCACATGATGTCCATGTGGGAACGAGAATCAACAGTTATAGGTTAGGACCAGGTGGGTATCTGACTCACCATTTCCAGGTGAGACCCAGGTGGGAACGAGTGTCACCATGTCCAGGTGTGGCCCAGGTGAAGACCAGAGTTAATAGGTCCGGCTGGGTCACTGTTAGTGAACAGTGTAACCATATCCTGATGCTACCGAAGTGGGTACCAGAGACACCAGGTCCTGGTGAGGCCCAGGTGGGACCAGAGACATGAGGTCCAGGTGAGGTCCCGATGGGAACCACAGTCACCAGGTCAGGAGAGGCCATGCTTTGGATCAGAGTCACCAGTTACAGGTGAGGCCCAGGTGGAGCCAGAGTCACCATGTCCAGATGAGGCGAAGTTGGGGACCATATTCACTACGTCCCGTTGAGGCCCAGTAGAGGCCCAGAGTCACCAGGTCTAGTTGAGGCCTAGAGGGGTACCAGATTCACCTGGTCTAGGTGCCGTCCAGATGGGGACCAGATTCACCATGTCAGGGAGAGGACCAGAGGGGATCCAGAGTCATCATGTCCAGGTGAGTCTCAGGTGTGGAACAGAGTATCCAGGTCATAATGATCCACAGGTGAGGACCAGAGTCAACAGATCTGGGTGAGGCCCAGTTAGGATCAGAGTCAACAGTTCCAGGTGAGGCTAAGAAGGAGTCCACAGCAATCAGGGCCAGGTGGGGAAAAAAGTCACCAGGATTGGGTGAGGCCCAGATGGGGACACAGATTCACCAGGTCCAGGTGATTCCCAGGTGGTGACCAGAGTTACCAGATTCACCAGGTCCAGGTGATCCCCAGGTGGTGAGCAGAATTACCAGATACACCAGGTCCAAGTGAGGCCCACGTAGGGGCCTGTGTCACCAGGTATGGGTGAGGCCCAAGAGGCAACCCCACTCACCAGTTCCAGGTGATGCCTACCTGCAGGCCATGCAAAGCAACCGGGTCCCGATAATGCCAAGGTAGGGACCAGAGTTACCAGGTCCAGGTGAGGCCAACCTGCAGGCCATGCAGTAGAAATAGTTCCCCATGATGCCCTGGTAGGGACCAGAGTAACCAGGTCCAAATGAGGCCAAGATGGAGCATATTCACTAGGACCAACCGAGGCCCAGTTGAGGACAAGAGAAACCAGACCTGGTTGAGGCCTAGAGGGGTACCAGAATCCCCTGGTCCAGGTGACATCCAGATGGGGACCAGAGTCACCAGGTCAGGGTGAGGCCCAGAGTGGTTCCAGAGTCATCATGTCCAGGTGAGGCTCAGGTGTGGAACAGAGTCACCAGGTACCAAAGATGCCCAGGTGAGGACCAGAGTCACCAGGCCTGAGTCACGCGCAGAGGATAAGAGTCACCAGTTCCAGGTGAGGCCAAGGAAGAGTCCAAAGCAATCAGGTCCAGGTGTGGAACAAAGTCACCAAGACTGGGTGAGGCCCAGATGGAGAAGAGATTCACCAGGTCCAGGTGAGGCCCAGGTGGTGACCAGAGTCCTTGGGTCTGGGAGAGGACCATGTAAGGACCAGATTCACCAGGTCAAGGAGGACCACGTGTGTTCCTGAGTCACCAGGTATGGGTGAACCTCAGGTGGCAACCCCACGCACCAGGTCCAGATGAGGCCAACCGACAGGGACAGTCAGCAGAACCAGGTGAGGCCCTAGTGGGGACCGCTGTCACCAGGTAAATGTGAGTCTACAAGAACACCACAGTCACCAGGTCCAGGTGTGGTTCATGTGGGAACGAGAGTCACCAGATCCAGGTGAGACCCAGGTGGGGACCACAGTCACCAGGTCCAGATTGAGGCCTAGGTGGGGGGACCAGAGTCATCAGGACCAGTTGAGGCCAAAGTGTGGATAAAAGTTATCATGTTCATGTGAGGCCAAGGTGGGGAAGAGAGTAACCTTGTCCATTGATGCCAGATGGGAAAAGAGTCACAAGGTACAGACGAGGCCTAAGTGAGGAGTAGATTCACCAGGTCCTGTTGAGGACCAGCTGAGGACCAGTGTCCCCAGCTCCGGGTGAGTCCCAGAGGGGGACCAGAGTCACCCGGTTCTGGTGATATCCAGGTGGGGACCGGAGTCACCACGTCAGGGTGAGGCCCAGAGGGGGACATGAATCACTAGGTCCAGGGGAGGCCCCGATGTGGAACTGAGAAACCAGGTCCCATGATGCCCATATGAGGACCTGAGTCACCAGGTCCAGGTGAGGTCCCTGTGGGAACCAGTCACCTCGTCCAGGTGAGGTCCAGGTGAGACCACAGTCGCAAGGTCCAGGTGAGGCGCAGGTGGCAACAGGATTCACCAAGTCCAGGTGAGGCCAAGGTGGCGACCAGTCACCAGATCCAGGTGCGGAACAGATAAGGACCAGATTCTCCAGGCCCAAGTGAAGCCCAAGGGGTGACCAGAGTCACCAGGTCAGGGTGAGGGCCAGAGGGGGAACCAGAGTAACCAGTTTAGTTTGAGGCCCAGAATGGGACCAGAGGTCCCTGGTCAAAGTGAGGCCCAGGTGTGGAATATAGTATCCAGGTCCCAGTGGCGCCTGGGTGAGGACCAGAGTCACTATGGCCATGCAGGCCCAGATGGGGAACAGAATCACAAGTCCTGGTGAGGCATAGAATAAGACCACATTCAGCAGTATCAGGTGAGCCCCTTGTGGGAACCAGAGCCACTCTATCCAGCTGAGTCCCAGGACCATGTGAGGCCCACGTGAGGACCAGATTCATCAGGTCGTATTCAGGCATAGCTGGGGACAAGAGTCACCAGGTCTGGGTGCGACCTAGGTGGGGCAAGATTCAGCAGTTCTGAGTTAGGTCCAAGTGGGGACGAGAGACACCAGGTCCAGGTGAGGCCAAACTGAGGACCAGAGTCACCAGATCCAGGTGAGGTCCATGTTGGAAAGAGAGTCACCAGGTCCAGGAGAGGTCCAGGTGGAGTCCAGAGTCACGAGATCCAGGTGAAGTCCAGGTGGGGACCAGAGTCACCAGATCCATGTGAAGCCCAGATGGGGACCAGAGTCACTAGGTCCAGATGAGGCCCAGGTGAGGACTAGAGTTACCAGGTACACGTGAGGACCCGGTGGGGATCAGAATCAACAGGTCCATGTGAGGCCGGCTTGGGGACCATGGTCAACAGGTCTACTTGAGGCCCAGGTGTGGAACACAGTAACCAGGTCCAGGTGACTACCCATTGGTGACAGGAGTCACCACTTCCAGGTGTGGCCCAGGTCCGACCAGGATCACCAGGTCCAGGGAAGGCCCTTGAAAGAACCAGAGTCAACAGTTCGAGGTCAGGCACAGGTGGCAACCAGGGTCAGCAGGTCCAAGTCAGGCCAAAGTGGGGTTCACAGTCACTAGGGCACGGTGAGACCCAGAGTGGGACCAGAGTCACCTGGTCCAGGTGAGGACCAGTTGTGGAACACAGTCTCCGGGTACCAATTTTGCACAGTTGAGGACAATGGTCAACAAGGCCAGGTGAGGCCCAGATGGGGACCGGAGTCCCCAAATCCAGGTGAAGCCAAGGTGGGGACCACAGGCACCAGATCCAGGGTAGTCTCAGGTGCAGACCAGAATCACCAGGTCCATGTGAGGTGCAGGTGGCAACCACACTCACCCGGTCCCAGTGAGGCCCCTGTGGGGACCAGAGACACGAGGTACATGAGAAGCTTGAAACACTGCAGCCACCAGGTCCACATCATGTCCATGTGGGAACGAGGATCACCAGTTACAGGTGAGGACCAGGTGGGGATCCGACTCACCATGTCCAGGTGAGACCCAGATGGGAACCAGTGTCACCATGTCCTGGTGTGCCCCAGGTGAAGACCAGAGTTATTAGGTCCGGCTGGATGAGTGTTAGTGAACAGTGTAACCGTATCCTGATGCTACCCAGGTGGGTACCAGAGACACCAGGTCCTGGTGAGGCCCAAGTGTAACTGGAGACATGAGGTCCAGGTGAGGTCCCGATGGGAACCACAGTCACCAGGTCAGGTGAGGCCATGCTTAGGATCAGAGTCACCAGGTACAGGTGAGGCCCAGGTGGACACAGAGTCACCTATTACAGAAGAGGCCAAAGTCAGGACCAGAGTTACCAAGATCAGGTCAGTCCCAGTGGGTAATACAGTAACCCTGTCCCAATGATGCCCGGGTAGAACCAGAGTCACCAGGTCCATCGAGGCGCAAGTGGGGAGAATATTCACTAAGTCCAGGTGAGGCCCAGATGAAGACCAGAGTCACCAGGTCTAATTGAGGCCTAGAGTGGTACCAAATTCACCTGGTCTAGGGGACCTCCAGATGGGGACCAGAGTCACCATATCAGGGTGAGGCCCAGAGGGGATCCAGGGTCATCATGTCCAGGTGAGGTTCAGGTGTGGAACAGAGTATCCAGGTCATAATGGTCCACAGGTGAGGACCAGAGTCACCAGATCTGGGTGAGGCCCAGTTAGGAGCAGAGTCACAATTTTCAGGTGACACCAAGAAGGAGTCCACAGCAATCAGGTCCAGGTGGGGAACAAAGTCACCAGGACTGGGTGAGGCCCAGATGGGGATCAGATTCACCAGGTCCATGTGATTCCCAGGTGGTGCCAAGAGTTACCAGTTCCGGGTGAGGACCAGGTAAGGACCAGATTCACCAGGTCCAAGTGAGGCCCACGTGGGACCTGTGTCACCAGGTATGGGTGAGGCCCAGGTGGCAAGCCCACTCACCAGGTCCAGGTGACGCCAACCTGCAGGCCATGCAGAGGAACCGTGTCCCGATGATGCCCAGGTAGGAACCAGAGTTACCAGGTCAAGAAGAGGCCAACCTGCAGACCATTATGTGGAACCATGTCCCGATGTTGCCCACGTAGGGACCAGAGTCACCAGGTCCAAATGAGGCCCAGATGGAGCATATTCATTAGGTCCAGGTGAGGCCCATTTGAGGACCAGTGTCACCAGATCTGGTTGAGGCCCAGAGGGGTACCAGAATCCCCTGGTCCAGGTGACATCCAGATAGGGACCAGAACCACCAGTTTCAGGTGAGGCCAAGAAAGAGTCCACAGCAATCAGGTCCAGGTGGGGAACAAAGTCACCAGGACTGTGTGAGACCCAGAAGGGACCAGATTCACCAGGTCCAGCTGAGGCCCAGGTTGTGACCAGAGTCCCCGGTTCCGGGAGTGGACCAGGTAAGGACCAAATTCACCAGGTCCACATGACCCACGTGGGGAACTGAGTCACCAGGTATGGGTGAGGCCCAGGTGGCAACCACACTCACCAGGTCCAGGTGAGGCCAACCTGCAGGCCAGAGTCACCAGATCCAGGTGAGGCCCTAGTGGGGACGGGAGTCACAAGGTAAATGTGAGTCTACAAGAACACCACAGTCACCAGATCCAGGTGTGGTTCATGTGGGAACGGGAGTCACCAGGTCCAGCTGAGACCAAGTTGGGGACGACAGTCACCAGGTCCAGATTGAGGCCTAGGTAGGGGGACGAGAGTCATCAGGACCAGTTGAGGCCAAAGTGTGCAGCAAAGTTATCATGTCCAGGTGAGGCCCAGGTGGGGAACAGAGTAACCATATCCCATTGATGCCAGGTGGGAAAAGAGTCACAATGTCCAGACGAAGCCTAAGTTTGGAGTAGATTCACCAGGTCCTGTTGAGGCCCAGCTGAGGACCACTGTCCCCAACTCCGGTTGTGTCACCCGGTTCTGGTGATATCCAGGTGGGGACCAGAGTCACCAGATCCAGGTTAAATCCAGGTGGGGACCAGAGTCACCAGATCCAGGTGAAGTCCAGGTGGGGACCAGAGTCTCTAGGTGCAGATAAGGCCCAGGTGAGGCCCAGAGTTACCAGGTACATGTGAGGCCCCGGTGGGGATCAGAGGCAACAGGTCCATGTTAGGCGGGCTTGGGGACAATGGTCAAGAGGTGTAATTGAGGCCCAGGTGTGGAACACAGTAAGCAGGTCCAGGTGAGTCCCCGGTGGTGACAAAGGTCACCACGTCAAGGTGAGGACCAGGTGGGCACCAGGATCACCAGGTACAGGGGAGGCCCTTGAAAGAACCAGAGTCAACATTTCGAGGTCAGGCGCAGGTGGCAACCCGCATCAGCAGGTCGAAGCCAGGCCAAAGTGGGGTTCACAGTCACAAGGGCCCGGTGAGACCCAGAGGGGGACCAGAGTCACCTGGTCCAGGTGAGGTCCAGTTGTGGAACACAGTACAGGGTCCCAATTTTGCCCAGTTGAGGACCATGGTCAACAGGGCCAGGTGAGGCCCAGATGGGGACCGGAGTCCCCAAATCCAGGTGAAGCCCAGGAGGGAACCACAGTCACCAGATTCAGGGTCGTCTCAGGTGCAGACCAGAATCACCAGTTCCAGGTGAGGTGCAGGTGGCAACCACACTCACCAGGTCCCGGTGAAGCCCTGGTGGGGACCAGAGTCACGAGGTATATGAGAAGCTAGAAACACTGCAGCCACCAGGTCCACGTGATGTCCATGCTGGAATGAGAATCACCAGTTATACGTGAGGACCAGGTGGGGATCCGACTCACCATGTCCAGGTGAGACCCAGGTTCGAACCAGTGTCACCATGTCCAGGTGTGGCCCAGGTGAAGTCCAGAGTTAATAGGTCTGGCTGGGTCACTATTAGTGAACAGTGTAACCATATCCTGATGCTACCTAGGTGGGTACCAGAGACACCAGGTCCTGGTGAGGCCCAGGTGTAACCGGAGACATGACGTCCAGGTGAGGTCCCGATGGGAACCACAGTCACCAGGTCAGGTGAGGCCATGCTTAGGATCAGAGTCACCAGTTACAGGTGAGGCCCAGGTGGACACAGAGTCACCTCTTACAGAAGAGGCCAAAGTCAGGACCAGAGTTACCAGGATCAGGTCAGTCCCAGTGGGTAATACAGTAACCATGTCCCAATGATGCCCAGGTAGAACCAGAGTCACTAGGTCCATCGAGGCGCAGGTGGGGAGAATATTCACTAGGTCCAGGTAGGCCCAGATGAGGACCAGAGTCACCAGGTCTAGTTGACGCCTAGTGGGGTACCAGATTCACCTGGTCTAGGGGACCTCCAGATGGGGACCAGAGTCACCATGTCAGGGTGAGGCCCAGAGGGCATCCAGAGTCATCATGTCCAGGTGAGGTTCAGGTGTGGAACAGAGTATCCAGGTCATAATGGTCCACAGGTGAGGACCAGAGTCACCATATCTGGGTGAGGCCCAGTTAGAAGCAGAGTCACAAGTTCCAGGTGAGGCCAAGAATTAGTCCACAGCAATCAGGTCCAGGTGGGGAACAAAGTCACCAGGACTGGGTGAGGCCCAGATGGGGACCTGATTCACCAGGTCCAGGTGATTCCCAGGTGGTGACAAGGGTTACCAGTTCCGGGTGAGGACCAGGTAAGGACCAGATAAACCAGGTCCAAGTGAGGCCCACGTGGGACCTGTGTCACCAGGTATGGGTGAGGCCCAGGTGGCAAGCCCACTCTCCAGATCCAGGTGAGGCCAACCTGCAGGTCATGCAGAGGAACCGTGTCCCGATGATGCCCAGGTAGGGACCAGAGGTACGATGTCCAGGTGACGCCAACCTGCAGGCCATGCAGAGGAACCGTGTCCCGATGATGCCCAGGTAGGGACCAGAGTTACCAGGTCAAGAAGAGGCCAACCTGCAGACCATTATGTGGAACCATGTCCCGATGTTACCCACGTAGGGACCAGAGTCACCAGGTCCAAATGAGGCCCAGATGGAGCATATTCACTAGGTCCAGGTGAGGCCTAGTTGAGGACCAGAGTCACCAGATCTGGTTGAGGCCCAGAGGGGTACCAGATTCACCTGGTCTAGGTGACATCCAGATGGGGACCAGAGTAACCATGTCAGGGTGAGGCCCAGAGGGGATCCAGAGTCATCATGTCCAGGGGAGGCTCAGGTGTGGAACAGAGTATCCAGGTCATAATTGTTCACAGGTGAGGACCAGAGTCACCAGATCTTGGAAAGACCCAGTTAGGATCAGAGTTACCACTTCCAGGTGAGGCCAAGAAGGTGTCCACAGCAATCAGGTCCAGGTGGGGAACAAAGTCAGGTCTAGGTGATGCCCAGGTGGTGACCAGATTTACCAGTTCCGGGTGAGGACTAGGTAAGGACCAAATTCACCAGATCCAAGTGAGGCCCACGTGGGGACCTGTGTCACCAGGCATGGGTAAGACCCAGGTGGGAACTCCACTCACCAGGTCAAGATGAGGCCAACCTGCAGGCCAAGCAGAGGAACAGTGTCCCGATGAAACCCAGGTAGGGATCAGAGTTACCAGGTCCAGGTGAGGCAAACCAGCAGGCCATGCAGTGGAACCATTTCCCTTTGATGCCCAGTGAGTGACCAGAGTCTCCAGGTCCAAATGAGGCCCAGATGGAGCATATTCACTAGGTCCAGGTGAGGCCCAGTTGAGGACAAAAGTCACCAGATCTGGTTGAGGCCTAGAGGGGTACCAGAATCACCTGGTCCAGGTGACATCCAGATGGGGACCAGAGTCACCAGGTCATGGTGAGGCCCAGAGAGGTTCCAGAGTCATCATGTCCAGGGGAGGCTCAGGTGTGAAACAGAGTAATCAGGTACCAATGATGCCTAAGTGAGGACGAGAGTCACCAGGTCTGGGTGACACACAGATAGGATCAGAGTCACCAGTTCCAAGTGAGGCCAAGAAAGAGTCCACAGAAATCAGGTCCAAGTGGGGAACAAAGTCACCAGGACTGGGTGAGGCACAGATGGGGACCAGATTCACCAGGCCCAGGTGAGGCCAAGGTGGTGACCAGAGTCCCCGGGTCTGGGAGAGGACCAGGTAAGGGCCAGATTCACCAGATCCAAGAGTCCCACGTGGGGACGTGGTCACCAGGTAGGTGTGAGGCCCAGGTGGGAACCCCACTAACCAGGTCCAGGTGACGCCAAATTGCAGGCCCGAGTCACCAGAACAGGTGAGGCCCCAGTGGGACCGGAGTCACCAGGTAAATGTGAGTCTACAAGAACACCACAGTCACCAGATCTAGGTGTGTTTCATGTGGGAACGAGAGTCACCAGGTCCAGCTGAGACCCAGGTGGGGACCACAGTCACCAGTTCCAGATTGAGGCCTAGGTGGGGGGACCAGATTCATCAGGAGCAGGTGAGGCCAAAGTGTTGAGCAAAGTTATCATGTCCAGTAGAGACATAGGTGGGGAACAGAGTAACCATGTCCCATTGATGCCAGTTGGGAAAAGAGTCACAAGGTCCGGACGAGGCCTAAGTGAGGAGTAGATTCACCAGGTCCTGTTGAGGCCCATTTGAGGACCAGTGTCCCCAGCTCTGGATGAGTCCCAGAGGGGGACCAGAGTCACCCGGTTCTGGTGATATCCAGGTGGGGACCAGAGTCACCACGTCAGGGTGAGGCCCAGAGGGGGACGAGAATCCCTAGGTCCAGGTGAGTCCCCAATGTGGACCTGAGAAACCAGGTCCCATGATGCCCATATGAGGACCTGAGTCACCAGGTCCAGGTGAGGTCCCTGGGGAACAAGTTACCTCGGCCAGGTGAGGCCCAGGTGGGACCACACTCACCAGGTCCAGGTGAGGCCAAGTTATATAAGAGAGTATCCAGGTCCCAATGATGCCCAGGTAAGGACCAGAGTCCACAGGTCCAGGAGAGGCCCAAATATGGATCAGAGTCATTGTGTTCTAGGTGAGGCCAGAAGGAGACCACAGGAACCACGATCAGGAGAGCGCCATATGGGAACCAGAGCCACCAGATCCAAGTGAGGTCCAGGTGGGACCATAGTCACAAGGACCAGGTGAGGCGCAGGTGGCAACAGGATTCACCAAGTCCAGGTGAGGCCCAGGTGGCGACCTGTCACCAGATCCAGGTGTGGACCAGCTAAGGACCAGATTCACCAGGCCCAAGTGAAGCCCAAGGAGTGACCAGAGTCACCAGGTAAGGGTGAGGCCCAGCGGGATAACCAGAGTAACCAGTTTAGTTTGAGGACCAGAATGGGACCAGAGGTCCCTGGTCAGAGTGACGCCCTGGTGTGGAATAGATTATCCAGATCCCGATGATGCCTGGGTGAGGACCAGAGTCACTAGGGTCATGAAGGCGCAGATGGGGAACAGAATCACTATTTCCTGGTTAGGCATAGAATAAGACCAGAGTCACCAGAATCAGGTGAGCCCCTTGTGGGAACCAGAGCCACTCAATCCAGCTGAGTCCCACGTCCATGTGAGGCCCACGTGAGGACAAGATTCATCAGGTCGAATTGAAGCATAGCTGGGGACAAGAGTCACCAGGTCTGGGTGCGGCCTAGGTGGGGCATGATTCAGCAGTTCTGAGTTAGGTCAAAGTGGGGATGAGAGACACCAGGTCCAGGAGAGGCGAAACTGAGGACCAGAGGCACCAGATCCAGGTGAGGTCCATGTTGGAAAGAGAGTCACCAGGTACAGGAGAGGTCCAGTTGGGATCAGAGTCACCAGATCCAGGTGAAGTCCAGGTGGGGACCAGAGTCACCAGAATCAGGTGAAGCCCAGGTGGGGACCAGAGTCTCTAGGTCCAGATGAGACCCTGGATAGGACCAGAGATACCCGGTACACGTAGGCCCCGGTGGGGATCAGAGGCAACAGGTCCATGTGAGGCCGGCTTGGAGACCTTGGTCAACAAGTCTACTTGTGGCCCAGATGTGGAACAAGGTAAGCAGGTCCAGGTGAGTCCCCGGTGGTGACAAGAGTCACTACGTCCAGGTGAGTCCCAGGTGGGGACCAGGATCACCAGGTACAGGGTAAGCCCTTGAATGAACCAGAGACAACAGTTCGAGGTCAGGCGCAGGTGGCAACCAGCGTCAGCAGTTCTAAGTCAGGTCAAAGTTGGATTCACAGTCACTAGGGCACGGTGAGACCCAGAGGGGGACCAGAGTCACAAGGTCCAGGTGAGGACCAGTTGTGGAACACAGTCACCGGGTCCCAATTGTGCCCACTTGAGGACCATGGTCATCAGGGCCAGGTGAGGCCCAGATGGGGACCGGAGTCCCCAAATCCAGGTGAAGCCCAGGTGGGGACCACAGTCACCAGATCCAGGGTAGTCTTAGGGGCAGACAAGAATCACCAGGTCCAGGTGAGGTGCAGGTGGCAACCACACTCACCAGGTCCCGGTGAGGCCCTGGTGGGGACCAAGCCACGAGGTGCATGAGAAGATAAAAACACTGCAGCCACCAGGTCCACATGATGTCCATGTGGGAACGAGAATCACCAGTTACATTGAGGCACAGTTGGGGATCAGACTCACCATGTCCAGGTGAGACCTAGGTGGGAACCAGTGTCACCATGTCCAGGTGTTCCCCAGGTGAAGACCACAGTTAATAGGTCCAGGTGGGTCACTGTTAGTGAACAGTGTAACCATATCCTGATGCTACCCAGGTGGGTACCAGAGACACCAGGGCCTGGTGAAGCCCAGGTGGGACAAGAGACATGATGTCCAGGTGAGGTCCCGATTGGAACCACAGTACCAGATAATGTGAGGCCATGCTTAGGTCAGAGTCACCAGTTACAGGTGAGGCCCAGGTTGAGCCAGAGTCACCTGGTACAGAAGAGGTCAAAGTTAGGACTAGAGTTACCAGGATCAGGTCAGTCCCTGTGGGGAATAAAGTAACCATGTCCCGATGATGCCCAGGTAGAACCAGAGTCACCAGGTCCAGATGAGGCGCAGGTGGGGAGCATGTTCACTAGGTCCCGGTGAGGCCCAGTTGAGGACCAGAGTCACCAGGTCTAGTTGAGGCATAGAGGGGTACCAGATTCACCTGGTATTGGTGATATCCAGATGGGGACCAGAGTCACCATGTCAGGCTGAGGCCCAGAGGGGATCCAGAGTCATCATGACCAGGTGAGGCTCAGGTGTGGAACAGAGTATCCAGGTCTAATGGTCCACAGGTGAGGACCAGAGTCACCAGATCTGGGTGAGGCCAGTTAGGATCAGAGGCACCAGTTCCAGGTGAGGCCAATAAGGATTTCATAGCAATCAGGTCCAGGTGGGGAACAAAGTCACCAGGACTGGGTGAGGCCCAGATGGGGACCAGATTCACAAGGTCCAGGAGATTCCCTGATGATGACCAGAGTTACCAGTTCCGGGTGAGGACAAAGTAAGGACCATATTCACCAGGTCCAAGTGAGGCCCACGTGGGGACCTGTGTCACCAGGTATGGGTGAGGCACAGGTGGCAACCCCACTCACCAGGTCCAGGTGAGGCCAACCTGCAGGCCATGCAGAGGAACGGTGTCACGATGATGCCCAGGTTGGGACCAGATTTACCAGGTCCAGGTGAGGCCAACCTGCAGGCCATGCAGTGGAAACATGTCCCGATGATGCCCAGGTAGGCACCAGATTTACCAGGTCCAGGTGAGGCCAATATGCAGGCCATGCAGTGGAACCATATCCCTATGATGCCCAGGTAGGGACCAGAGTCACCAGGTCCAAATGAGGCCAAGATGGATCATATTCACAAGGTCCAGGTGAGGCCCAGTTGAGGACTAGAGTCACCATATCTGGTTGAGGCCTAGATGGGTACCAGAATCCCCTGGTCAAGGTGACATCCAGATGGGGACTAGAGTCACCAGGTCAGGGTGAGTCCCAGAGAGGTTCCAGAGTCATCATGTCCAGGTGAGGCTCAGGTGTAGAACAGAGTCACCATGTACCAATGATGCCCAGGTGAGGACCAGAGTCACCAGGTCTGGGTGACGAGCAGATAGGATCAGAGTCCCCAGATCCATGTGAGGCCAAGAAAGAGTCCACAGCAATCAGGTCCCGGTGGGGAACAAAGCCACCAGGACTGGGTGAGGCCCAGATGGGGACCATATTTACCAGGTCCAGGTGAGGCCCAGGTGGTGACCAGAGTCCCCAGGTCTGGGAGAGGACCAGGTAAGGACCAGATTCACCAGATCTAAGAGGCCCTTTTGGGGAGAGAGCCACCAGGTATGGGTGAGGTCCTGGTGGCAACCCCACTCACCAGGTCCAGGTGAGGCCAGCCCGCAGGCCAAAGTCACCAGATCCACATGAGGCCCTAGTGGGGACCGGAGTCACCAGGTAAATATGAGTCTACAAAAACACCACAGTGACCAGGTCCAGGTGTGGTTCATGTGGGAACGAGAGTCACCAGGTCCAGGTGAGACCCAGGTGGGGACCACAGTCACCAGGTCCAGATTGAGGCCTAGGTGGGGGGACCAGAGTCATCAGGACCAGTTGAGGCCAAAGTGTGGAGCAAAGTTATCATGTCCAGGTGAGGCCCAGGTGGGGAACAGAGTAACCATGTCCCATTGATGCCAGGTGGGAAAAGAGTCACAAGGTCCAGACGAGGCCTTAATGAGTAGATTCACCAGGTCCTGTTTACGCCCTGTTGAGGACCAGGGTCCCCAGCTCCGCGTGAGTCCCAGAGGGGGACCAGCGTCACCCGGTTCTGGTGATATCCAGGTGGGGATCAGAGTAAGCACGTCAGGGTGACACCCAGAGTCGGACGAGAATCACTATGTCCAGGTGAGATCCCGATGTGGAACTGAGAAACCAGGTCGATAGATGCCCATATGAGGACCTGAGTCACCAGGTCCAGGTGAGGTCCCTGTGGGAACCAGTCACCTCGTCCAGGTGAGGCCCAGGTGGGACCACACTCACCAGGTCCAGGTGAGGCCAAGTTATATAAGAGAGTATCCAGGTCCCAATGATGCCCAGGTAAGGACCAGAGTCAACAGGTCCAGAAGAGGCCCAAATATGGATCAGAGTCATTGTGTTCCAAGTTAGGCCAGATGGAGACCACAGGAACCAGGTCCAGGAGTGCCCCTTATGGGAACCATAGCCGCCAGATCCAGGTGAGGTCCAGGTGGGACCACAGTCACAAGGTCCAGGTGAGGCGCAGGTGGCAACAGGATTCACCAAGTCCAGGTGAGGCCCAGGTGGCAACCAGACACCAGATCTAGGTGAGGACCAGCTAAGGACTAGATTCACCAGGCCCAAGTGAAGCCCAAGGGGTGACCAGAGTCACCAGGTAAGGGTGAGTCCCAGAGGGGGAACCAGAGTAACCAGTTTAGTTTGAGGCCCAGAATGCGACCAGAGTTCCCTGGTCAAAGTGAGGCCCAGGTGTGGAATAGAGTGTCCAGGTCCCAATGATGCCTGGGTGAGGACCAGAGTCACTGGGGCCATGGAGGCCCAGATGGGGAACAGAATCACTAGGTCCTGCTGAGGCATAGAAAAAACCCCAGTCACCAGTATCAGGTGATCCCTTTGTGGGAACCAGAGACACTCTATCCAGCTGAGTCCCAGGTCCATGTAAGGCCCAAGTGAGGACCAGATTCATCAGGTCGATGAGGCATAGCTGGGGACAAGAGTCACCATGTCTGGGTGCGGCCTAGGTGGGGCAAGATTCAGCAGTTCTGAGTTAGGTCAAAGTGGGGATGACAGACACCAGTTCCAGGTGAGGCCAAACTGAAGACCAGAATCACCAGATCTAGGTGAGGTCCGTGTTGGAAAGAGAGTCACCAGGTCCAGGAAAGGTCCAGGTGGGGACCAGAGTCACCAGATCCAGGTGAATTCCAGGTGGGTACCAGAGTCACCAAATCGAGTTGAAGCCCAGGTGGGGACCAGAGTCACTAGGTGCAGATGAGGCCCAGGTGAGGACCAGAGTTACCAGGTACACGTGAGGCGCTGGTAGGTATCAGAGGCAACAGGTCCATGTGAGGCATGCTTGGGGACCATGGTCAAGAGTTCTACTTGAGGCGAAGTGTGGAACACTGTAACCAGGTCCAAGTGAGTCCCCGGTGGTGACAAGAGTCACCAGGTCCAGGTGAGGCCCAGGTGGGGACCAGGATCACAAGGTACAGGGGAGGCCCTTGAAAGTACCAGAGTCAACAGTTCGAGGTGAGGCACAGGTGGTAACCAGGGTCAGCAGGTCCAAGTCAGGGCAAAGTTGGGTTTACCGTCACTAGGGCTCGGTGAGACCCAGAGGGAGACCAGAATCACCTGGTCCAGGTGAGGTCCAGTTGTTGAACACAGTCACCGGGTCCCAATTTTGCCCAGTTGAGGACCATGGTCAACAGGGCCAGGTGAGGCTCAGATGGAGACCGGAGTCCCCAAAGCAGGTGAAGCCCAGATGGGGACCATAGTCACCAGATCCAGGGTAGTCTCAGGTGCAGACCAGAATGACCAGGTCCACTTGAGGTGCAGGTGGCAACCACACTCACCAGGTCCCTGTGAGGCCCTGGTGGGGACCAGAGTCACGAGGTACATGAGAATCTAGAAACACTGCAGCCACCAGGTCCACATGATGTCCATGTGGGAACGAGAATCACCAGTTACAGGGGAGGACCAGTTTTGGATCCGACTCACCATGTCCAGGTGAGACCCAGGTGGGAACCAGTGTCAACATGTCCAGGTGTGGCCCAGGTGAAGAGCAGAGTTAGTAGGTCCGGCTGGGTCACTGTTAGTGAACAGTGTAACCGTATCCTGATGCTACCAAGGTGGGTACCAGAGACACCAGGTCCTGGTGAAGCCCAGTTGGGACCAGAGACATGAGGTCCAGGTGCGGTCCCGATGGGAACCACAGTCACCAGGTCAGGTGAGGCCATGCTTAGGATCAGAGTCACCAGTTACCGGTGAACCCAAGGTGGATCCAGAGTCACCTGGTACAGAAGAGGCCAAATCAGGACCAGAGTTACCAGGATCAGGTCAGTCCCAGGGGGGAATACAGTAAACATGTCCCGATGATGCCCAGGTAGAACCAGAGTTACCAGGTCCAGATGAGGCACAGTTGGGGAGCATATTCACTAGGTCCCGGTGAGGCCCAGTTGAGGACCAGAGTCACCAGGTCTAGTGGAGGCCTAGAGGGGTACCAGATTCACCTGGTCTAGGTGACATCCACATGAGGACCAGAGTCACCACGTCAGGGTGAGGCCCAGAGTGGATCCAGAGTCATCATGTCCAGGTGAGGCTCACGTGTGGAACAGAGTATCCAGTTCATAATGGTCCATAGGGGAGGACAAGAGTCAGCAGATTGAGTTAGGCCCAGTTAGGATGAGAGTCACCAGTTCAAGGTGAGGCCAAGAAGGAGTCCACAGCAATCAGTTCCAGGTGGGGAACAAAGTCATCAGGACTGGGGGAGGCCCAGATGGGGACCAGATTCACCCTGTCCAGGTGATTCCCAGGTGGTGACCAGAGTTACCAGTTCTGGGTGAGGACCAGGTAAGGATCAGATTCACCAGGTCCAAGTTAGGCCCACGTGGGGACCTATGTCACCAGGTATGTGTGAGGACCATGTGGAAACCCCACTCACCAGGTCCAGGTGAGGCCAACCTGCAGGCCATGCAGAGGAACGGTGTCCCGATGAAGCCCAGGTAGAGTCCAGATTTACCAGGTCCAGGTGAGGCCAACCTGCAGGCCATGCAGTGGAACCATCTCCCGATGATGCCCAGGTAGGGAGCAGAGTCACCAGGTCCAAATGTGGCCCACATAGAGTATATTCACTAGGTCCAGGTGAGGCCCAGTTGAGGACCAGAGTCACCAGATCTGGTTGAGGCCTAGAGGGGTACCAGAATCACCTGGTCCAGGTGACATCCAGATGGGGACCAGAGTCACCAGGTCAGGGTGAGGCCCAGAGAGGTACCAGAGTCATCATGTCCAGGTGAGGCTCAGGTGTGGAACAGAGTAATCAGGTACCAATGATGCCCAGGTGAGTTCCAGAGTCACCAGATCTGGGTGACTTGCAGATAGGATCAGAGTCACCAGTTCCAGGTGAGGCAAAAAGAGTCCACAGCAATCAGGTCCAAGTGGGGAACAAAGTCACCAGGACTCGGTGAGGCCAAGATATGGAACAGATTCACCTGGTCCAGGTGAGGCCCAGGTCGTGACCAGAGTCCCCGGGTCGGGGAGAGGACCAGGTAAGTACTAGATTCACCAGGTCCAAGAGGCCCACGTAGGGACCTGAGTCACCAGGTATGGGTGAGGCCCAGGTGACAACCCCACTCACCAATTCCAGGTGAAGCCAACCAGCAGGCCAGAGTCACCAGATCCAGGTGAGGCCCTAGACGGGAACGGAGTCACCAGGTAAATGTGAGTCTACAAGGACACCACAGTCACCAGGTCCAGGTGTGGTTCATGTGGGAACGAGAGGCAACAGGTCAAGGTGAGACCCAGGTGGGGACCACAGTCACCAGGTCCAGATTGAGGCCTAGGTGGGGGGACCAGTGTCATCAGGAGCAGTTGAGGCCAAAGTGCGGAGAACAGTTATCATGTCCAAGTGAGGCCCAGGTGGGGAACAGAGTAACCATATCCCATTGATGCCAGGTGTGATAAGAGTCACAAGGTGCAGACGAGGCCTAAGTGAGGAGTAGATTCACCAGATCGTGTTGAGGCCCAGTTGAGTACCAGTCTCCCCAGCTCCGGGTGAGTCCCAAAGGGGGACCAGAGTCACCCGGTTCTTGTGATATCCAGGTGAGGACCAGAGTCAACAGGTCAGGGTGAGGCCCAGAGGGGGACGAGAATCACTAGGTCCAGGTGAGGCCCCGATTTGGAACTGAGATAACAGGTCCCATGATGCCGATTTGAGGACCTGAGTCACCAGGTCCAGGTGAGGTCCCTGTGGGAACCAGGCACCTCATCCAGGTGAGGCCCAGGTGGGACCACAGTCACCAGGTCCAGGTGACGCCCAGGTATATAAGAGAGTATCCAGGTCCCAATGATCCCCAGGTAAGGACCAGAGTCCACAGGTCCAAGAGAGGCCCAAATATGGATCAGAGTCATTGTGTTCCAGGTGAGGCTAGATGGAGACCACAAGAACCAGGTCCAGTAGAGCCCCTTATGGGAACCAGAGCCTCCAGATCCAGGTGAGGTTCTGGTGGGACCACAGTCACAAGTTCCAGGGGGGGCGCAGGTGGCAACAGTATTCACCAAGTCCAGGTGAGGCCCAGGTGGCGACCAGTCACCAGATCCAAATGTGGACCAGCTAAGGACCAGATTCACCAAGTGAAGTCCATGTTGGAAAGAGCGTCACCAGTTCCAGGTGAAACCCAGGTGGGGACCAGAGCCACCAGTTCCAGGTGAAGCCCAGGTGGGGACCAGAGTCACTAGGTCCAGATGAGGCCCAGGTGAGGACCAGAGTTACCAGGTACACGTGAGGCCCCGGTGGGGATTAGAGTCAACATGTCCATGTGAGGCCGGCATGGGGACCATGGTCAACAGGTCTACTTGAGGCCGAGGTGTGGAACACAGTAAGCAGGTCCAGGTGAGTCCGCGGTGGTGACTAGAGTCACCACGTCCACGTGAGGCCCAGGTGGGGACCAGGATCACCAGGTACAGGGGAGGCCCTTGAAAGAACAGGAGTCAACAGTTCGAGGTCAGGCGCAGGTAGCAACCAGGGTCAACAGGTCCAAGTCAGGCCAAAGTGGGGTTCACAGTCATGAAGGCACGGTGAGACCCAGAGGGGGACCAGAGTCATGTGGTCCAGGAGAGGTCCAGTTGTGGAACACAGTCACCGGGTCCCAATTTTGCCCAGTTGAGGACCATGGTCAACAGGTACAGTTGAGGCCCGGATGGGGACCGGAGTCCCCAAATCCGGGTGAAGCCCAGGTGGGGACCACAGTCACCAGATCCAGGGTAGTCTCAGGTGCAGACCAGAATCATCAGTTCCAGGTGTGGTGCAGGTGGCAACCAAAATCACCAGGTCCCTTTGAGGCCCTGGTGGGGACCAGAATCACGAGGTACATGAGAAGCTAGAAACACTGCAGCCACCAGGCCCACATGATGTACATGTGGGAACGAGAATCACCAGTTCCAGTTGAGGCCAAGAAAGTGTCCAAAGCAATCAGGTCCAGGTGGGGAACAAAGTCACCAGGACTGGGTGAGGCCCAGATGGGGAAGAGATTCACCAGGTCCAGGTGAGGCCCAGGTGGCGACCAGTCACCAGATCCAGGTGAGTACCAGCTAAGGACCAGATTCACCAGGACAAAGTGAAGCCCAAGGCGTGACCAGACTCACCAGGTAAGGGTGAGTCCCAGAGGGGGAACCAGAGTAACCAGTTTAGTTTGAGGCCCAGAATGGGACCAGAGGTCCCTGGTCAAAGTGAGTCCCAGGTGTGGAATAGAGTATCCAGGTCCCAATGATGCCTGGGTGAGGACCAGAGTCACTAGGGCCATGCAGGCCCAGAAGGGGAACAGAATCACTAGGTCCTGGAGAGGCATAGAAAAAGACCCCAGTCACCAGTATCAGATGAGCCCTTTGTGGTAACCAGAGCCACTCTATCCAGCTGAGTCCCAGGTCCATGTGAGGCCCACGTGAGGACCAGATTCATCAGGTCGAATTGAGGCATAGCTGGGGACAAGGGTCACCAGGTCTGGGTGCGGCCTAGGTGGGGCAAGATTCAGCAGTTCTGAGTTAGGTCAAAGTGGGGACGAGAGACACCAGGTCCAGGTGAGGCCAAACTGAGGACCAGAGTCACCAGATCCAGGTGAGGCCCATGTTGGAAAGAGAGTCACCAGGTCGAGGAGAGGTACAGGTGGGGACCAGAGTCACCAGATCCAGGTGAAGCCCAGGTGGGGACCAGAGTCACTAGGTCCTGATGAGGCCCAGGTGAGGACCAGAGTTACCAGGTACACGTGAGGCGCTGGTAGGTATCATAGGCAACTGTTCCATGTGAGGCAGGCTTGGGACCATGGTCAAGAGTTCTACTTGAGGCCCAGTGTGGAACACTGTATCCAGGTCCAAGTGAGTCCCCGGTGGTGACAAGAGTCACCAGGCCCAGGTGAGGACCAGGTGGGAACCAGGATCACCAGGTACAGGGGAGGCCCTTGAAACAACCAGAGTCAACAGTTCGAGGTAACGCGCAGGTGGCAACCAGGGTCAGCAGGTCCAAGTCAGGCCAAAGTGGGGTTCACAGTCACTAGAGCACGGTGAGACCCACAGGGGGAACAGAGTCACCTGCTCCAGGTGAGGTCCAGGTGTGGAATACAGTCACCGGGTGCCATTTTTCCGTGATGAGGACCATGGTCAACAGGGCTAGGTGAAGCCCAGATGGGGACCACAGTCACCAGATCCAGGGTAGTCTCAGGTGCAGACCAGAATCACCAGGTCCAGGTGTGGTGCAGGTGGCAACCAAACTCACCCGGTCCCAGTAAGGCACTGGTGGGGACCAGAGTCACGAGGTACATGAGAAGCTACAAACAGATGGGATCCCTGGGTGGCGCAGCGGTTTGGCGCCTGCCTTAGGCCCCGGGAGCGATCATGGAGACCCGGGATCGAATCCCACGTCGGGCTCCCGGTGCATGGTTCCTGCTTCTCCCTCTGTCTGTGTCTCTGCCTCTCTCTCTCTCTGTGACTATCATAAATAAATAAAAATTAAAAAAAAAGATGCTAGAAACACTGCGGCCAACAGGCCCACATGATATCCATGTGGGAACGAGAATCACCAGTTACAGGTGAGGACCATGTGGGGATCCGACTCACCATATCCAGGTGAGACCCAGGTGGGAAACAGTGACACCATGTCCAGGTGTGGCCCAGGTGAAGACCAGAGTTAATAGGTCCGGCTGGGTCACTGTTAGTGAACAGTGTAACCATATCCTGATGCTAACCAGGTGGGTACCAGAGACACCAGGCCCTGGTGAGGCCCAGGAGGGACCAGAGACATGAGGTCCAGGTGAGGTCCCTATGGGAACCACAAACACCAGGTCAGGTGAGGCCATGCTTAGAATCAGAGTCACCAGTTACAGGTGAGGCCCAGTTAGAGCCAGAATCACCTGGTACAGAGAGGCCAAAGTCAGGACCAGAGTTACCAGGATCAGGTCAGTCCCAGAGGGGAACAGAGTAACCATGTCCCGATGATGCCCAGATAGAACCAGCGTCACCAGGTCCAGTTGAGGCGCAGGTGGGGAGCATATTCACTAGGTCTCGTTGAGGCCTTGTTGAGGACCAGAGTCACCAGGTCTAGTTGAGGCCTAGAGGGGTACGAGATTCACCTGGTCTAGGTGGCATCCAGATGCGGACCAGAGTCACCATGTCAGGCTGAGGCCCAGAGGGGATCCAGAGTCATCATGTCCAGGTGAGGCTCAGGTGTGTAACAAAGTATCCAGGTCATAATGGTCCACAGGTGAGGACCAGAGTCACCAGATCTGGTTGAGGCTCAGTTAGGATCAGAGTCACCAGTTCCAGTTGAGGCCAAGAAGGAGTCCACAGCAATCAGGTCCAGGTGGGGAAGAAAGTCAACAGGACTGTTGAGGCCCAGATGGGGACCAGATTCACCCTGTCCAGATGATTCCCAGGTGGTGACCAGGATTACCAGGTCCGGGTGAGGACCATAAGGACCAGATTCACCAGGTCCAAGTGAGGCCCACGTGGGGACCTGTGTCACCAGGTATGGGTGAGCCCCATGTGGCAACCCCAGTCTCTAGGTCCAGGTGAGGCCAACCTGGAGGCCATGCAGAGGAACCGTGTCCCGGTGATGCCCAGGTAGGGACCAGAGTTAGCAGGTACAGCTGAGGCCAACCTGCAGGCCATGCAGTGGATCCATGTCCCGATGATGCCCAGGTAGGGACCAGAGTCACCAAGTCCAAATGAGGCCCAGACGGAGCATATTCAATAGGTCCAGGTGAGGCCCAGTTGAGGACCAGAGTCACCAGAACTGGTTCAGGCCTAGAGGGGTACCAGAATCGCCTGGTCCATGTGACATCCAGATGGAGACCAGAGTCACCAGGTCAGGGTTTGGCCCAGAGTGGTTCCAGAGGCCAGAGCCTCATGTCCAGGTAAGGCTCAGGTGTGGAACAGAGTCACCAGATACCAATGAGGCCCAGGTGAGGACCAGAGTCACCAGGTCTGGGTGCACGCAGATAGGATCAGAGTCCCCATGTCCAGGTGAGGCCATGAAAGCGTCCACAGCAATCAGGTCAAGGTGGGGAACAAAGTCACCAGGACTGAGTGAGGCCAAGATGGGGTCGGATTCACCAGGTCGAGGTGAGGCCCAGGTGGTGACCAGAGTCCCCGGGTCTGGGAGAGGACCAGGTAAGGACCAGATTCACCAGGTCCAGGAGGCCCACGTGGAGACCTGAGTCACCAGGTATGGGTGAGTCCCAAGTGGCATCCCCACTAACCAGGTCCATGTGAGGCCAACCTCCAGGCCAAGTCACCCAATCCACGTGAGGACCGAGTGGGGACTGGAGTCACCAGTTAAAAGTGATTCTACAAGAACAACACAGTCATCGGATCCTGGTGTGGTTCATGTGGGAACGAGAGTCACCAGGTCCAGGTGAGACCCAGGTGGGGACCACAGTCACCAGGTCCAGATTGAGGCCTAGGTCGGGGGACCAGAGTCATCAGGACCAGTTGAGGCCAAAGTGTGGAGCAAAGTTATCATGTCCATGTGAGGCCCAGGTGGGGAACAGAGTAACCATGTCCCAAAGATGCCAGGTGGGAAAAGAGTCACAAGGTCCAGACGAGGCCTTAGTGAGGAGTAGATTCACCAGGTCCTGTTGAGGCCCAGTTGAGGACCAGTGTCCCCAGCTCCGGGAGAGTCCCAGAGGGGGACCAGAGTGACACGGTTCTGGTGATATCCAGGTGGGGACCTGAGTCACCACGTCAGGGTGAGGCCCAGAGCGGGACGAGAATCACTAGGTCCAGGTGAGGCCCCGATGTGTAACTGAGAACCCAGGTCCCATGATTCCCATATGAGGACCTGAATCACCAGGTCCAGGTGAGGTCCCTGTGGGAGCCAGTCACCTCGTCCAGGTGAGGCCCAGGTGGGAACACAGTCACCAGGTCCAGGTGAGGCCCAGGTATATAAGAGAGTATCCAGGTCCCAATGTTGCGCAGGTAAGGACCAGTGTCAACAGATCAAGGAGAGGCCCAAATATGGATCAGAGTCATTGTGTTCCAGGTGAGGCCAGATGGAGACCACAGGAACCAGGTCCAGGAGAGCCCCATATGGGAACCAGAGCCACCAGATCCAGGTGAGGTCCAGGTGGGACCACAGTCACAAGGTCCAGGTGAGGCGCTGGTGGCAACAGGATTCACCAAGTCCAGGTGAGGCCCAGGTGGCGACCAGTCACCAGATCCAAATGTGGACCAGCTAAGGACCAGATTCACCAGGCCCAAGTGAAGCCCAAGGGGTGACCAGAGTCACCAGGTAAGGGTGAGGCCCAGAGGGGAACCAGAGTAACCAGTTTAGTTTGAGGCCCAGAATGGGACCAGAGGTCCCGGGTCAAAGTTAGCCCTAGCTGTGGAATAGAGTATCCAGGTCCCAATGATGCCTGGGTGAGGACCAGAGTCACTAGGGCCATGCAGGCCCAGATGCGGAACAGAATCGCTATGTCCAGGTGAGTAATAGAATAAGACCACAATCACCAGTATCCGGTGTGCCCCTTGTGCGAACCAGAGCCACTCTATCCAGGTGAGTCCCAGGTCCATATGAGGCCCACGTGAGGACCAGATTCATCAGGTCGAATTGAGGCGTAGCTGGGGACAAGAGTCACCAGGTCTGGGTGCGGCCTAGGTGGGGCAAGATTCAGCAGTTCTGAGTTAGGTCAAAGTGGGGACGAGAGACACCAGTACAGGTGAGGCCAAACTGAGGACCAGAGTCAACAGATCCAGGTGAGGTCCATGTTGGAAAGAGAGTCACCAGGTCGAGGAGAGGTCCAGGTGGGGACCAGAGTCACAAGATCCAGGTGAAGTCCAGGTGGGGACGAGAGTCTCCAGATCCAGGTGAAGCCCAGGTGGGGACCAGAGTCACTAGGTCCAGATGAGGCCCAGGTGAAGATCAGAGTTACCAGGTACACGTGAGGCCCCGGTGGGGATCAGAGGCAACAGGTCCATGTGAGGCCGGCTTGGGGACCATGGTCAACAAGTCTACTTGAGGCCCAGATGTGGAACACAGTAAGCAGGTACAGGTGAGTACGCGGTTTTGACATAAGTCACCACGTCCAGGTGAGGCCCAGGTGGGGACCAGGATCACAAGATTCAGGGTAGGCCCTTGAAATTACCAGAGTCAACAGTTCGAGATCAGCGCAGGTGGCAACCAGGGTCAGCAGGTCCAAGTCAGGCCAAAGTGGGGTTCACAGTCACTAGGGTACGGTGAGACCCAGAGGTAGATCAGAATCACCTGGTCCAGGTGAGGTCCAGTTGTGGAACACAGTCACCGCGTCCCAATTTTGCCCAGTTGAGGACCATGGTCAACAGGGCCAGGTGAGGCCCAGAAGGAGACCGGAGTCCCCAAAGCGGGTGAAGCCCAGGTGGGGACCACAGTCTCCAGATCCAGGGTAGTCTCAGGTGCAGACCAGAATGACCAGGTCCACTTGAGGTGCAGGTGGCAACCACACTCACCAGGGCCCTGTGAGTCCCTGGTGGGGACTAGAGTCACGAGGTACATGAGAAGCTAGAAACACTGCGGCCACCAGGTCAACATGATGTCCATGTGGGAACGAGAATCACCAGTTACAGGGGAGGACCAGTTGTGGATCCGACTCAGCATGTCCAGGTGAGACCCAAGTGGGAACCAGTGTCAACATGTCCAGGTATGGCCCAGGTGAAGACCAGAGATAATAGGTCCGGCTAGGTCACTGTTAGTGAACAGTGTAACCGTATCCTGATGATACCAAGGTGGGTATCAGAGACACCAGGTCCTGGTGAGGCCCACCTGGGACCAGAGAAATGAGGTCCAGGTGAGGTCCCGATGGGAACCACAGTCACCAGGTCAGGTGAGGCCATGCTTAGGAAAAGAGTGATCAGTTACCGGTGAACCCAAGGTGGATCCAGAGGCACCTGGTAAAGAGGAGGCCAAATCAGGACCAGAGTTACCAGGATCAGGTCAGTCCCAGTGGGGAATACACTATCCATGTCCCGATGATGCCCAGGTAGAACCAGAGTCACCAGGTCCAAATGAAGCACAGTTGGGGAGAATATTCCCTAGGTCCCGGTGAGGCCCAGGTGAGAACCAGAGTCACCAGGTCTAGTGGAGGCCTAGAGGGGTACGAGATTCACCTGGTCTAGGTGACATCCACATGGGGACCAGAGTTACCACGTCATGGTGAGGCCCAGAGTGGATCCAGAGTCATCATGTCCAGGTGAGGCTCAGGTGTGGTACAGAGTATCCTGTTCATAGTGGTCCACAGGGGAGGACCAGAGTCAGGAGATTGAGCTAGGCCCAGTTAGGATGAGAGTCACCAGTTCCAGGTGAGGCCAAGAAGGAGTCCACAGCAATCAGGTCCAGGTGGGGAACAAAGTCACCAGGACCGGGGGAGGCCCAGATGGGGACCAGATTCACACGGTCCAGGTGATTCCCAGGTGGGGACCAGAGTCACTAGGTCCAGATGAGGCCCAGGTGAGGACCAGAGTCACCAGGTCCAGGAGAGGTTCAGGTATGGACCAGAGTCACCAGTTCCAGGTGAAATCCAGGTGGGGACCAGAGTCAACAGATCCAGGTGAAGCCCAGGTGGGGACCAGAGTCACTAGGTCCAGATGAGGCCCAGGTGAGGACCAGAGTCACCAGATCTGGGAGAGGCCGAGTTGTGATCAGAGTTACCACTTCCAGGTGAGGCCAAGAAGGTGTCCACAGCAATCAGGTCCACGTGGGGAACAAAGTCACCAGGACTAGGTGATGCCCAGGTGGTGACCAGATTTACCAGTTCCGGGTGAGGACTAGGTAATAGGATCAGAGTCACCAGTTCAAGGTGAGGGCAAGAAAGAGTCCAGAGCAATCAGGTCCAGTTGGGGAACATAGTCACCAGGACTGGGTTAGGCCCAGATGGGGACCAGATTCACCAGGTCCAGGTGAGGCCCATGTTGTGACCAGATTCCCCGGGTCTGGGAGAAGTCCAGGTAAGAGCCAGATTCACCAGGTCCAAGAGGCCCATGTGGGGACATGAGTCACCAGGTATGGGTGAGGCCCAGGTGGCATCCCACTAATCAAGTCCAAGTGAGGCCAACCTGCAGGCCAGAGTCACCAGGCCCAGGGGAGGCCCAAGGGGTGACCAGAGTCACCAGGTAAGGGTGAGGTTAAGAGGGGGAACCAGAGTAAGCAGTTTAGTTTGAGGCCCAGAATGGGACCAGCGGTTCCTGGTAAAAGTGAGGCCCAGGTGTGGAATAGAGTATCCAGATCCCAATGATGCCTGAGTGAGGACCAGAGTCACTAAGGCCATGCAGGCCCAGATGGGGAACAGAATCACTAGGTTCTGGTGAGGCATAGAATAAGACCACATTCAGCAGTATCAGGTGAGCCCCTAGTGGGAACCAGAGCCACTCTTTCCAGCTGAGTCCCAGGTGAATGTGAGGTCCACGTGAGGACCAGATTCATCAGGTCGAATTGAGGAATAGCTAGGGACAAGAGTCACCAGGTCTGGGTGCGTAATAGGTGGGGCAAGATTCAGCAGTTCTGAGTTAGGTCAAAGTGGGCAAGAGAGACACCAAGTCCAGGAGAGGTCCAGATTGGGATCAGAGTCACCAGATCCAGGTGAAGTCCAGATGGGGACCAGAGTCTCCAGATCCAGGTGAAGCCCAGGTGGGGACCAGAGTATCTAGGTCCAGATGAGGCCCAGGTGAGGACCAGAGTTACAAGGTACACGTGAGGCCTCGGTGGGGATCAGAGGCAACAGGTCCTTGTGAGGCCGGCTAGGGGACCATGGTCAACAGGTCTACTTGAGGCCCAGGTGTGGAACACAGTAAGCAGGTCCAGGTGAGTCCCCATGGTGACAAGAGTCACCACGTCCAGGTGAGGCCCAGGTTCGGACCAGGATCACCAGGTACAGGGGAGGCCCTTGAAAGATCCAGAGTCAACAGTTCGAGTTCAGGCGCAGGTTTCAACCCTGGCCAGCAGGTCTAAGTCAGGGGAAAGTGGGATTCATAGTCACTAGGGAATGGTGAGACCCAGAGGGGCAACAGAGTCACGTGGTCCAGGTGAGGTCCAGTTGTGGAACACAGTCACCGCGTCCCAATTTTGCCCAGTTGAGGACCATGGTCAACAGGGCCTGGTGAGCCTCACATGGGGACGAGAGTCCCCAAATCCAGGTGAAACCCAGGTGGGGACCACAGTCACCAGATCCAGGGTACTCTCAGGTGCAGACCAGAATCACCAGGTCCAGGTGAGGTGCAGGTGGCAACCACACTCACCAGGTCCCGGTGAGGCCCTGGTGGGGACCAGTGTCACAAGGTACATGACAAACTAGAAACACCGCAGCCACCAGGTCCACATGATGTCCATGTGGGAACGAGAATCAACAGTTATAGGTTAGGACCAGGTGGGTATCTGACTCACCATTTCCAGGTGAGACCCAGGTGGGAACGAGTGTCACCTTGTCCAGGTGTGGCCCAGGTGAAGACCAGAGTTAATAGGTCCGGCTGGGTCACTGTTAGTGAACAGTGTAACCATATCCTGATGCTACCCAGGTGTGTACCAGAGACACAAGGTCCTGGTGAGGCCCAGGTGGGACCAGAGACATGAAGTCCAGGTGAGGTCCCTATGGGAACCACAGTCACCAGGTCAGGAGAGGCCATGCTTTGGATCAGAATCACTAGTTACAGGTGAGGCCCAGGTGGAGCCAGAGTCACCTGGTACAGAAGAGGCCAAAGTAAGGACCAGAGTTACCAGGATCAGGTCAGTCCCAGTGGGAAACAGAGTAACCATGTCCCGATGATGCCCAGGTAGACCCAGCGTCACCAGGTACAGATGAGGCGCAGGTGGGGAGCATATTCACTAGGTCTCGGTGACACCCAGTTGAGGACCAGTGTCACCAGGTCTATTTGAGCCCTAGAGGCGTACCAGATTCACCTAGTCTAGGTGACATCCAGATGGGGACCAGAGTCACCATGTCAGGGTGAGGCCCAGAGGCGATCCAGAGTCATCATGTCCAGGTGAGGCTCAGGTGTGGAACAGAGTATCCAGGTCATAATGGTCCACAGGTGAGGACCAGAGTCACCAGATCTGGGTGAGGCCCAGTTTGGATCAGAGTCACCAGTTCCAGTTGAGTCCAAGAAGGAGTCCACAGCAATCAGATCCAGAGGGGAACAAAGTCACCAGGACTGGGTGAGGCCCAGATGGGGACCAGATTCACCAGGTCCATGTGATTCCCATGTGGTGATCAGGGTAACCAGGTGCGGGTGAGGACCAGGTAAGGACGAGATTCACCAGGTCATACTGGGCCCACGGGGACCTGTGTCACCATGTATGCGTGAGGCCCAGGTGCCAACCCCACTCACCAGGTCCAGGTGAGGCCAACCTGCAGGCCATGTAGAGGAACCATGTCCCGATGATGCCCAGGTAGGGACCAGAGTTACCAGGTCCAGGTGAGGCCAACCTGAAGGCCATGCACCTGAACCATGTCCCGATGATGCCCAGGAAGTGACCAGAGTCACCAGATCCAAATGAGGCCCAGTTGGAGCATATTCACTACGTCCAGGTGAGGCCCAGTTGAGGTCCAGGGTCACCAGATCTGGTTGAGTATTAGAGGGGTACAAGAATCACCTGGTCCAGTTGACATCCAGATGGGGACAAGAGTCACCAGGTCAGGGTGAGGCCCAGAGAGGTTCCAGAGTCATCATGTCCAGGTGAGGCTCAGGTGTGGAACAGTCACCAGGTACCAATGAAGCCCAGGTGAGGACCAGAGTCACAAGGTCTTGGTGACGCTCTTATAGGATCAGAGTCACCAGTTCCAGGTGAGGCCAAGAGAGAGTCCACAGCAATCAGGTCCAGGTGGGGAACAAAGCCACCAGGACTGGGTGAGGCCCAGATGGGGACCAGATTCACCAGGTCGAGGTGAGGCCCAGGTGGTGACCAGAGTCCCCGGGTCTGGGAGAGGACCAGGTAAGGACGAGATTCACCAGGTCCAAGAGGCCCACGTGTGAAACTGAGTCACCAGGTATGGGTGAGGCCCAGGTGGCAACCCCACTCACCAAGTCCAGGTGAGGCCAACTTGCAGGCCAGAGTCACCAGATCCAGGTGAGGCCCTAGTGGGGACCGGAGTCACCAGGTAAATGTGAGTCTACAAGAAAACCACATTCACCAGGTCCAGGTGTGGTTCATGTGGGAACGAGAGTCACCAGGTCCAGGTGAGACCCAGGTGGGGACCATAGTCACCAGGTCCAGATTGAGGCCTAGGTGGGGGGAACAAATTGATCAGGACAAGTTGAGGCCAAAGTGTGGAGCAAAGTTATCATGTCCAGGTGATGTCTAGGTGGGGAACAGAGTAACCATGTCCCATTGATGCCAGGTGGGAAAAGAGTCACAAGGTACAGATGAGGCCTAAGTGAGGACTAGATTCACCAGGTCCTGTTGAGGCCCAGTTGAGCACCAGTGTCCCCAGGTCTGGGTGAGTCCCAGAGGGGGACCAGAGTCACCCGGTTCTGGTGATCTCCAGGTGGGGATAAGACTCACCACGTCAGCGTGAGGCCCAGAGGGGGACGAGAATCACTAGTTTTAGGTGAGGCCCCGATGTGGAACTGAGAAAAAAGGTCCCATAATGCCCAAATGAGGACCTGAGTCACCAGGTACAGGTGAGGCCAAACTGAGGACCAGAGTCACCAGATCCAGGTGAAGCCAAGGTGGGGACCAGAATCACTAGGTCCAGATGAGCCCAAGTGAGGACCAGTTTACCAGGTACACGTGAAGCCCCGGTGGGAATCAGAGGCAACAGGTCCATATGAGGCCGGCTTCGGTACCATGGTCAACAGGTCTAATTGAGGCCCAGGTGTGGAACACAGTAACCAGGTCCAGGTGAGTCCCCGGTGGTGACAAGAGTCACCACGTCCAGGTGAGTCACAGGGGGGGACCAGGACCACCATGTACAGGGGAAGCCCTTGAATGAACCAGTCAACAGTTCGAGGTCAGGCGCAGGTGTCAACCAGGGTCAGCAGGTCCAAGTCAGGCCAAAGTGGGGTTCACTGTCACTAGGGCACGGTGAGACTCAGAGGGGGACCAGAGTCACCTGGTCCAAGTGAGGTCCAGGGGTGGAACACAGTCACCGGGTCCCAATTTTGACAGTTGAGGACCATGGTTGACAAGGCCAGGTGAGGCCCAGATTGGGGAACTTCAATCTGCATCAGAGTCACCAGTTCCAGTTGAGGCTAAGAAGAAGTCCACAGCAATCAGTTCCAGATTGACGCCTAGGTCGGGTGACCAGAGTCATCAGGACCAGTTGAGGCCAAAGTGTGGAGCAAAGTTCTCATGTCCAGGTGAGGCCCAGGTGGGGAACAGACTAATCATGTCCCATTGATGCCAGGTGGGAAAAGAGTCACAAGGTCCAGACGAGGCCTAAGTGAGGAGTAGATTCACCAGGTCGTGTTGAGGCCCAGTTGAGGACCAGTGTCCCCAGCTCCGGGTGAGTCCCAGAGGGGGACCAGCGTCACCCGGTTCTGGTGATATCCAGGTGGGGACCAGAGTCACCACGTCAGGGTGAGGACCATAATGGGACGAGAATCACTAGGTCCAGGTGAGGCCCCGATGTGGAACTGAGAAACCAGGTCCCATGATGTCCATATGAGGACCTGAGTCACCAGGTCCAGGTGAGGTCCTTGTGGGAACCAGTCACTTCGTCCAGGTGAGGCCCAGGTGGGCCACAGTCACCAGGTCAAGGTTTGGCCCAGGTATTTAAGAGAGTATCCAGGTCCCAATGATGCCCAGGTAAGGACCAGAGTCAACAGGTCCAGGAGAGGCCCAAATATAGATCACAATCATTGTGTTCCAGGTGAGGCCAGATGGAGACCACAGGAACCAGGTCCAGGAGAGCCCCATGTGGGAACCAGAGCCACCAGATCCAATTGAGGTCCAGGTGGGACCACAGTCACAAGGTCCAGGTGAGGCGCAGGTGGCAAGAGGATTCACCAAGTACACGTGGGGTCCAGGTGACGACCAGTCAGCAGATCCAGGTGCGGACCAGCTAAGGACCAGATTCACCAGGCCCAAGTGAAGCCCAAGGGGTGACCAGAGTCACCAGGTAAGGGTGAGGACCAGAGCGGGAACCAGAGTAACCAGTTTAGTTTAAGGACCAGAATGGGACCAGAGGTCCCTGGACAAAGTGAGGCCCAGTTGTAGAATAGAGTATCCAGGTACCAATGATGACTGGGTGAGGAACAGAGTCACTAGGGCCATGGAGTCCCAGATGGGGAATAGAATCACTAGGTCCTGGTGAGGCATAGAATAAGACCACAGTCAACAGTGTCAGGTGAGCCCCTTGGGAATCAAAGACACTCTATCCAGGTGAGTCCCAGGTCCATGTGAGGCCCACGTGAGGACCAGATTCATCAGGTCGAATTGAGGCATAGCTGGGGACAAGAGTCACCAGGTCTGGATGCGGCCTAGGTGGGTCAAGATTCAGCAGTTCTGAGTTAGGTCAAAGTGGGGACGAGAGACACCAGGTCCTGGTGAGGCCAACTGAGGACCAGAGTCACCAGATCCAGGTGAGGTCCAGGTGGGGTCCCGAGTCACCAGATCCAGGTGAAGCACAGGTGGGGACCAGAGTCACTAGGTCCAGAAGAGGCCCAGGTGAGGACCAGAGTTACCAGGTACACGTGAGGCCCCGGTGGGGATAAGAGGCAACACGTCCATGTGAGGCCGGCTTGGGGACCATGGTCAACAGGTCTACTTGAGGCCCAGGTGTGGAACACAGTAAGCAGGTCCAGGTGAGTCCCCAGTGGTGACAAGGGTCACCACGTCCAGGTGAGGCCCAGTTGCGGACCAGGATCACCAGGTACAGGGGAGGCCCTTGAAAGAACCAGAGTCAACAGTTCGAGGTCAGGCGCAGGTTTCAGTCAGGGTCAGCAGGTCCAAGTCAGGCCAAAGTGGGGTTCACAGTAACTAGGGCATGGTGAGACCCAGAGCGGCACCAGAGTAACGTGGTCCAGGTGAGGTTCAGTTGTGGAACACAGTCACCGCGTCCCAATTTTGCCCAGTTGAGGACCATGGTCAAAAGGGCCAGGTGAGGCCAAGATGGGGACCGGTGTCCCCAAATCCAGGTGAAGCCCAGCTGGGGACAACAGTCACCAGATCCAGGGTAGTCTCAGGTACAGACCAGAATCAGCAGGTCCAGGTGAGGTGCAGTTGGCAACCACTCTCACCAGGTCCCGGTGAGGCCCAGGTAGGGACCAGAGTTAACAGGTCAAGAAGAGGCCAACCTGCAGACCATTATGTGGAACCAGGTCGCGATGTTTCCCACGTAGGGACCAGAGTCACCAGGTCCAAATGAGGCCCAGATGGAGCATATTTACTAGGTCCAGGTGAGGCCCAGTTGAGGACCAGAGTCACCAGATCTGGTTGAGGCCCAGAGGGGTACCAGATTCACCTGGTCTAGGTGACATCCAGATGGGGACCAGAGTCACCATGTCAGGGTGAGGCCCAGAGGGGATCCAGAGTCACCATGTCCAGGTGAGGCTCAGGTGTGGATAGAGTATCCAGGTCATAATGGTCCACAGGTGAGGACCAGAGTCACCAGAATTGGGAGAGGCCCAGTTAGGATCAGAGTTACCACTTCCAGGTGAGGCCAAGAATGTGTCCACAGCAATCAGGTCCAGGTGGGGAACAAAGTCACCAGGACTAGGTGATGCCCAGGTGGTGACCAGATTTACAAGTTCCGGGTTGGAACTAGGTAAGGACCACATTCACCAGGTCCAAGTGAGGCCCACGTGGGGACCTGTGTCACCAGGCATGGGTAAGACCCACGTGGGAACCCCACTCACCAGGTCAAGATGAGGCCAACCTGCAGGCCATGCAGAGGAGCCATGTCCCGATGATGCCCAGGTAGGGACCAGAGTTACCAGATCCAGGTGAGACCCAGGTGGGGAACACAGGAACCAGGTCCAGATTGAGGCCTAGGTGGGGGGACCAGAGTCATCAGGACCAGTGGAGGACAAAGTGCGGAGAAAACTTATCATGTCCAGGTGAGGCCCAGGTGGGGAACAGAGTAACCATGTCCCATTGATGCCAGGTTGGATAAGAGTCACAAGGTCCAGACGAGGCCTAAGTGAGGAGTAGATACACCAGATCCTGTTGAGCCCAGTTGAGGACCAGTGACCCCAGCTCCGGGTGAGTCCCAGAGGGGGAACAGAGTCACCCGGTTCTGGTGATATCCAGGTGGGGACCAGAGTCACCACGTCAGGGTGAGGCCCAGAGTGGGACGAGATCACTAGGTCCAGGTGAGGCCCCAATGTGGCACTGAGATACCAGGTCCCATGATACCAATTTGAGGACCTGAGTCACCAGGGCCAGGTGAGGTCCCTGTCGGAACCAGTGTCCTCATCCAGATGAGGTCCAGGTGAGACCACAGTCACCAGGTCCAGGTGAGGGCCAGGTATATAAGAGAGTATCCAGGTCCCAATGATGCCCAGGTAAGGACGAGAGTCAACAGGTCCAGGAGAGGCCCAAATATGGATCAGAGTCATTGTGTTCCAGGTGAGGCCAGATGGAGACCACAGGAACCAGGTCCAGGAGAGGCCCGTATGGGAACCAGAGCCACCAGATCCAGTTGAGTTCCAGGTGGGACCACAGTCACAAGGTCCAGGTGAGGCGCAGGTGGCAACAGGATTCACCAAGTCCAGGTGAGGCCCAGGTGGCGACCAATCACCAGATCCAGGTGCGGATCAGCTAAGGACCAGATTCACCAGGCCCATGTGAAGCTCAAGGGGTGACCAGAGAAACAAGGTAACGGTGAGGCCCAGAGGTAGAATCAGAGTAACCAGTTTAGTTATAGGCACAGAATGAGACCAGAGGTCCCTGGTCAAAGTGAGGCCCAGGTGTGGAATAGAGTATCCAGGTCCCAATGATGCCTGGGAGAGGACCAGAATCTCTAGGTCCATAAAGGCCCAGATGGGGAACAGAATCACTAGGTCCTAGTGAGGCATAGAATAAGACCACAGTCAGCAGTATCAGGTGAGCCCCTTGAGGGAACCAGAGCCACTCTACCCAGCTGAGTCCAAGGTCCATGTGAGGCCCAAGTGAGGACCAGATTCATCAGGTCGAATTGAAGCATAGCTGGGGACAAGAGTCACCAGATCTGGGTGCGGCGTAGGTGGGGCAAGATTCAGCAGTTCTGAGTTAGGTCAAAGAGGGAACGAGAGACACCAGGTCCATGGGAGGCCAAACTGAGGAGCAGAGTCACCAAATCCAGGGGAGAACCATGTTGGAAAGAGAGTCACCAGGTCCAGGAGAGGTCCAGGAGGGGACCAGAGTCACCAGATCCAGGTGAAGTCCAGGTGGGGACCCGAGTCACCAGATCCAGGTGAAGCCAGGTGGGAACCAGTGTCACCATGTGCAGGTGTGGCCCAGGTGAAGACCAGAGTTGATAGGTCCGGCTGGGTCAATGATAATGAACAGTGTAACCATATCCTGATGGTACCCAGGTGGGTACCAGAGACACCAGGTCCTGGTGAGGCCCAGGTGCGACCAGAGACATGATGTCCACGTGAGGTCCCGATGGGAACCACAGAGACCAGGTCAGGTGAGGCCATGCTTAGGATCAGAGTCACAGGTTACAGGTGAGGCCCAGGTGGAGCCAGAATCACCTGGTACAGAGAGACCATAGTCGTGGCCACAGTTACCAGGATCAAGTCAGTCCCAGTGGGGAACTGAGTAACCATGTCCCGATGATGCCAAGATAGAACCAGAATCACCAGGTCCAGATGAGGTGCAGGTGGGGAGCATATTCATAGGTCACGTTGAGGCCCAGTTGAGGACCAGAGTCACCAGGTCTGGTTTAGGCGTAGAGGGGTACCAGATTCACCTGGTCTAGGTGACATCCAGGCGGGGACCAGAGTCACCATGTCAGGGTGAGGCTCAGAGTGGATCCAGAGTAAACATGTCCAGGTGAGGCTCAGGTGTGGAACAAAGTATCCAGGTCATAATGGTCCACAGTTGAGGACCAGAGTCGCCAGATCTGGGTGAGGCCCAGTTAGGATCAGAGTCCCCAGGTCCAGGTGAGGCCAAGAATGAGTCCATAGCAATCAGGTCCAGGTGGGGAACAAAGTCACCAGGACTTTGTGAGGCCCAGATGGGGACCAGATTCACCAGGGCCAGGTGAGGCCCAGGTGGTGAGCTGAGTCCCCGGGTCTGGGAGAGGACCAGGTAAGGACCAGATTCACCAGGTCCAACAGGCCCACGTGGGGACCTGAGTCAACAGGTATGGGTGAGCCCCAGGTGGCAACCACACTCACGAGGTCCAGCTGAGGCCAACATGCAGGCCATCCAGAGGAACCATGTCCCGATGATGCCCAGGTTGGTACTAGAGTTACCACGTCCAGGTGAGGCCAACCTGCAGGCCATGCAGTGGAACCATGTCCCGATGATGCCCAGGTAGGGACCAGATTTACCAGCACTAGGTGAAGCCAACCTGCAGGCCATGCAGTGGAACCATGTCCCGATGATGGCCAGGTAGGGACGAGAGTCACCAGGTCCAAATGAGACCCTGATGGACCATATTCACTAGGTCCAGGTTAGGCCCAGTTGAGGACCAGAGTCAAGAGATCTGGTGAGGCCTAGAGGGGTACCAGAATCACCTGGTCCAGGAGATATCCAGATGGGGACCAGAGTCACCAGGTCAGGATGAGGCCCAGAGAGGTTCCAGAGTCATCATGTCCAGGTGATTCTCAGGTGTGGAACAGAGTCACCGGGTACCAATGATGTCCAGGTGAGGACCAGAGTCAGCAGGTCTAGGTGACGCGCAGACAGGATCAGAGTCACCAGTTCCTTGTGAGGCCAAGAAAGAATCCACAGCAATCAGGTCCAGGTGGGGAACAAAGTCACCAGGACTGGGTGAGGCCCAAATGGGGACCAGATTCACCAGGTCCAGGTGAGGCCCAGGAGGTGACCAGAGTCCTCGGGTCTGGGGGAAGACCAGGTAAGGACCAGATTCACCAGGTCGAAGAGGCCAACGTGAGGACCTGAGTCATCCAGGAATGGGTGAGGCCCAGGTGGCAACCCCACTCACCAGGTCCAGGTGAGGCCAACCTTCAGGCCAGAGTCACCAGATCCAGGTGAGGCCCTAGTGGGACCGGATTCACCAGGTTAATGTGAGTCTACAAGAACACAACAGTCACCAGGTCCAGGTGTGGGTCATGTGGGAACGAGAGTCACCAGGTCCAGGTGAGACCCAGGGGGGGACCACAGTCACCAGGTCCAGATTGAGGCCTAGGTGGGGGGACCAGAGTCATCAGGACAAGTTGAGCCCAAAGTGTGGAGCAAAGTTATCATGTCCAGGTGAGGCCCATGTGGGGAACACAGTAACCATGTCCCATTGATTCCAGGTGGGAAAAGAGTCACAAGGTCAGACGAGGTCTAAGTGAGGAGTAGATTCACCAGGTCCTGTTGAGGCCCATCTGAGGACAAGTGTCCCCAACTCCGGGTGAGTCCCAGAGGGGGACCAGAGTCCCCCGGTTCTGGTGATATCCAGGTGGGAACCAGAGTCAGCATGTCAGGAAGAGGCCCAGAGGGGGACGAGAATCACTAGGTCTAGGTGAGGCCCCGATGTGGAACTAAGAAACCAGGTCCCATGATGCCCATATGAGGACGTGAGTCACCAGGTCCAGGTGAGGTCCCTGTGGGAACCAGTCACCTCGCCCAGGTGAGGCACAGGTGAGACCCCAGTCTCCAGGTCCAGGTGAGGCCCAGGTATATAAGAGAGTATCCAGGTCCCAATGATGCCCAGGTAAGGACCAGAGTCAACAGGTCCAGGAGAGGCCCAAATATGGATCAGAGTCATTGTGTTCCAGGTGAGGCCAGATGGAGACCACAGGAACCAGGTCCAGGAGAGCCCCATATGGGAACCAGAGCCACCAGATCCAGGTGAGGTCCACGTGAGGACACAGTCACAAGGTCCAGGTGAGGTGCACGTGGCAACAGGATTCACCAAGTCCAGGTGAAGCCCGGGTGGCGACCAGTCACGACATCCAGGTGCGGACCAGCTAAGGACCAGAATCACCAGGCCCAAGTGAACACCAAGGGGTGACCAGAGTCACCAGGTAAGGGTGAGGCCCAGAGAGGGAACCAGAGTAACCATTTAGTTTGAGGCCCAGAATGGGACCAGAGGTCCCTGGTCAAAGTGAAGCTCTTGTGGGGTATAGAGTATCCAGGTCCCTGTGATGCCTAGGTGAGGACCAGAGTCACTAGGGCCATGCAGGCCCAGATGGGGAACAGAATCACTAGGTCCTGTTGAGGCATAGAAACACACCCCAGTCAGCAGTATCAGGTGAGCCCCTTGTGGGAACCAGAGCCACTCTCTCCAGTTGAGTCGCAGGTCCATGTGAGGCCCACGTGAGGACCAGATTCATCATGTCGAATTGAGGCATAGCTGGGGACAAAATCACCAGTTGTGGGTGCGGCCTAGGTGGGGCAAGATTCAGCAGTTCTGAGTTAGGTCAAAATGGGGACGAGAGACACCAGGTCCAGGTGAGGCCAAACTGAGGACCAGAGTCACCAGATCCAAGTGAGGTCCATGTTGGAAAGAGAGTCACCAGGTCCAGGAGAGGTCCAGGTGTGGACCAGAGTCACCAGATCCAGGTGAAGCCCAGTTGGGGACCAGAGTCACTAGGTCCAGTTGAGGCCCAGGTGAGGAGCAGAGTTACCAGGTACACGTGAGGCCTTGGTGGGTGTCAGAGGCATCAGGTCCATGTGAGGCCGGCTTGGGGACCATGGTCAACAGGTCTACTTGAGGCCCAGGACTGGAACAGGATTAACCATGTCCCATTGATGCCAGGTGGGAAAAGAGTCACAAGGTCCCGGTGAGGCGCAGGTGGCAACAGGATTCACCAAGTCCATGTGAAGCCCAGGTGGGGACTACAGTCACCAGATCCAGGGTAGTCTCAGGTGCAGACCAGAATCACCAGGTCCAGGTGTGGTGCAGGTGGCAACCACACTCACCAGGTCCCGGTGAGGCACTGGTGAGGACCAGAGTCACGAGGTACATGATGAGCTAGAAACAGATAGGATCCCTGGGTGGCGCAGCGGTTTGTGCCTGCCTTTGGCCCAGGGCGCGATCCTGGAGACCCGGGATCGAATCCCACGTCGGGCTCCCGGTGCATGGAGCCTGCTTCTCCCTCTGCCTGTGTCTCTGCCTCTCTCTCTCTCTGTGACTATCATAAATCAATAAAAATTAAAAAAAAAAGATTCTAGAAACACTGCGGCCAAAAGGTCCACATGATCTCCATGTGGGAACGAGAATCACTAGTTACAGGTGAGGACCAGGTGGGGATCCGACTCACCATATCCAGGTGAGACCCAGGTGGGTAACAGTGTCACCATGTCCAGGTGTGGCCCAGGTGAAGACCAGAGTTAATAGGTCCGGCTGGGTCACTGATAGTGAACAGTGTAACCATATCCTGATGCTACCCAGGTGGGTAGCAGAGACACCAGGTCTTGGTGAGGCCCAAGTGGGACCAGAAACATGAGGTCCAGATGAGGTCCCGATGGGAACCACAGTCACCAGGTCAGGTGAGGCCATGCTTAGGATCAGAGTCACCAGTTACAGGTGAGGCCCAGGTCGAGCCAGAGTCACCTGGTACAGAAGAGGCCAAAGTCAGGACCAGAGTTACCAGGATCAGGTCAGTCCCAGTGTTGAATAGAGTAACCATGTCCCGATGATGCCCAGGTAGAAACAGAGTCACCAGGTCCAGATGAGGCGCAGGTGGGGAGCATGTTCACTAGGTCCCGGAGAGGCCCAGTTGAGGACCAGAGTCACCAGGTCAAGTTGAGGCCTAGAGGGGTACCAGATTCACCTGGTCTAGGTGATATTCAGATGGTGACCAGAGTCACCATGTCAGGGTGAGGAACAGAAAGGTTCCAGAGTCATCATGTCCAGGTGAGGCTCAGTTGTGGAACAGAGTATCCAGGTCATAAAGGTCCACAGGTGAGGACCAGAGTCACCAGATCTCGGTGAGGCCCAGTTAGGATCAGAGTCACCAGTTCCAGGTGAGGCCAAGAAGGAGTCCACAGCAATCAGGTCCAGGTGGGGAACAAAGTCACCAGGACTGGATGAGGCCCAGATGGGATTCAGATTCAAAAGGTCCAGGTGATTCCCAGGTGGTGACCAGAGTTACAAGTTCCGGTTGAGGACCAGGTAAGGACCAGATTGACCAGGTCCAAGTGAGGCCTCTTGGGTACCTGAGTCACCAGGTATGGGTGAGGCCCAGGAACAAACCCACTCACCAGTTCCAGGTGAGGAAATCCTGAACGCCATGCAGAGGAACCATGTCCCGATGATGCCCATGTAGGGACTAGAGTTACCAGGTCCAGGTGAAGTCAACCCGCAGGCCATGCAGTGGAACCATGTTCCGATGAAGCCCAGGTAGGGACTACAGTCACCGGGTCCAAATGAGGCCCAGATGGAGCATATTCACTAGGTCCAGGTGAGGCCCAGTTGAGGACCAGAGTCACCAGATCTTGTTGAGGCTTAGAGGGGTACCAGAATCACCTGGTCCAAGTGGCATCCAGATGGAGACCAGAGTCACCAGTTTAGGGTGAGGCCCAGAGAGCTTCCAGAGTCATCATGTCCAGGTGAGGCTCAGGTGTGGAACAGAGTCACCAGGTACCAATCATGTCCAGGTGAGGACCAGGGTCACCAGGTCTGGGTGACGCGCAGATAGGATCAGAGTCACCAGTTAAAGGTGAGGCCAAGAAAGAGTCCACAGCAATCAGGTCCAGGTGGGGAACAATGTCACCAGGACTGGATGACGCCCAGATGGGGACCAGAAACACCAGGGCCAGGTGATTCCCAGGTGGTGACCAGAGTTACGAGTTCCGGGTGAGAACAAGGTAAGGACCAGATTCACCCGGTCCAAGTGAGGCCCACGTGGGGACCTGTGTCACCAGGCATGGGAGAGGCACAGGAGACAACCCCACTCACCAGGTCCAGGTGATGCCAACCTGCAGGCCATGCAGAGGAACCATGTCCCATTGATGCCCAGGTAGGGACTAGAGTTACCAGGTCCAGGTGATGCCAACCTTCAGGCCTTGTGTGGAACCATATCCCGATGATGCCCAGGTAGGGACCAGAGTTACAAGGTCCAGGTGAGGCCAACCTGCAGGCCATGCAGTGGAACCATATCCCTATGATGCTCAGGTAAGGACCAAATTCACCAGGCCCAAGTGAAGCCCAGGGGGTGACCAGAGTCACCAGGTAAGGGTGAGGCCTAGAGGGGGAACCAGAGTAACCAGTTTAGTTTGAGGCCCAGAATGGGACCAGAGGTCCCTGGTGAAAGTGAGGCCCAGGTGTGGAATAGAGTATCCAGGTCCCAATGATGCCTGGGTGAGGACCAGAGTCACTAGGGCCATGCAGGCCCCGATGCGGAACAGAATCACTAGGTCCTGGTGAGGCATAGAATAAGACCACTGGTGAATAAGTCACCAGTAACAAGTGAGCCCCTTGTGGGAACCAGAGCCACTGTATCCAGCTGTGTCCCAGGTCCATATGAGGCACACTTGTGGACCAGATTCCTCAGGTCTAATTGAGGCATAGCTGGGGACAAGAGTCACCGGGTCTGGGTGTGCCCTAGGTGGGGCAAGATGCAGCAGTTCTGAGTTAGGTCAAAGTGGGGACGAGAGACACCATGTCCAGGTGAGGCCAAACTGAGGATCAGAGTCACCATATCCAAGTGAGGTCCATGTTGGAAAGAGAGTCACCAGTTCCAGGAGAGGTCCAGGTGGGGACCAGAGCCACCAGATCCAGGTGAAGCCCAGGTGGGAACCAGAGTCACTAGGTCCAGATGAGGCCCAGGTGAGGACCAGAGTTACCAGGTACACGTGAGGCCCCGGTGGGGATCAGAGGCAACAGGTCCATGTGAGGCCGTCTTGGGGACCATGGTCAACAGGTCTACTTGAGGCCCTGGTGTGGAACACAGTAAGCAGGTCCAGGTGAGTCCGCGGTGGTGCCTAGAGTCACCACGTCCACATGAGGCCCAGGTGGGGACCAGGATCACCAGGTACAGGGGAGGCCCTTGAAAGCACCAGAGTCAACATTTCGAGGTCAGGCGCAGGTGGCAACCAGGGTCAGCAGGCCCAAGTCAGGCCAAAGTTGGGTTCAAAGTCACGAGGGGACGGTGAGACCCAGAGGGGGACCAGAGTCATGTGGTCCAGGCGAGGTCCAGGTGTGGAAAACAGTCACCGGGTCCCAATTTTGCCCAGTAGAGGACCATGGTCAACAGGGCCAGGTGAGGCCCGGATGGGGACCAGAGTCCCCAAATCCGGGTGAAGCCCTGGTGGGGACCACAGTCACCAGATCCAGGGTAGTCTCAGGTGCAGAACAGAATCAACGGTTCCAGGTGTGCTGCAGGTGGCAACCACACTCACCAGGGCCCGGTGAGGCCCTAGTGGGGACCAGAGTCACGAGGTACATGAGAAGCAAGAAACACTGCAGCCACCAGGTCCACATGATGTCCATGTGGGAACGATAATCACCAGTTACAGGTGAGGACCAGGTGGCTCTCCGACTCACCATGTCCAGGTGTGTCCCAGGTGAAGACCAGAGTTAATAGGTCCGGCTGGGTCACTGTTAGTGAACAGTGTAACCATATCCTGATGGTACCCAGGTGGGTACCAGAGACACCATGTCCTGGTGAGGCCCAGGTGGGACCAGAGACATGAGGTCCAGGTGAGGTCCCGATGGGAACCTCAGTCACCAGGTCAGGTGAGGCCATGCTTAGGATCAGAGTCACCAGTTACAGGTGAGGCCCAGGTAGAGCCAGAGTCACCTGGTACAGAAGAGGTCAAACTCAGGACCAGAGTTACCAGGATCAGGTCAGTCCCAGTGTGGAATAGTGTAACCATGTCCCGATGATGCCCAGGTAGAACCAGAGTCACCAGGTCAGAGTTAGGCCCAGAGTGTTTCGAGAGTCCAGAGCCTCATGTCCAGGTGAGGCTCAGGTGTGGAACAGAGTCACCAGGTACCAATGATGCCCAGGTGAGGACTAGAGACACCAGGTCTGGGTGACCCGCAGATAGGATCAGAGTCACCAGTTCCAGGTGAGGCCAAGAAAGAGTCCACAGCAATCCCGTCCTTGTGGTGAACAAAGTCCCGAGGACTGGGTGAGGCCCAGATGGGGACCAGATTCACCAGGTCCAGGTTATTCCCAGGTGGTGAACAGAGTTACGGGTTCCGGGGAAGGACCAGGTAAGGACCAGATTCACCAGGTCCAAGTGAGGCCCATGTGGGGACCTGTGTCACCAGGCATGTGTGAGGCCCAAGTGACAACCCCTCTCACCAGGTCCATGTGAGGCCAACCTGCAGGCCATGCAGAGGAACCATGTCCCGATGATGCCGAGGTAGGGACTAGAGTTCTCAGGTCCAGGTTAGGCCAACCTGCAGGCCAAACAGTGGAACATGTCCCGATGATGCCCAGGTAGGAACCAGAGTTACCAGGTCCAGGTGAGGCCAACCTGCAGGCCATGCAATGGAACCATGTCCCGATGATGCCCAGGTAGGGAACAGAGTCACCAGGTCCAAATGAGGCCCAGATGGAGCATATTCACTAGGTGCAGGTGAGGCCCAGTTGAGGATCACAGTCACCAGATCTGATGAGTCCTAGAGGGGTACCAGAATCACCTGGACCAGGTGACATCCAGATGGGGACCAGAGTCACCAGGTCAGGGTGAGGCCAACCTGCAGGTCAGAGTCTCCAGATCCAGGGGAGGCCCTTGTGGGGACCGGAGTCACAGGTAAATGTCAGTCTAGAAGAACACCACAGTCAACAGGGCCCGGTGCGTTTCAAGTGGTAACGAGAGTCACCAGGTCCAGGTGAGACCCAGGTGGGGACCACAGTCACCTTGTCCAGATTGAGGCCTAGGTCGGGGGACCAGAGTCATCAGGACCAGTTGAGGCCAAAGTGTGAAGCAAAGTTATCATGTCCATGTGAGGCCCAGATGGGAAGAGTAACCATGTCCCATTGATGCCAGGTGGGAAAAGAGTCACAAGGTCCAGACGAGGCCTAAGTGAGGAGTAGATTCACCAGGTCCTGTTGAGGCCCACCTGAGGACCAGTGTCCCCAGCTCCGGGAGAGTCCCAGAGGGTGACCAGTGTCACCCGGTTCTGGTGATATCCAGGTGGGGACCAGAGTCACCACGTCAGGGTGAGGCCCAGAGGGGGACGAGAATCACTAGGTCCAGGTGATGCCCCGATGTGGAACTGAGAAACCAGGTCCCATGATGCCCATAAGAGGACCTGAGTCTCCAGGTCCAGGTGAGGTCCCTGTGGGAACCAGTCACCTCGTCCAGGTGAGGCCCAAGTGGGACCACAGTCACCAGGTCCAGGTGAGGCCCAGGTATATAAGAGAGTATCCAGGTCCCAGTGATTCCCATGTAGAACCACAGTCACCAGGTCCAGATGAGACTCAGGTGGGGAGCATGTTCACTAGGTCCTTGTGAGGCCCAGTTCAGGACCAGAGTCACCAGGTCAAGTTCAGCCTAGAGGGATACCAAATTCACCTAGTCTAGGTGACATCCGAATGGGGACCAGAGTCATCATGTCAGGGTGAGGCCCAGAGTGGATCCAGAGTCATCATGTCCAGGTGAGGCTCAGGTGTGGAACAGAGTATCCAGGTCCTAATGGTCCATAGGTGAGGACCAGAGTCACCAGATCTGGGTGAGGCCCAGTTAGGATCAGAGTCACCAGTTCCAGGTGAGGCCAAGAAGGAGTCCACAGCAATCAGGTCCAGGTGGGGTGACAAAGTCACCAGGACTGGATGAGGACCAGATGGGGACCAGATTAACCAGGTTCATGTGATTCCCAGGTGGTGATCCGAGTTAGGAGTTCCGGGTGAGGACCAGGTAAGGACCAGATTCACCACGTCCAAGTGAGGCCCACGTGGGGACCTGTGTCACCAGGTATGGGTGAGCCCCAGGTGGCAACCCGACTCACTAGGTCCAGGTGAGGCCAACCTGGAGGCCATGCAGAGGAACCGTGTCCCGATGATGCCCAGGTAGGGACCAGAGTTACCAGGTCCAGCTGAGGCCAACCTACAGGCCATGCAGTGGATCCATGTCCCGATGATGCCCAGGTAGGGACCAGAGTCACCAGGTCCAAATGAGGCCCAGATGGAGCATATTCAATAGGTCCAGGTGAGGCCCAGTTGAGGACCAGTGTCACCAGAACTGGTTGAGGCCGAGAGGGGTACCAGAATCACCTGGTCCAGGTGACATCCAGATGGAGACCAGAGTCACCAGGTCAGGGTTAGGCCCAGAGTGGTTCGAGAGTCCAGAGCCTCATGTCCAGGTGAGGCTCAGGTGTGGAACAGAGTCACCAGGTACCAATGATGCCCAGGTGTGGACCAGAGTCACCAGGTCTGGGTGACAAGCAGATAGGATCAGAGTCACCAGGTCCAGGTGAGTCCATGAAAGAGTCCAGAGCAATCAGGTCAAGGTGGGGAACAAAGTCACCAGGACTGAGTGAGGCCCAGATGGGGACCGGAATCACCAGGTCCAGGTGAGGCCTACGTGGTGACCAGAGTCCCCGGGTCTGGGAGAGGAGAAGGTAAGGACCAGATTCACCAGGTCCAAGAGGCACAGGTGGAGACGTGAGTCACCAAGTATGGGTGAGACCCAAGTGGAATCCCCACTAACCAGGTCCATGTGAGACCAACCTGCAGGCCAAGTCACCCGATTCACGTGAGGCCCTAGTGGGGACTGGAGTCACCAGTTAAAAGTGATTCTACAAGAACAACACAGTCACCAGGACCTGGTGTGGTTCATGTGGGAACGAGAGTCACCAGGTCCAGGTGAGACCCAGGTGGGGACCACAGTCACCAGGTCCAGATTGAGGCCTAGGTCGGGGGACCAGAGTCATCAGGAACACTTGAGGCCAAAGTGTGGAGCAAAGTTATCATGTCCATGTGAGGCCCAGGTGGGAAGAGTAACCATGTCCCATTGATACCAGGTGGGAAAAGAGTCACAAGGTCCAGACGAGGCCTTAGTGAGGAGTAGATTCACCAGGTCCTGTTGAGACCCAGTTGAGGACCAGTGTCCCCAACTCCGGGTGACTCCCAGAGGGTGACCAGTGTCACCCGGTTCTGGTGACATCCAGGTGGGGACCAGAGTCACCACATCAGGGTGAGGCACAGAGGGGGACGAGAATCACTAGGTACAGATGAGACCCCGATGTGGAACTGAGAACCCTGGTCCCATGATGCCCATATGAGGACCTGAGTCACCAGGTCCAGGTGAGGTCCCTGTGGGAACCAGTCACCTCGTCCAGGTGAGGCCCAGGTGGGACCACAGTCACCAGGTCCAGGTGAGGCCCAGGTATATAGAGAGTATCCAGGTCTCAATGATGCCCAGGTAAGGACCAGAGTCAACAGGTCCAGGAGAGGACCATATATGGATCAGAGTCATTGTGTTCCAGGTGAGGCCAGATGGAGACCACAGGAACCAGGTCCAGGAGAGCCCCATATGGGAACCAGAGCCAACAGATCCAGGTGAGGTCCAGTTGGGACCACAGTCAGAAGGTCCAGGTGAGGCGCAGGTGGCAACAGGATTCACCAAGTCCAGGTGAGGCCCAGGTGGCCACCAGTCACCAGATCCAGGTGCGGACCAGCTAAGGACCAGATTCACCAGGCCCAAGTGAAGCCCAAGGCGTGACCAGAGTCACCAGGTAAGGGTGAGTCCCAGAGGGGAACCAGAGTAACCAGTTTAGTTTGAGTCCCAGAATAGGACCAGAGGTCCCTGGTCAAAGTGAGGCCCAGATGAGGAATACAGTATCCAGGTCCCAATGATGCCTGGGTGAGGACCAGAGTCACTAGGGCCATGCAGACCCAGATGGGGAACAGAATCACTAGGTCCTGGTGTGGCGTAGAATAATACCACAATCACCAGTATCAGGTGTGCCCCTTGTGGGAACCAGAGCCACTCTATCCAGCTGAGTCCCAGGTCCATGTGAGCCCCACGTCAGGACCAGATTCATCAGGTTGAATTGAGGCATAGCTGGGGACAAGAGTCACCAGGTCTGTGTGCGGCCTAGGTGGGGCAAGATTCAGCAGTTCTGAGTTAGGTCAAAGTGGGGACGAGAGACACCAGTCCAAGTGAGGCCAAACTGAGGACAAGAGTCACCAGATCCAGGTGAGGTCCATGTTGGAAAGAGAGTCACCAGGTCCAGGAGAGGTCCAGGTGGGGACCAGAGTCACCAGATCCAGGTGAAGCCCAGGTGGGGACCAGAGTCACTAGGTCCTGATTAGACCCAGGTGAGGATCAGAGTTACCAGATACACGTGAGCCCCCGGCGGGGATCAGAGCCAAAAGGTCCACGTGAGGCCGGCTTGGGGACCCTCGTCAACAGGTCTACCTGAGGCCCAGGTGTGGAACAAAGTAATCATGTCCAGGTGAGTCCCCGGTGGTGACAAGAGTCACCACGTCCAGTTGAGGACCAATTGGGGACCAGGATCACCAGGTACAGGGGAGGCCCTTGAGAGAACCAGAGTCAACAGTTTGAGATCAGGCGCATGTGGCAACCAGGGTCAGCAGGTCCAAGTCAGGCCAAAGTGGGGTTCACAGTCACTAGGGCCCAGTGAGACCCAGAGGGGGACCAGAGTCACCTGGTCCAGGTGAGATCCAGTTGTGGAATACAGTCACCGGGTCCCAATTCTGCACAGTTGAGGACCATGGTCAACAGGGCCAGTTTAGGCCCAGATGGGGACCGGAGTCCCCAAATTCAGGTGAAGCCCAGGTGGGGAACACAGTCACCAGATCCAGGGTAGTCTCAGGTGGAGACCAGAATCACCACGTCCTGGTGAGGTGCAGGTGGCAACAACACTCACCAAGTCCCGGTGAGGCCCTGGTGGGGACCAGAGTCACGAGGTACATGAGAAGCTAGTAACACTGCAACCACCAGGTCCACATGATGTCCATGTGGGAACGAGAATTACAAGTTACAGGTGAGGAGCAGGTGGGGATATGAGTCACCATGTCCAGGTGAGACCCTGGTGGGAACCAGTGTCTCCATGTCCAAGTGTGGACCAGGTGAAGACGAGAGTTAATAGGTCCGGCCGCGTCACTGTTGGTGAACAGTGTAACCATATCCTGATGCGACTCAGGTGGGTACCAGATACAAGTCCTGGTGAGTCCCAGTTGGGACCAGAGACATGAGGTCCAGGTGAGGTACCGATGGAAACCACAGTCACCAGGTGAGGTGAGGCCATGCTTAGGATCAGAGTCACCACTTACAGGTGAAGTCCAGGAGGAGCCAGAGTCACATGGCACAGAAGAGGACAAAGTCAGGACCAGAGTTACCACGATCAGGTCAGTCCCACTGGGAATAGAGTAACCACGTCCCGATGATGCCCAGGTAGAACCACAGTAACCAGGTCCAGGTGCGGCCAACCTAAAGGCCATGCAGTGGAACCTTGTCCCGATGATGCCCAGGTAGGGAAGAGAGTCACCAGGTCCAAATGAGGCCCAGATGGAGCATATTCACTAGGTCCAGACAAGGCCCAGTTGAGGACCACAGACACCAGATATGGTTTAGACCTAGAGGGGTACCAGAATCACCTGGTCCAGGTGACATCCAGATGGGGACCAGAGTCTCCAGGCCTGAGTCACGCGCAGAGAGGATAAGAGTCACCAGTTCCAGGTGAGGCCAAGAAAGAGTCCAAAGCAATCAGGTCCTGGTGGGGAACAAACTCACCAGGACTGGTTGAGGCCCAGATGGGGTAGAGATTCACCAGGTCCAGGTGAGGCCCAGGAGGTGACCAGAATCCCCGGGTCGGGGAGTGGACCATCTAAGGACAAGATTCACCAGGTCCAAGAGAACCACGTGGGTTCCTGAGTCATCAGGTATGGGTGAAGCTCAGGTGGCAACCCCACTCACCAGGTCCAGGTGAGGCCAACCTCCAGCCAGAGTCACCAGATCCAGGTGAGGCCCTAGTGGGGACCGGTGTCACCAGGTAAATGTGAGTCTACAAGAAAACAACAGTCACCAGGTCCAGGTGTGTTTCATGTGGGAACGAGAGTCACCAGGTCCAGGTGAGACGCAGGTGGGGACCACAGTCACCAGGTCCAGATTGAGGCCTCGGTGGGGGGACGAGAGTCATCAGGAGCAGTTGAGGCCAAAGTGTGGAGCAAAGTTATCATGTCCAGGTGAGGCCCAGGTGGGGAACAGAATAACCATGTCCCATTGATGTCAGGTGAGAAAAGAGTCAGAAGGTCCAAACGAGGCCTAAGTGAGCAGTAGATTCACCAGGTCCTGTTGAGGATCAGCTGAGGACCAGTGTCCCAGCTCCGGGTGAGTCCCAGAGGGGGACCAGAGTCACCCGGTTCTGGTGATATCCTGGTGGGGACAAGAATCACCACGTCCGGGTGAGGCCCAGATGGGGACGAGAATCACTAGGTCCAGATGAGGCCTCGATGTGGAACTGAGAAACCAGGTCCCATGAAGCCCATATGAGGACCTGATTCACCAGGTCCAAGTGAGGTCCCTGTGGGAACCAGTCACCTCGTCCAGGTGAGGTCCAGGTTGGACCACAGTCACAAGGTCCAGGTGAGGCGCAGGAGGCAACAGGATTCACCAAGTCCAGGTGAGGCCCTGGTGGCGACCAGTCACCAGATCCAGGTGCGGAACAGATAAGGACCAGATTCTCCAGGCCCAAGTGAAGCCGAATGGGTGACCAGAGTCACCAGGACAGGGTGAGGCCCAGAGGGGGGACCAGAGTAACCTGTTTAGTTTGAGGCCCAGAATGGGACCAGAGGTCCCTGGTCAAAGAGAGTCCCAGGTGTGGAATAGAGTATCCAGGTCACAATGACGCCTGGGTGAGGACCAGAGTCACTAGGGCCATGCAGGCCCAGATGGGGAACAGAATCACTAGGTCCTGGTGAGGCATAGAATAAGACCCCATTCAGCATTATCAGGTGAGCCCCTTGTGAGAACCAGAGCCACTCTATCCAGCTGAGTCCCAGGACCAGGTGAGTCCCACGTGAGGACCAGATTCATCAGGTCGAATTGAGGCATAGCTGGGGACAAGAGTCACCAGGTCTGGGTGCGGCCTAGGTGGGGCAATATTCAGCACTTCTGAGTTAGGTCAAAGTGGGGACGAGACACACCAGGTCCAGGTGAGGCCAAACTGAGTACCAGATTCACCACATCCAGGTGAGGTCCATGTTGGAAAGGGAGTCACCAGGTCCAGGAGAGGTCCAGGTGGGGTCCAGAGTCACCAGATCCATGTGAAGTCCAGGTGGGGACCAGAGTCACCAGATCCATGTGAAGCCCAGGTGGGGACCAGAGTCACTAGGTCCAGATGAGGCCCAGGTGAGGACCAGAGATACCAGGTACACGTGAGGATCCGGTGGGGTTCGGAGGCAACAGGTCCATGTGAGGCCGGCTTGGGGACCATGGTCAACAGGTCTATTTGAGGCCCAGGTGTGGAACACAGTAAGCAGGTCCAAGTGAGTCCCCATTGGTGACAGGAGTCACCACGTCCAGATGTGAGCCAGGTCCGACCAGGATCACCAGGTCCAGGGAAGGCCCTTGAAAGAACCAGAGTCAATAGTTCGAGGTCAGGCGCAGGTGGCAACCAGGGTCAGCAGTCCAAGTCAGGCCAAAGTGGGGTTCACAGTCACTAGGGCACGGAAAAACCCAGAGGGGGACCAGAGTCACCTGGTCTAGGTGAGGTCCAGTTGTGGAACACAGACACCGGGTCCCAATTTTGCACAGTTGAGGACCATGGTCAACAGGGCCAGGTGAGGCACAGATGGGGACCGGAGTCCCCAAATCCAGGTGAAGCCCAGGTGGGGCCCACAGTCACCAGATCCAGGGTAGTCTCAGGTGCAGACCAGAATCAACAGGTCCATGTGAGGTGCAGGTGGCAACCACACTCACCCGGTCCCGGAGAGGCCCCGGTGGGGACCAGAGACACGAGGTACATGAGAAGCTAGAAACACTGCAGCCACCAGGTCCACATGATGTCCATGTGGGAACGAAAATCACCAGTTACCGGTGAGGACCAGGTGGGGATCCGACTCACCATATCCAGGTGAGACCCAGGTGGGAACCAGTGTCACCATGTCCTCGTGTGCCCCAGGTGAATACCAGAGTTATTAGGTCAGGCTGGATGAGTGTTAGTGAACAGTGTAATCATATCCTGATGCTACCCAGGTGGGTACCAGAGACACCAGGTCCTTGTGAGGCCCAGGTGTAACCGGAGACATGAGGTCCAGGTGAGGTCTCGATGGGAACCACAGTCACCAGGTCAGGTGAGCCCATGCTTAGGATCAGAGTCACCAGGTACAGGTGAGGCCCAGGTGGAGCCAGAGTCACCTGGTACAGAAGAGGCCAAAGTCAGGACCAGAGTTACCAGGATCAGGTCAGTCCCAGTGGGTAATACAGTAACCATGTCCCAATGATGCCCAGGTAGAATCAGAGTCACCAGGTCCAGCGAGGCGCAGGTGCGGAGAATATTCACTAGGTCCAGGTGAGGCCCAGATGAGGACCAGAGTCACCAGGTCTAGTTGACGCCCAGAGGGGTACCAGATTCACCTGGTCTAGGGGACATCCAGATGGGGACCAGAGTCACCATGTCAGGGTGAGGCCCAGAGGGCATCCAGAATCATCATGTCCAGGTGAGGTTCAGGTGTGGGAAAGTGTATCCAGGTCATAATGGTCCATATGTGAGGACCAGAGTCACCAGAACTGGGTGAGGCCCAGTTAGGAACAGAGTCACAAGTTCCAGTTGAGGCCAAGAAGGAGTCCACAGCAATCAGGTCCAGGTGGGGATCAAAGTCACAAGGAATGGGTGAGGCCCAGATGGGGACCAGATTCACCAGGTCCTGGTGATTCCCAGGTGGTGACAAGGGTTACCAGTTCCGGGTGAGGACCAGGTAAACACCAGATTCCCCAGGTCCAAGTGAGGCCCACGTGAGACCTGTGTCACCAGGTATGGGTGAGGCCCAGTTGGCAAGCCCACTCACCAGGTCTAGGTGAGGCCAACCTGCAGGCCATGCAGAGGAACCGTGTCCCGATGATGCCCAGGTAGGGACCAGAGGTACGAGGTCCAGGTGACGCCAACCTGCAGGCCATGCAGAGGAACCGTGTCCCGATGATGCCCAGATAGGGACCAGAGTTACCAGGTCTAGAAGAGGCCAACCTCCTGACCATTATGTGGAACCGTGTCCCGATGTTGCCCACGTAGGTACCAGAGTCACCAGGTCAAAATGAGGCCCAGATGGAGCATATTCACTAGGTCCAGGTGAGGCCCAGTTGAGGACCAGAGTCACCAGATCTGGTTGAGGCCCAGAGGGGTACCAGATTCACCTGGTCTAGGTGACATCCAGATGGGGACCAGAGTAACAATGTCAGTGTGAGGCCCAGAGGGGATCTAGAGTCATCATGTCCAGGTGAGGCTCAGGTGTGGAACAGAGTATCCAGGTCATAATGGTCCACCAGTGAGGACAAGAGTCACCAGATATGGGAGAGGCCCAGTTAGGATCAGAGTTACCACTTCCAGGTGAGGCCAAGAAGATGTCCACAGCAATCAGGTCCAGGTGGGGAACAAAGTCTCCAGGACTAGGTGATGCCCAGGTGGTGACCAGATTTACCACTTCCGGGTGAGGACTAGGTAAGGACCACATTCACCAGGTCCAAGTGAGGCCCACGTGGGGACCTCTGTCACCAGGCATGGGTAAGATCCAGGTGGGAACCCCACTCCCCAGGCAAGATGACCCGATGATGCCAAGGTAGGGACCAGAGTTACCAGGTCCAGGAGAGGCAAACCAGCAGGCCATGCAGTGGAACCATTTCCCGATGATGCCCAGTGAGTGACCAGAGTCACCAGGTCCAAATGAGGCCCAGATGGAGCATATTCACTAGGTCCAGGTGAGGCCCAGTTGAGGACAAGAGTCACCAGATCTGGTTGAGGCCTAGAGGGGTAACAGAGTCATCATGTCCAGGTGAGGCTCAGGTGTGGAACAGAGTAATCAGGTACCAATGATGCCCAGGTGAGTTCCAGAGTCACCAGATCTCGGTGACGCGCAGATAGGATCAGAGTCACCAGTTCCAGGGGAGGCAAAAAGAGTCCAGAGCAATCAGTTCCAAGTGGGGAACATAGTCACCAGGACTGGGTTAGGCCCAGATGGGGACCAGATTCACCAGGCCCAAGGGAGGCCAAGGTGGTGACCAGAGTCCCCGGGTCTGGGAGAGGACCAGGTAAGGACAAGATTCACCAGGTCCAAGAGGCCCACGAGGGGACGTGGGTCACCAGATATGTGTGAGGCCCAGGTGGCAACCCCACTCACCAGGTCCAGGTGAGGCCAACTTGCAGGCCAGAGTCACCAGATCCAGGTGAGGCCCTAGTGGGGACCGGAGTCACCAGGTAAGTGTGAGTCTACAAGAACACCACAGTCACCAGGTCCAGGTGTGGTTCATGTGGGAACGAAAGTCACCAGATCCAGGTGAGACCCAGATGAGGACCACAGTCACCAGTTCCAGATTGAGGCCTAGGTGGGGGGACCAGATTCATCAGGACGAGTTGAGGCCAAAGTGTGGAGCAAAGTTATCATGTCCAAGTGAGGCCCAGGTGGGGAACAGAGTTACCATGTCCCATTGATGCCAGTTGGGAAAAGAGTCACAAGGTGCGGACGAGGCCTAAGTGAGGAGTAGATTCACCAGGTCCTGTTGAGGCCCATTTGAGGACCAGTGTCCCCAGCTCTAGGTGAGTCCCAGAGGGGGACCAGAGTCACACGATTCTGGTGATATCCAGGTGGGGACCAGAGTCAGCACGTCAGGGTGAGGCCCAGAGTGGGACGAGAACCACTAGGTCCAGGTGAGACCCCAATGTGGACCTGAGAAACCAGGTCCCATGATGCCCATATGAGGACCTGAGTCACCAGGACCAGGTGATGTCCCTGTGGGAACCAGTCACCTCGTCCAGGTGAGGCCCAGGTGGGACCACACTCACCATTTCCAGGTGACGCCCAGGTATATAGAGAGTATCCAGGTCCCAATGATGGCCAGGAAAAGACCAGAGTCAACAGGTCCAGGAGAGGACCATATATGGATCAGAGTCATTGTGTTCCAGGTGAGGCCAGATGGAGACCACAGGAACCAGGTCCAGGAGAGCCCCATATGGGAACCAGAGCCAACAGATCCAGGTGAGGTCCAGTTGGGACCACATTCAGGAGGTCCAGGTGTGGCGCAGGTGACAACAGGATACACCAAGTCCAGGTGAGGCCCAGGTGGCCAACAGTCACCAGATCCAGATGCGGACCAGCTAAGGACCAGAATCACCAGGCCCAAGTGAAGCCCAAGGGGTGACCAGAGTCACTAGGTAAGGGTGAGGCCCAGAGGGGAACCAGAGTAACCAGTTTAGTTGAGGCCCAGCATGGGACCAGAGGTCCCTGGTCAAAGTGAGGCGCAGGTGTGATATAGAGTATCCAGGTTCCAATGACGCCTGGGTGAGGACCAGAGTTCTAGGGCCATGCAGGCCCAGATGGGGAACAGAATCACTAGGTCCTGGTTAGGCATAGAATAAGACCACAATCACCAGTATCAGGTGTGCCCCATGTGGGATCCAGAGCCACTCTATCCAGCTGAGTCCCAGGTCCATATGAGCCCTACGTCAGAACCAGATTCATCAGGTCGAATTGAGGCATAGCTGGGGACAAGAGTCACCAGGTGTGGTTGCGGCCTACGTGGGGCAAGATTCAGCAGTTCTGAGTTAGGTCAAAGTGGGGACAAGAGACACCAGGTCCAGGTGAGGCCAAACTGAGGACCAGAGTCACCAGATCCAGGTGAGCTCCATGTTGGAAAGAGAGTCACCAGGTCCAGGAGAGGTCCAGCTGGGGACCAGAGTCACCAGATTCAGGTGAATTCCAGGTGGGGACCAGAGTCACCAGATCCAGGTGAAGCCCAGGTAGGGACCAGAGTCACTAGGTCCAGATGAAGCCTAGGTGAGGGCCAGAGTTACCAGGTACACGTGAGGCCCTGGTGGGGATCAGAGGCAACAGGTCCATGTGAGGCCTGCTTGGGGACCATGGTCAACAGGTCTACCTGAGGCCCAGGTGGAACACAGTAACCAGGTCCAGGTGAGCTCCGGTGGTGACAAGAGTCACCACGTCCAGGTGAGGCCCAAGTGGGGACCATGATCACCAGGTACAGGGGAGGCCCTTGAAAGAATCAGAGTCAACTGTTCGAGGTCAATCGCTGGTGGCAACCGGGGTCAGCATGTTCATGTCAGGCCAAAGTGTGGTTGACAGTCACTAGGGTATGTTGAGACCCAGAGGGGGACCAGAGTCACCTGGTCCAGGTGAGGTCCAGTTGTGGAACACAGTCTCTGGGTCCCAATTATGCCCAGTTGAGGACCATGTTCAACAGGGCCAGGTGAGGCCCAGATGGGGACTGGAGTCCCCAAATTCAGTTGAAGCCCTTGTGGGGACCACAGTCACCAGATCCAGGGTAGTCTCAGGTGGAGACCAGAATCAAGAGGTCCTGGTGAGGTGCAGGTGGCAACCACACTCACCAAGTCCCGGTGAGGCCCTGGTGGGGACCAGAGTCACGAGGTACATGAGAAGATAGAAACACTGCAGCCACCAGGTCCACATGATGTCCATGTGGGAACGAGAATTACAAGTTACAGGTGAGGACCAGGTGGGGATCCGAGTCACCATGTCCAGGTGAGACCCTGGTGGGAACCAGTGTCACCATGTCCAAGTGTGGACAAGGTGACGACGAGAGTTAATAGGTCCGGCCGGGTCACTGTTAGTGAACAGTGTAACCATATCCTGATGCTACTCAGGTGGGTACCAGATACAAGGTCCTGGTGAGTCCCATTTGGACCAGAGACATGAGGACCAGGTGAGGTACCGATGGAAACCATAGACACCAGGTCAGGTGAGGCCATGCTTAGGATCAGAGTCACCAGTTACAGGTGAGGCCCAGGTGGAGCCAGAGTCACCTGGTAGAGAAGAGGCCAAAGTCAGGACCAGAGTTACCAGGATCAGGTCAGTCCCAGTGGGGAATAGAGTAACCATGTCTCGATGATGCCCAGGTAGAACCAGTCACCAGGTCCAGATGAGGCGCAGGTTGGGAGCATGTTCTCTAGGTACCCGTGAGGCCCAGGTCAGGACCAGAGACACCAGGTCAAGTTGAGGCTTAGAGGGATACCAGATTCACCTAGTCTATGTGACATCCGGATGGGGACCAGAGTCACCAGGTCAGGGTGAGGACCAGAGAGGTTCCAGAGTCATCATGTCCAGGTGAGGCTCAGGTGTGGAACAGAGTATCCAGGTCAGAACGGTCCACATGTGAGGACCAGAGTCACCAGATCTGTGTGAGGCCCAGTTAGGATCAGAGTCACCAGATCCAGTTGAGGCCAAGAGGAGTCCACAGCAATCAGGTCCAGGTGAGGAAGAAAGTCAACAAGACTAGGTGAGGCCCAGAGGGGGACCAGATTCACCAGGTCCAGGTGATTCCCAGGTGGTGACCAGGGTTACCAGGTCCGGGTGAGGACCAGGAAAGGACCAGATTCACCAGGTCAAAGTGAGGCCCACGTGGGGACCTGTGTAACCAGGTATGGGTGAGCCCCAGGTGGCAACCCCAATCACTAGGGCCAGGTGAGGCCAACCTGGAGGCCACGCAGAGGAACCCTGTCCCGGTGATGCCCAGGTAGGGACCAGAGTTACAAGGTCCAGCTGAGGCCAACCTGCAGGCCATGCAGTGGATGCATGTCCCGATGATGCCAAGGTAGGAACGAGAGTCACCAAGTCCAACTGATGCCCAGATTAAGCATATTCACTAGGCCCAGGTGAGGCCCAATTGAGGACCAGAGTCACCAGGTCAAGTTGAGGCCTTGAGGGGTACCAGATCCACCTGGTTTGGGTGACATCCAGATGGGGACCAGAGTCCCCATGTCAGGCTGAGGCCCAGAGGGGATCCAGAGTCATCATGTCCAGGTGAGGCTCAGGTGTGGAACAGAGTATCCAGGTCATAATGGTCCACAGGTGAGTACCAGAGTCACCAGATCTGGGTGAGGCCCAGTTAGGATCAGAGTCACAAGTTCCAGGTGAGGACAAGAAGGGGTCCACAGCAATCAGGGCCAGGTGGGTAACAAAGTCAACAGGACTGGGTGAGGCCCAGATGGGGACCAGATTCTCCAGGCCCAGGTGAGGCCCAGGTGGTGATCAGAGTTACCAGTTCCGGGTGAGGACCAGGTAAGGACCAGATTCACCAGGTCGAAGTGAGGCCCACGTGGGGACCTGTGTCACCAGGTATGGGTGAGACCCAGGTGTCAACCCCACTCAACAGGTCCAGGTGTGGCCAACCTGTAGGCAATGCAGAGGAACGGTTTACCGATGATGCCCAGGTAGGAACCAGAGTTACCTGGTCCAGGTGAGGCCAACCTGCCGCCCTTGCAGTGGAACCATGTCCTGATGATGTCCAGGTGGGGACCAGAGTCACCAGATACAGGTGAAGCCCAGGTGGGGACCAGAGTCACTAGGTCCAGATGAGGCCCAGGTGAGGACCAGAGTTACCAGGTACACGTGAGGCCCCGGTGGGGATCAGAGGCAACAGTTCCATGTGAGGACGGCTTGGGGACCATGGAAAACAGGTCTACTTGAGGCCCAGGTGTGGAACACAGTAAGCAGGTCCCGGTGAGGCCCCGGTGGTGACAAGCGTCACCTCATCCAGCTGAGGCCCAGGTGGGGACCAGGATCACCAGGTACAGGGGAGGCCCTTGAATGAACCAGAGTCAACAGTTCGAGGTCAGGCGCAGGTGTCAACCAGGGTCAGCAGGTCCAAGTCAGGCCAAAGTGGGGTTCACAGTCACGAGGGCACGGTGAGACCCAGAGGCGGACCAGAGTCATGTCGTCCAGGTGAGGTCCAGATGTGGAACAGTCACCGGGTCCCAATTTTGCCCAGTTGAGGACCATGGTCAACAGGGCCAGGTGAGGCCCAGATGGGGACCGGAGTCCCGAAATCCAGGTGAAGCCCAGGTGGGGACCACAGTCACCAGATCCAGGGTAGTCTCAGGTGTAGACCAGAATCGCCAGGTCCAGGTGAGGTGCAGGTGGCAACCACACTCACCAGATCCCGGTGAGGCCCTGGTGGGGACCAGAGTCAAGAGGTATATGAGAAGCTAGAAACACTGCAGCCACCAGGTCCACATGATATCCATGTGGGAACGAGAATCACCAGTTACAGGTGAGGACCAGGTGGGGATCCGACTCACCATGTCCAGGTGAGACCCAGGTGGGAACCAGTGTCACCAAGTTCAGGTGTGGCGCAAGTGAAGACCAGAGTTAATACGTCCGGCTGGGTCACTGTTAGTGAACAGTGTAACCATATCCTGATGCTACCCAGGTGGTAACCAGAGACGCCAGGTCCTGGTGAGGCCCAGGTGGGACTAGAGACATGAGTTCCAGGTGAGGTCCCAATGGAAACCACAGTCACCAGGTCAGGTGACGCCATGCTTAGGATCAGAGTTACCAGTTACAGGAGAGGCCCGGGTGGAACCAGAGTCACCTGGTACAGATGAGGCCAAAGTCAGGACCAGAGTTACCAGGATGAGGTCAGTCCCAGTGGGGAATAGAGTAACCATGTCGCGAAGATGCCCAGGTAGAACCAGAGTCACCAGGTCCAGATGAGTCACAGGTGGGAAGCATGTTCCTTAGGTCCCGTTGAGGCCCAGTTGAGGGTCAGAGTCACCAGGTCAAGTTGAGGCCTAGAGGGGTATCAGATTGACCTGGTCTAGGTGCCATCCAGATGGGGACCAGACTCAACATGTCAGGCTGAGGCCCAGAGGGGATCCAGAGTCATCATGTCCAGGTGAGGTTCAGGTGTGGAAAAGAGTATCCAGGTCATAATGGTCCACAGGTGAGGACCAGAGTCACCAGATCTGGGCGAGGCTCAGTTAGTGTCAGAGTCACCAGTTCCAGGTGAGGCCAAGAAGGAGTCCAAAGCAATCAGGTCCAGGTGGGGAAAAAGTCACCAGGACTGGGTGAGGCCCAGATGGGGATCGGATTTACCAGATCCAGGTGAGGCCCAGGTGGTGACCAGATTCTCCGGGTCTGGGAGACCACCAGGTAAGGACCAGATTCACCAGGTGCAAGAGGCCCACGAGGGGACCTGAGTTACCAGGTATGGGTGAGGCCCAGTTCTCAACCCCACTCACCAGGTCCAGTTGAGGCCAACCTGCATGCCAAAGTCAACAGATCCACGTGAGTCCCTACTGGGCACCAGAGACAGCAGGTAAAAATGAGTCTACAAGAACACCACAGTCACCAGGTCCAGGTGTGATTCATGTGGGAACGAGAGTCACCTGGTCCAGGTGAGACCCATGTGGGGACGACAGACACCAGGTCCAGAATGAGGCCTAGGAGGGGGACCAGAGTCATCAGGACCAGTTGAGGCCCAAGTGTGGAGCAAAGTTATCATGTCCAGGTGAGGCTCAGAGGTGAACAGAGTATCCAGGTCATAATGGTCCAGAGGTGAGGACCAGAGTCACCAGATCTGTGTGAGGTCCAGTTAGGATCAGAGTCACCAGTTCCAGGTGAGGCCAAGAAGGAGTCCACAGCAAACAGGTCCAGGTTGGGAACAAAGTCACCACGACTGGGTGAGGCCCAGATTGGGAACAGATTCACCAGGTCCAGGTGAGGCCCTGGTGGTGACCAGAGTCCCCGGGGATGGGAGACGACCAGATAAGGACCAGATTCACCAGGTCCACGAGGCCCACGAGTGGACCTGTGTCCCTAGGTATGGGTGAGGCACAGGTGGCAACCACACTCACCAGGCCCAGGAGAGGCCATGCAGAGGAACCGTGTCCCGATGATGCCCATGTAGGAACCAGATGTACCAGGTCCAAATGAGGCCAAGATGGAGCATATTCACTAAGTCCAGGTGAGGCCCAGTTGAGGACCAGAGTCACCAGATCTGGTTGAGGCCTAGAGGGGTACCAGAATCACCTGGTTCAGGTGATATCCAGATGGGGACCAGAGTCACCAGGTCAGGGTGAGGGCCAGAGTGGTTCCAGAGTCATCATGTCCAGGTGAGGCTCATGTGTGGAACAGAGTCACCAGGTACCAATGATGCCCAGGTGAGGACCAAAGTCACCAGGTCTGGGTGACGCGCAGATAGGATCAGAGTCACCAGTTCCAGGTGAGGCCAACAAAGAGTCCACAGCAATCATGTCCAGGTGGAGAACAAAGTCACTAGGACTGGGTGAGGCCCAGATGGGGACCAGATTCACCAGGTCCAGGTGAGGCCCAGTAGGTGACCAGAGTCCCCGGGTCTGGGAGAACCAGGTAAGGACCAGATTCACCAGGTCCAAGAGGCCCACGTGGGGACTTGAGGTACCAGGTATGGGTGAGGCCCAGGTGGAAACCCCACTCAACAGGTCCAGGTGAGGCCAACTTGCAGGACAGAGTCACCAGATCCAGGTGAGGCTCTAGTGGGGAACGGAGTCACCAAGTAATAGTGACTACAAGAACACCACAGTCACCAGGTCGACGTGTGGTTCATGTGGGAACTAGAGTCACCAGGTCCATGTGAGGCCCAGGTGTAGCCAGAGTCACCTGGTACAGAAGAGGCCAAAATCAGGACCAGAGTTACCAGGATTAGGTCAGTCCCAGTGAGGAATAGAGTAACCATGTCCCGATGATGCCCAGGAAGAACCAGAGTCACCAGGTCCAGATGAGGCGCAGGTGGGGAGCATGTTCACTAGATCCCTGTGAGACCCAGTTGAGGAACAGATTTACCAGGTCTATTTGAGGCCTAGAGGGGTACCAGATTCACCTGGTCTAGGTGACATCCATATGGGGACCACAGTCAAAATGTGAGGCTGAGGCCCAGAGGGGATCCAGAGTCATCATATCCAGGAGAGGCTCAGGTGTGGAACAGAGTATCCAGGTCATAAAAGTCCACATGTGAGGACCAGAGTCACCAGATCTTGGTGAGGCCAAGTTAGTATCAGAGTCACCAATTCCAGGTGAGGCCAAGAAGGAGTCCAAAGCAATCAGGTCCAGGTGGGGAACTAATTCACCAGGACTGGGTGAGGCAGAGATTGGAATCAGATTCACCAGGTCCAGGTGATTCCCAGGTGGTGACCAGACTTAGCAGTTCCAGGTGAGGACCAGGTAAGGACCAGATTCACCAGTTCCAAGTGATGCGCATGTGGGGACCTGTGTCACCAGGTATGGGTGAGGCATAGGTGACAACCCCACTCACCAGGTCCAGGTGAGGACAACCTGCAGGCCATGCAGAGGAACCATGTCCCGATGATGCCCTTTGTAGGGACTAGACTTACCAGGTCCAGGTGAGGCCAACCTGCAGGCCATGCAGTGGAACCATGTCCCGATGATGCCCCGGTAGGGAACAGAGTCACCAGGTCCAAATGAGGCCCAGATGGAGCATATTCACTAGGTCCAGGTGAGACCCAGTTGAGGACCAGAGTAACCAGATCCGGTTGAGGCCTAGAGGGGTACCAGAATCACCTGGTCCAGGTGATATCCAGATGGTGACCAGAGTCACCAGGTCAGGGTGAGTCCCAGAGAGGTTCCAGAGTCATCATGTCCAGGTGAGGCTCAGGTGTGGAACAGAGTCACCAGGTACCAACGATGCCCAGGTGAGGACCAGAGTCACCAGGTCTGGGTGACGCGCAGATAGGATCAGAGTCACCAGTTCCAGGTGAGGCCAAGAAAGAGTCCACAGCAATCATGTCCAGGTGGAGAACAAAGTCACGAGGACTGGGTGAGGCCCAGATGGGGACCAGATTCACCAGGTCCAGGTGAGTCCCAGGTGGTGACCAGAGTCCCCGTGTCTGGGAGAGGACCACGTAAGGACCAGATTCACCAGGTCTAAGAGGCTCACGTGGGGACCTGAGTCACCAGGTTTGGGTGAGGCACAGGTGGCAACCCCACTCATCAGGTCCATGTGAGGCCAACCTGCAGGCCAGAGTCACCAGATCCATGTGAGGCCCTAGTGAGTACCTGAGTCACCAGGTAAATGTGAGACTACAAGAACACCACAGTCACCAGGTCCAGGTGTGGTTCATGTGGGAACGAGAGTCACCAGGTCCAGGTGAGACCCAGGTGGGGACGACAGTCACCAGGTCCAGGTGAGGCCCCGAGGGGACGACAGTAACAAGGTCCAGGTGAGGCGCAGGGGGCAACAGGATTCACCAAGTCCAGGTTAGGCCCAGGTGGAGACCAGTCACCAGGTCCAAATTGAGGCCTAGGTGGGGGGACCAGAGTCATCAGGACCAGTTGAGGACAAAGTGTGGAGCAAAGTTATCATGTCTAGGAGAGGCCCAGGTGAGGAACAGAGTAACCATGTCCCATTGACGCCAGGTGGGAAAAGAGTCAGAAGGTCCAGACGAGGCCTAAGTGAGGAGTGGATTCACAAGGTCCTGTTGAGGCCCAGCTGAGGACCAGTGTCCCCAGCTCCCGGAGAGCCCACAGGGGGACCAGAGTCACCCGGTTCTGGTGATATCCAGGTGGGGACCAGAGTCAGCACGTCAGGGTGAGGCCCAGAGGAGGACGAGAATCACTAGGTCCAGGTGAGGCCCCGATGTGGAACTGAGAAACCAGGTCCCATGATGCCCATATGAACTCCTGAGTCACGAGGTCCAGGATATTTCCCTGTGGGAATCATTAACCTCGTCCAGGTGAAGCCCAGGTGGGACCACAGTCACCAGGTCCAGGTGAGGCCCAGGTATATAAGAGAGTATCCAGGTCCCAATGATACACAGGTAAGGACCAGAGTCAACAGGTCCAGGAGAGGCCCAAATATGGATCAGAGTCATTGTGTTCCAGGTGAGGCCAGATGGAGACCACAGGAACCAGGTCCAGGAGAGCCCCATATGGGAACCAGAGCCACCATCCAGGTGAGGTCCATTTGGCACCACAGTCTCAAGGTCCAGGTGAGGCGCAGCAGGCAACAGGATTCACCAAGTCCAGGTGAGGCCCAGGTGGCGACCAGTCACCACAACCAGGTGCGGACCAGA